>NC_091956.1:25433290-25795790 GCF_031021105.1 Erythrolamprus reginae | reverse complement strand
GTCTAGTTTTTTTTTTTACCAAGGTGAAGGACTTTGCTCTTGTCGACGTTGAACATCATGTTGTTAGTGTGGGCCCATAGTGTTAATCTGTCTAGATCTTTCTGTATTTGAGCCTGTCCTCTAGGGTGTTGGCTACCCCTGCCAGTTTGGTGTCGTCTGCAAATTTGATTAGTTCCCCTTCTACTCCCTCGTATTCTTGAAGACCTTTGAGAAGCTAATGATGGCCCACCAGAAACTCATCACAGATTCACTGATAGACCCCATTCAGTTGCCTGTCGAGCAAATAGGACAGCAGACAATACTATCAATAGTATATTCTGCAACATCTTGAATCGTCAGAGACCTATGCCCTTTTTTGTGGACCTCAGCTCAGTGTTCACTACCATCACTCCAAAAGTTCTCTAAATAGAGTAGAATAGAATTTTATTGGCCAAGTGTGATTGGACACAAAAGGGATTTGTCTTTAGTGCATATGCTCTCAGTGAACATATAAAGAAAGGATACATTTATCAAGAATTATAAGGCACGACACTTAATGATAGTCATGGGGTACAAATAAGCAATCAAATCATACTAGGAAACAATTATTATAAATCGTAATGACACAAGCAACAAATTTTTCGATGTGATCTAGAACAGCCAGAAGTGTTTTGATTTTTTTTATTTTGAATCAGTGTGGCTCCATTTAATCAATAATGATTAGAACTGTTGCAATAAAGAGGATTAACTCTTCAGCAACAATCTGCTTGCAGGTTTGTGAAGGTCCACCTCTACGGCTATGGAAATCCGTGGTTGAAATCCCTGCGACGCCTGAAGAAGTGTTAAACCGTATCATTAAAGAACGGCATCTTTGGGATGAAGATCTTTTAGATGCTAAAGTAATTGAGACTTTGGATAGCCAGACTGATGTTTATCAATTCGTACAGAACAATATGGCTCCGCACCCAGCAAGAGACTTTGTTATCCTCAGGTAACTGTACGGACAAAACACTTTCTTAAAGTTTGGCAGCTGGGGATAAAAACACATTTGGATAAATGCTCATCTTCCATCCATTCTTACAGAAGTTGTGCTTAATTCTAACAGGACTTGGAGAACCAATCTCTCTAAAGGAGCATGCTCGCTCTTAGGTTTCTCAGTGGAACATGATCGTGCACCTGTCCTTGGTATTCGGGTGAATGTGCTGTTGTCCAGGTATCTGATTGAACCGTGCGGGACAGGAAAATGCAAACTCACCTATATGTGTCGAATTGATTTAAGGTAAATGTTGTCCTCTTATTTTCATTTGGTTGGGCAGGGAAATTCTATTTCTAGTATAGCATGTGCCCAGAGTTAATTATTGTATATTGTAAGATAGCAAAGCAATGGGGACCTCCAGATATCTTGGGTAATCGTAATCAGGGGTGTCAAACTCATGTTGTCACGTGACGTATCAGGACGTTTTCCACCTTCGCTAAACAGGGCATGGGTGTGCTCAGTGCGTGGCACATCCATGTGGCTGGAAGTTTGACAGCCCTGCTCTACATGGTCATTGGCAAGGGATTGTGTATATTAAACATTCTACATTATGAAGGGCTTTTCTTTGCCCACTTCATGGTAGAAAAACCAGTTGAAATTAATTTGGTTACTTTTGATTACTTATCAGTGTTGTTGACTTATTGATACTAATGGTTGAAAAGAAATCTCCCTTGCTCTTTGGCAGTTTACTTTCTTAAGAATCTTTGAATAAAATGAAATGCCTTGAATGTATTTAAACAATAGAAACCATGCTTCTGTTTTGGGAAAATGCAGGAACCCTAGAGATTGTTTTTCAGATGTTCCTTTAGCAAGGGCAACAACAAGCTACTTGGGAACAAGAGCAGATGGAAAGGAGCAACCTTGCTTGTTGCCTTCTTTTATTTGCAGTTAATTTGTTGACTTGCTTACTACAGCAGCCTTTTTATTTGAGTGCCCACAGCATGCTTTCAAATCAGCTCAAAAGATTTGCTCACCAAAAGAGGTTTTAGTCGGTTTTTGCAAATTCCATTTTCCAATAATAATAATTATTATTATTATTAATTAGATTTGTATGCCGCCCCTCTCCGAAGATTCGGGGCGGCTCACAACAATGATAAAAACAATATTATAATGGCATAAATCTAATATTAAAAATAACTGAAAACCCTATCATAATTAAAAACCAAACAGCACATACATACCAAACATAAATTATAATAAGCCTGGGGGAAAGATGTCTCAAATCCCCCATGCCTGGCAGTATACGTGGGTCTTGAGTAGTTTACGGAAGACAAGGAGGGTGGGGGCTGTTCTAATCTCCGGGAGGAGTTGATTCCAGAGGGCCGGGGCCGCCACAGAGAAGGCTCTTCCCTGGGGCCCGCCAGACAACATTGTTTAGTCGACGGGACCTGGAGAAGGCCAACTCTGTGGGACCTTATCGGCCGCTGGGATTCATGAGGTAGCAGGCGGTTCCGGAGTTACTCTGGTCCAATGCCATGTAGGGCTTTAAAGGTCATGACCAACACTTTGAATTGTAATCAGAAACTGATCGGCAGCCAGTGCAGGCAACGGAGTGTTGTAGATACATGGGCGAATCTGGGAAGCCCCACAAAGTCTTGAAATATCTCTTTGGGATCCTAAATGAAGATTTTTGGAGAAATACATAAAATCCTAAAAGTCCGTCTTTCCTTGAGTCAGCCTTATGGACTTATTACCATATTTTTTGGAGTATAAGACACACCTCTCCCCCCCCCCACCAAAAAAAGAGACTGAAATTTTGGTTGTGCCTTGTACTCTGAATGTAGCTTTTTTGAAGCTTTTTCCCCCAGCCCTAACAAGATGCTAACAATGTTCCCCGCTCTTCCCAGCTTGCAGGGATTCCTCATTGCTATCCCAAAGAAGTTTTTTGTCCAGCCCTAAGCTTTTGCAGGCTTGTTTTCATTGACACTCCCTCCGAAAAAGGTTTTTCCAGCCCTAACCACGGGATAAAATAATGTGCTGAAGCTGATCAGACTAAGGAGGCTAGCCAGAATATCTAGTAGGTAGATTCCCCCCCCCCCATTTTCATCCCCCAAAACTAAGGTATGTCTTATAATCCGAAAAATATGGTACCTGTTTGATTACTTCTATTCCATATTTGTTTACTAATAGGGAAAAAATATTTGGAGAAAAGGTATCTAAAATCACACCTTTTTTTCTTTCTTTGCAACAGGGGACACAAGCCTGACTGGTACATAAAAGCATTTGGACACTTGTGCGCAGCTGAGGTTGTGAGGATTAGAGACTCTTTCCTCAATCAAAATCTTGAGGCGAAGGAAGCAACATCCAGGTGATGGATCCAATGGACCAGCACAACACCGGACTGTCTAGAGATTTTCGGGGAAGGTTGATTACCTGTCCTAGGACAGATCAGATCTCCATTAGACCCTGAAGAGACACTTTCAGGAATGGGTTTGAGATTGTCCATCAAAATTCGGTGACAATCCCTAGTGTTTTGTTAAAGCTGCTTTTTTTCTGTCTGTGTTAGGCCTATAGTGTAGGTCTTAACTGGAAAATTTTTGGATGGTGCAAGGTTTTTTTTTATTTTAAAGGTAAGATTAATGTTTGCTTAGGTGCTGTGAATTGCTTCTGAGAAGCAAAGCTCTAAGACTTAAATATATTTCTGAAATATCGTGAAAATTATTCATTCCTATATTACGTTAGCTTTATGTACACGTCTGTATGTCATTTGTCGAGGGACTGTGGCGGCCACTGGATTTGGGTGTGTTCCTCAGTGGATTTTCACAAGAGTAAGTGAAGGAAAGTCTGCACGAAGGCAGAGGTCTTGTTGGCTGGAGTAGGAAGAGCCGAAATGGTAGGCTCAAGAGTGTCTGGTACACTTAGAAGGCATTGGGAAGAATTTAGCAGGTGGGAAAAAGAATCAACCTGGATCAGGGGTCTCCAACCTTGGCAACTTTAAGACTTGTGGACTTCAACTCCCAGAATTCCTCAGCCAGCTCTGGAACCTTGTTTAAACCAAGTTAATGGCCTTTTAGGCTTCCTCTGCATGAGTAGGAGTTCATTTCTTGAATAGTAAGAATTATGTGTCACAGGCGGAGGGCATCAGGATTTTAGAGATGCTTAGGTGGGACATGGCCCAAAAAAGGTTGGGTACCACTGGTCTAGAATCTGACACAGCCCATTACAAGCTTCAACTGTTCATTCCTCTGAGTTCTTATTACTCATCTAAAAATTGAAAAGTGTGGGGCTACATCAGCTAGGGCAAAGAATGGGTAAGAAGCAGAATGCCTGGCACTTATTTTAAAATGCCAGCTATATTTCAGTGTGTGTCTTTTGTTGCGGCAATAATTTTGTATGTGCTCCCACTTGAAAGGTCTGCCCTTTTCATAGCTGCCATATGGAGAATACAGGCCATGGGTTTGCCACCCTCAGGCTTTATAATGTTTGGAATACTTTCTTAACAATCTGTAAAGAGCATCTCAAGAAAACGTGAATGGGGTGGCAGCTCCAGAAAGCCTCTCCAGGTCTTGGAAAGAACAGTACATCAGTCCTGATGTATAAGATTCCAAGGGGAAGAGATGGTTTGAGGTGCGGAAAGACAGGCATACAGCACCTACCGTATTTTTAGGAGTATAAGATGCATCTTTTCCCCCTAAAAGAAGGTGGAAATGTCAGCACATCTATTACACCGAATACAGCCATTTTTGGCCTCCCTGCATCCCATTTTTGTGAAAACTGGGCCTGCTTTTGCAAAAATGGGGTGCGCAGAGGTTTTGGGAGGCCTGCAGAATGCTCCTGGGCGCTGGGGGAAGCCAAAATTCCCTCCGGTTTTGCAAAAATTGGGGTGTTTTCGCCTTCGTCCAGAACCTTAGGAACATTCTGCAGGCCTCCCAAATGCTCTGCCCACCCTGTTTTTGCAAAAAAAGAAAAAGGGTGAAAAATGGGTCACTTATTTGCGAAAATGGAGGCATTTTTGCCTTCCCTGAGCATCCAAGAGCACTCTACAGGCTTCCCAAACTCTTCGTGAATAATGACTCCATTTTTGCGAAAAACATGCTATGCAGAGGGTTTGGGAGGCTTGCAGAGTGCTCCTGGAGCCTGAGAGGACAAACACTTTTTTCTTACTAACCTCTTTGAAATCTTGGTGTGTCTTATACACCGGTGCATCTTATAGTCTGAAAAATATGGTAATTTTTAAAGAAGCTGTGTATTTCCTTAGTGCATTGGGTTGCCCGCAATAGCAGCAGAAATCAAAGAACGAACTCTTTTGGTTTAAGGCATTGCCAGTGCTTCATGTTTGCAATCATGGTCCCCAAATCACTTTTCCTACCACCTGTTCTTAGTATCCGTTCATATGTTAAGTTACAATTAGAAACCTAAACAACATCTTTGTTTAATTAACATAGGAATAAATGCTTGTAGTTTGAGAACAAGGCCAAAACTGTTTTCCATAGCTGAAAAGGGCAACACTGAAAAATACCGTAACTGGAACATTATAAAGTTTTAAAGTGTTTCCACATAGCAGATACTACTAGAAGTTAAACATATTCATTCATATAACCTATTCCATTGTAACCATATAACCTCATTTATTGACACGGCTTGGAGGGAAAACATCCCCCAAAGTTAAAAACAATGTAGTTGAGTGAAAAAGAAGGTACTGTATTTGTGCCACAAAATTATAGGACATAATGCAAAAAGAACTGCAGGTTAAGATAAACAGATTGAAATGATCAAGAGTTCTATTGTGAACTTCGTATAAGACATCCCAGAAGTATAAGCTAGAGCAGAACCATGATTGCAATAATAAACGAAAATAGGAAAGTACATGTAAGGTTTTGTCATTTTACCTGTCTAAAAACTACAGATTAACTGTTCAGTGTTTGGTGGGGATGGAGAGGAGTCAAATTATTATTTTGCATGTAATGTTTGTCAACAGTTTCTGCACACCTTGATGAACATTAAAAGCCTTTGGAGAATGACACTGTTTCAGGATAGATTTACTGTATAAACAACGAAACACAGGGAAGATCAATACTGTCTTTCCTTCTTGTTTCAGAATGTATGTACTTTATTCTAATGCATTGGCTGATGTGAAGAATAGAAAACCATTGTAATCCATGCTGTTAAATAACATTGTTGTCATGTAATTCAAGGGTAAAACTTGCCCCCAAAGCAGGACTTCAAAACTTGTTGTGAAACCAGCCCTCACCCCTTTCCGAATCTGCTCTTGTGCCCCACTCTAAAAATAACACTTTGATTGACGGATGCAAGACTCAGGTGTGAATGCTATGAAATAAAATGAAAGATTATTTATCTGTATATTTGGAATAAAATCATTAAATATATATATCCATTTGAGTAAACTAAAACCAGCCCCTTTATAGCTGTAAATTACTGCCAAGGTTGCATGTTGTAACCGAAAATTATGTGAAATTGACAGTTGGCGTGCTTTGTTCATCCAGAAAAGACCTGTGCAATTTCCACCTGGTCTTCTTTCCTACCTATTTAGAAAAGCTCTTAGATACCATTGTCAGTATTATTATTATTATTTTCATAGAGTTTTTGTGATGACTAGTGTTTGTGTCTAATTCTGCACCTGTACTAATGCCTTGGATTGTTGGGTCTCTTATTTTATCTCTGCGTTTGTTCAATCTACAGTGGTACCTCTACCTACAAATGCCTCTACTTACAAACTTTTCTAGATGAGATCTGGGTGTTCAAGATTTTTTTGCCTCTTCTCGAGAATCATTTTCCACTTACAAACCTGAGCCTCCCTGCCTGTAAAAGGCAGAGAGAAGCCTCCATGGGGCCTCTCTAGGAATCTCCTGGGAGGAAACGGGGCTGGAAAAGGCAGGGAGAAGCCTCCGTGGTGTCTCTCTAGGAATCTCCTGGGAGGAAACATGGCCGGAAAAGACAGGGTAGAAAGCCTCCATGGAGCCTCTCTAGGAATCTCCTGGGAGGAAACAGCGCCGGAAAAGGCAGGGAGAAGCCTCCGTGGTGTCTCTCTAGGAATCTCCTAGGAGGAAACGGGGCCGGAAAAGACAGGGTAGAAAGCCTCCATGGAACCTCTCTAGGAATCTCCTGGGAGGAAACAGGGCCGGAAAAGGCAGGGAGAAGCCTCCGTGGTGTCTCTCTAGGAATCTCCTAGGAGGAAACGGGGCCGGAAAAGACAGGGAGAAGCCTCCATGGAGCCTCTCTAGGAATCTCCTGGGAGGAAACAGGGCCTCCACCACCCTCCCTGTGGTTTCCCCAATCGCACGAATCATTTGCTTTTACATTGATTCCTATGGGAAAAATTGCTTCTAGTTACAAACTTTTCTACTTAAAAACCTGGTCACGGAACGAATTAAGTCCGTAGGTAGAGATTCCACTGTATAAGCAGTGTCAAGAGACTATATCAGGGGTGAAATGCTATTGGTTCAAGCGTACCAATAGCGACAGCAGCATGAGGCTCCGCCTACCCGCCCAGACACTGCCATTTTCTTTTTTTTACCCTCTGCGCATGTCCAAAGCCTTCCATGTATGCACAGAGGGTGAAAAAGAGTGTGTGACGGACAGGTAGGGAAGGTAAATAGATTTCACCGCTGGACTATATGGCAGGTTAGAATTCTTCCTTGTATCTTTTTCAGAAGACAGTGTCCTTCATGATTGTCCTGTTCTTGGGACAAAAGCGCTGCTCTATTTAAGCAAAGAAATTGCATTTACAAGGGACACCATCACCAGAACCGAAAATAAAGACTGGTACTGATTGTTTCAGGGAAACGGGAAGGGGTAGGGCAATGGGGATGAAGCAGGAGCTGCTGTAGGTCATATCTTCCCAGGCCCTTGACTTACAAACATAGTTGAATCTGGCAATTAGAGTTGCAAATCACAAGTGATGGGACCTGGGAGTCCTATATAGGAAATGTTGCAGTCGTTAAAGTGGATCCGTTGTTCTCCGTGGTCATTTTTACCCAGAAACCGGAAGTGAAATTCCCGTTTCCAGAAAAAGTCGCAAATTACAGTCATATGACTACAAGACCCTGCAAACAGCCATATGGGCGACTGCCCAACATGCAGCCATGTAACTGGAGGTTGGAACTTCAGAACTGGCTCATAAGTATCTTTTGGATGGGAGGTCCATGGTAACTTTGAATAATTGCTAAGCAACCAGTTGTAACTTGAGGACCTGCTTTCCAAGTGTCTTGTACTTCAAACAGGAAGCTTAGGCTGTTAAGGTGCCTGGATCTGATACCCTTCAATTAATCCATTTGTAACTGGAGGGCAACAGGTGAATAAAGACAGCCTAATTCCCAGCTAAAAACCCTGGCAGTCCATTCCACTGAAGTTATTGTAAAAAATGTGTTGCCAGGTGAGGGGTTTAGGTATTGTGCCATAGACAGTTCTCATCAATAGGTGAATTGTGTATTCTTTGCATACTTTTTAATTTCTTTAAATATGTAAAAAAAAATAAGTATGTTGTACATACCATTTTGATGTAAACGTGTTCACACTTTATTGTCCAGCATAGATAAAGCATGGAAGATAATTATTTATGATATACTTTGTATTTATACCGCAGATATTCTTTGAAGGAGAGGCAGGGTGTTTGAATCTCAAGTTTGGCTTCTCCTTTCCTCCAGTGTAAATAAACGTTCTACACAACTGAAAAAAAAAAGATAAAAGAAGAAAAGGTTTATAGCTTGCTTATTATATGCTCATACAGAACATAGTCAATAAATGCACTATTAAGTGTTTGTGTTTGTGTGATATGTGAATTCTTCACCATTTTCTGTACCATTTTGCAATTGTAGAATCAATAAGAAAGTGGGCATTTGATCAATGGGACAGGTGTCTCAAATATGTCTTACCATAATCAGTGTTTCTCAAATAGTGGGGCGGGGGCCCCTGGGGAAGCACAGAACGATGCTGGGTGGGGCGCATGACCCTGGGGAATACGCTTTTTTTGCCACAAGGTGTTCTGCCGGGCTCTCTGGTAGGAGCCTCCCGAAAATTCAAGGGTACAAATTTCAGACACACACACGTTTGAAAATTCAAAACAATGTTCTTTATCCCAAAATTCAAAATAAACTAAGCACTCTTTTTGTATTGCAAAGAGCACTCATCCCAAAACAACCGGGTAGTCTGTACAATTAACCTTAAGCAGTCATTAAGTACTTAGCTAGCAGCTGTGAAGAAACTTCACACCCCTTCTTCCAACGAAGTGAGACACACACACACACACATTGCTCTGCTTTGTTTTCAAAGGCATGAAAAATCAACAAGCAAAGTCCAGAAACCAGCAACCCAGGATTCCTGACGAACTGTGATCAGATACTCTTCCACAACGGCCAAACCCATATGCTGCTATTTATAGCAACAGCCCTAATTACTAGAGCCCCACCCAAACACAGGTGGCTGCTCTTATCTCCTATAATATGTCCTTACTTGGTCTCTTCTACGCATAATTCGGCGGTTACATGGATCCAAAACGTCTTCATCCGAATCAATGGAAGATAAGGGAGATTGACTGCCTGGGCTGTGTGCCAAGCCCCCCTCTGCCGAGTCACTCCCACCTTCTTCTTCGTCCGAGGAAACTAAACTCTGAACTGACTCTGTCGGCAATAACACAGGCCTGTGACATGTTGAAGTTCCCCCTACGTCTACGTCCACCTCCACATTCCCTGGGGCAGGAGCTGGGCCTGAGCCAACCACAACACAAGGAGTGGGTGTTTTTGCACTGAAAAATAGCACACAACGCAGAGCAGGAGATATGAAGTACAGATAACAAACCCTTAAGAAACACCATAGAAAAATATTTAAGAGGGATGAAAAGAAAGGAGGAGAGAGACGGAGATAATAAGACAAATTTAAATCTCCCGAAAGCTAAGACGAGGAAAGACGAAGTGTATGTAGCACTTGGCTTCACTGACTACGGTGGGAGACAAGGAAAGACCGATATGTTTACTATGTCTAATAATGTTCACAGTGGACAGCATGAAGCCAAATAAATTAAGGCGTCACTTAAACACGTTATACCCCAATCATGCTGATAAGCCACTTGAGTTTTTTTCAGCGAAAATGTGCTGAATATTATAAACAATCATCCCGGGGAAGAATTGGGGGGGGGCATGAAATGTTTATTTCTTCCTAGGGGGGGCGTAACAGAAAATAATTGAGAAGCACTGCCATACAGGCAGATAGTGTTGATGTAGCTGTTTTCTTTTAATCCTGATGTCGGAATAGATATTTCTAGTCTTGTTCAGCTTCCTATAATCACATCCTCTTTTAATTAGCAAAGTTCTTTGCAAACTTTAAAGGAAGAACCCTCTCCTGCAGTATAATCCTATGCAGAGGTTTTAACAAGCTTGTAAGAACAGCTCTTAAGGCCTCCACTTAAACAATTTAGGGCTCTTGTTGCGGGTTTTGGTTTATCCAGTTGCATAAAGCTCGCCAGATAAGCTGGGCTACATCCTCGTTTTTTTCAGTTCATCAGAATAAATAGAGCTGTTATAAACAAAAATTGTTCAAAAGCACAAAGGAAATGCTGTTGGGCTTATCCAGGAAATGCGAAGGTTCCTTCAAAACAAAAGACAAAGGAAAAGTGGGAGGGGTAATTCCCCCCCAGCTATAAATTGGTCAAAGCAAAGAAAGGGCTTTGCCTGTCAATTCTTAACAGGGTAAAAGTGCGGTATTGAGGAAGGTCAACTAAAGAATGTTAGAAAGCAATCACTAGCAATCACTAGAAATACCATATTTTTCAGAGTATAAACCGCACCTTAGTTTTTTGGGGAGGGGATTCTGCCTCTGCCTCCCAGCAAGCAGCAAACAGTATAGATGATATACAGTGGTACCTCTACTTAAGAACTTAATTCGTTCCATGACCAAGTTCTTAAGTAGAAAAGTTTGTAAGTAGAAGCAATTTTTCCCATAGGAATCAGTGTAAAAACAAATAATGCGTGTAAACTCATTAGGAAAGAAATAAAAGCTCGGAATTTGGGTGGGGGGAGGAGGAGGAAGAAGAGGAGGAGGACAGTCGCTGCCAAAGGAAGAAGGTAAGGTGAGGGGAATAAAAAAAATCCAAAACTTTAAGGCTTTAAAAAAAAAGAGGGAATCTGAGGCAGTGAGGAGGAGCACGATCCTCCCATACACCCAGCACGAGGCTGCCTCCCATGCACTGCGCCAGAGAGAGAAACACAGGCAGGTGAGAGGGGGAACCTCCCGTTCCTTTGACCAAAAGGCGGCAGCTGCTGCTGCTGCTATCTGCTTCCTCTTCCTTCCCATGCTGAAGGGCTCCCCTCTCCTCTCGCTCGCTTGCTTTGTAGCCAGTACCTTTCCGTCACCATGGTGACTCTTCGGTTTGACTGCAGTCGAGTTGATCCGGCCAGGGTGAAGTGCCTCGTTTGGCCTTTCTGCACCCAGATGCTCTGGGAGGCAACCTCACACCAGGTGTATGGGAGGCAGAGCAAGGGAGTCACCACAGCGAACTGGTTTATTCCTCTCCAAGTACCCAGAAAAAGGAAAATGCTCTGTTCGCTCTGGGCTGCCCAAATCTCGTGCGAGGATGCTCTCCGTGGGTGATTTTGGTGGTTTTTGCTGATTTCTTTGTTTCTATGCATGTGCAGAAGCAAAAATTGCCAAAATCTTGCATGGGCAAGCATCCTCATGTGAGATTTGGCTTCCTGTGCATGTGGAGAAGCCAAACCTTGCACGGGGTACACGCATGACCACCAGTCATGCAACTGCATACATCCTCAATTTTACTACCACTCTATAGATTGGCCCACACTGGCAGCAGCCCACCACTCATCATTCATTTATTTATTTATTTATTTATTTATTTATTTATTTATTATTTGGATTTGTATGCTGCCCCTCTCCGAAGACTCGTGGCAGTATATTAATGGCAGACAGTTTACTTAATTAAATGTGTTGACTCCTCTGAATTATTTAAATAGATTAAACTCCAACATGATTAAGTCAAGGTTTAACTCAGCTTCTTTATCTTAATACTAAACAGGACACTGTTACATTTCAGATTATACTTTTATCGATCTTTTAAAATTGATGTGGCTTTCTGGAAGTATGCATTATTCTATGCTATTTAAAAGAAAATACAATACCACTGGGCCTCTTGAGATCAAGCATTTATTTTAAAAAGCTTCTTCATTTTGTTGTCATGACAATAATAAAGCAGTCTTTAAAAAATAAGTAACTATTTGAACATTCTACAGACATTTGTAGTTATTGACATATCTCCTTGCATCCAGTTCAGCAGAAAATAAAAATCTGTCTCTCTCCCAGCAATTTGCCTCCTTTCAGCTAATTTCACTTTCAGTTTAGCACTGGCTCAGCCTTAAATCAGCTGAGGGTCGGGAAGCTGATCATGAGTTGCTTGGCTTAACAGGCTCTGTACTGTTTGCTACAAGGAGGTAAATTGTTCAGAGGCAGAGGCCAAAGAGTGAGGGTGGCTAGAGGCTACATTTGTTGTATAAGATGTGCCCATGTTTTCACACTATTGGGAGGTAAAATGGTTCATCTTACTGTATACTCAGAAAAATGCAATAAGTTCAATTTTGAAATTTCTGATTATAGTGTTCCCTCGATTTTCGCGGGGGATGCGTTCTGAGACCGCCTGCGAAAGTCAAATTTCCGTGAAGTAGAGATGTGGAAATAAATACACCATTTTTGGCTGTGGACAATATCACAAGCCTTCCCTTAATACTTTAAACCCCTAAATTACCATTTCCCATTCCCTTAACAACCATTTACTCACCATTATTACTGGTGCTCACCATTGAATAAGATACTTAGTGATCCTGATATTTATAAACATAATTATTTATTAACAATAATAATTGTTTTTTGTTATTTATTTGCAAAAATTATTAGTTTGGCGATGACGTATGATGTCATTGGGCAGGAAAACCCGTGGTATAGAAAAAAACTTGCAAAGTATTTTTTTAATTACTTTTTTTGAAAAACCGTGGTATAGGCTTTTCGCGAAGTTCAAACCCGCAAAAATCAAGGGAACACTGTATCTTTTTAAAAATCATAGATAGCCACACTCACATGCTTATACATCATTGAAGAAATATTCAAGCAGAGGATCCAAAAGGTCAATGTGATTATAGCCCTGCCCCCCTTTTTTTTAATTAATGTGAAGGTTTAAAAAAAATGAAATGGTAAGATTCTAAGAAGTTCCTTTCCCCCAATTCTTTTGACCTTCATTTAGACTTGTGCCAGAATAAATCCAGTGATGAGCTCCTAAGGGTATGGTCAGGGATGCAGAACTGGTAGGAAAAAAAATTGATCCCCCCCCCCTTCTGGGCTCTGGGTATGTTTTTCCTATCGCAGTAAATGATAGTAAATGAGGTTGAATGTGTATAATTTTAGAAGGGCTGTGTGTGTGTGTGTACATACACATACAGCTTATATAGTAGTTAATGTATATTTTTGTGTGCCTGCATGTAATATGGCATTTATGCATAGAATTAAATACAGTAGTATGTTTTGGATGTTCAGTAATAGTAAATAGCTAGGGAAAGTGTATCTCTTTGAGGCACGGACAGGACAGGCCTCAAACCCTTGAGGTGAGTGGCGTCAAGTTGCCCACCTTTAAATCAGTCACATGACCTTTAAGCCACACCCGGTCATATGATTGTCAAGCCACTCCCACCTGGTCACATGGCCAGCAAGCCACACCCACAAAATAAGCCACACCCACAGTGTGGTAGTAAAAAACTTTGCAGCCCTTCACTGATTAAATCCTTTAAGTCTGTGATGTTATTTTATAAGTCCTCAGTCTATTCTAGGACGATAGGAATTTCACAAGCTAGTGATCCGCAAAAGAAACATCTGTCCATTTTGTACTGACTTCTTGGCCAGGATGATTACTAGTAACATTTTTCTGCCAAGTATCATATCTGCTGAAGGAAGTTCACTAGAAAATTGGCCCTCTGTCAGGCACATTTTAATGCTCTGGTCTAGCTAATATGGTGCTTAATCCACTGACTTTACTCAATAGGCTGAGTGCCCTCTAGTGGAAAACAAGCTGTTTTAACCTTTCTGAAAGGTTTACCTTCCATTTCAAAATTCAATGGCTGAGTAATTGCCCTGGATGTTATAAATGCAAATAAAGCCAGCCAATGTGTATATGAAGAGCAACATAAATTCTGGTTCTCAAATGTTGCAAGGCATGAAATTTTGTGAAGTCAACTTTATCAAATGCATTGAGTGGTTAGACCGGCACTTTCCAACTCAAATCAAATCAAATTTATTATCACCAAAACAAATAAAAACACTTAGTGAATACGCAATCAAAATTTGTAGGATAAAATGATAAATAACAGATAAAATCCATGATAAAATCCAGTCTATCAATTATGCATTGTCAATACTACTAAAATTGCAATCCATAAGTTATGAAGTCTATATTCAGTTTGATACTATTAGGGAAAGGAATAAACAAGGTTGCCACATTTGTCCTATAAATTAGCTAAGGTGTATTAGGCACTTAAAAGCTGGCCACAAATGGTATACACGCATGCATACATACATACCCGCATACACACATATGTATACACACATATACGCACATATACATACACACACACACAAACATACACATATATATACATATGTATATACATATCTCGCTATGATAAAGGCATATATTTGCGACAAATCCCCACAGCTGCTGCGCGGAATCTGGCCACCTGTGCAGTAATTATGGCCTGTTCATCCTTAAGCAGTGGTTAGACTGGCGCTTTCCAATTTTTTCTTTCAACGACTAAAGTAATTCATCAGAAAGTCCTTATTTAAATATATTTGTAGTTATTGGGTAATGCAGTGATTTTCAACCTTTTTTGAGCCGCGGCACATTTTTTACATTTACGAAATCCTGGGGCACATTGAGCGGGGGGGGGGGCGCTAAAAAAAAGTTTGGACAAAAAAATTCTCTCTCTCTCTTCCTCCCCTTCACTCTATTTCTTTCTCCCTCCCTCTTTCTCTCCCTTCCTTCCTCTTTCTTTCTCTCTCTCCATCCCTCTTTCTTTCTCTTCCTTCCTTTCTCTCTTTTTTGCTCTCTTTCTCTCTCCCACCCTACCTCCCTCTATGTCTTTCTCTCTCTCTCTCCTTCCCTCACTCTCTTTCTCTCTCTCTTGCTTTCTTTCTCTCTTGTTCTCTTTCTCTCGCTCTTTCTCTCTTTCTTTCTTTCTCTCTCTCTTGCTTTCTTTCTCTCTTGCTTTCTTTCTCTTTTGCTTTCTTTCTCTCTCTTTCTCTTGTTTTCTCTCTCTCTCTTGCTTTCTTTCTCTCTGAGCTTCGCGGCACACCTGACCATGTCTCGCGGCACACTAGTGTGCCACGGCACACTGGTTGAAAAACACTGGGGTAATGGGTTTGTGTGTTATTCACCATCACCACCCCCAAAAAATCCCTTTTACCCAGTTTTGGTTAATTTACTTTGGGAACCAAGTCGTTCTCTTAGGTGGGGAAATATTTTCTGAGGAGAATGCTATTTTGGTTCGCATGCCGAAAGGGTGTGCATTCATGTGCTAGCATGCTCACACACGCCCACACCCATTCCCTCCCCTCACACATATGCACATACACAATCTCCCCTCCCTGTGCATGCGTACAGGCCTCACTGAAGCCTGGGAAGCTAAAGAAACGGCCAAACAGGCAAACCGGAAGTTCGGAAAAACTTACTTCTGGTTTGCCCATTGTGCTGTTATTCGTACTCTGGAGCCTCCAGAGGAGAAAATGGCCTTCCGCAAGGCCGAAAATCAGCTGGCTAGCACGCATCTGCATGCTGGGGCTGACCTTGCACTCCTTCAGATGTGACTCTGTGTCCCACCTGTAGCACACATGCTATAGGTTCGTCATCATGGCTGCACTGTATTCACAAAATAAGGTAGTCCTTGATTTGCAAAAAGATCATAAAATGGGGCAAAACTCAATAGCCTCCTTGCTTATTAACAGAAATTTGGGGCTCAGTTGTGATTGTAAGTTGACCACTACTTGTATGTTTTAAATTTCACCTCATAATAATCTTAAATGCAAAGAGATCAGGTGGGGAAGAATGAAGAGGGGACACATTCTTGCACCAAATCTCCAAGGGAACAGCTTTATTTTACAATCATGTTTGCTTTTTATTCACTGTATAGCCCACTCTTTCTCTTATACACAAAGTTCAAAGGAGCAAGCATTCAAAGACTGTATTGGGATATGCCCAGGGGCGTGCTACCAATCCCAGCCCTACCGGAATGCGCCGGGACCATGCCCCTGCGTTTGTGCATGAAGCGCGCCCGTGCCCGGTGTGTGATTCGGCTTCTGTGCTTGCGCAGAAGCCTAATCTCACACAAAGATGTGCACATGTGCGATTTTCAGGGGATTTTTACTTACGTGCATGCGCAAAAACAAAGGAACCCCGGAAATTGGAGGAAAGATTTGCCGGTTGCGAGCAACTAGAAAATCAAGGTAAGAGCTGCCAGCCCAAGACATGCTGCTCGTCCTCACTCCCCCTGCCATTTGCCCTGCTGTGCCGCTCCCCCTCGCTCCCCCCAAGGCTCCCCTCTCCCCTGCTTACCTGGTTCACTTCCTGCAGGGGCCATGGCACAGGGAGCAGGCTGGGTGGTCCCAATTCTGACCACACGGCCTGTTCTGTGCTCTCCCGCACCACAGGCATCTCTCCTGCAGCCCGGAAGATCAAAGGGCAGGCCACGCGGCCAGAGCGGGGGCAGGCCACTTTTGCTGCCAGCCCCAGCTGCTGCTCTAAGCACGGCAGCGAATTTCGGCTGCTGCGTATGTGCAGCAACCGAAATCTCTTTCCGACAGCAAAAATTGCTGTTTTCTTTGTTTCTGTGCATGCGTGGCAGCCAAAACCGGGTAATTTTAACCGGAATCACGCCAGTTGTGCGTACACAGCATGTGCACGCCGGACAGCAAAGGAGCAAGCCTATATGCTCCATTTCCGTCAATGGAACGGCATTCCCACTGTTCTACTTTGCAGCCCACCCCTGGATATACCACTCATGCATGGGCATGGCATACAAAACCAACTGCACTAGCTACACTTACTTATGTGGGTCTTTACAGTTATTTTGACTGGCAAACATGAAGGCAAAGGGTAATGTTGAGATTGGGATGGCTATAGAGCCTGCGGAGAGGGGTGGCATACAAATCCAATAAATAAATAAATAAATAAATAAATAAGTAAGTAAGTAAATAAATAAATAAATACATACATAAATAAATAAATGACAGATAGATAGATAATAAATAAATAAATAAATAAATAAATAAATAAATAAATACTGTACATACATACATACATACATACATACATACATACATACATACATAAATGAAAGATAGATAGATAGATAGATAGATAGATAGATAATAAATAAATAAATAAATAAATAAATAGAGGTGTCACATTAAAAGGAAAACAATGATTGAACAGAAATCCACATTTGTCCACTACCCTAGGGCAATATTTTCTCCTGTGTATTTTAGTTGCAATTTAGACCTCATTCGGTTATGTGCGTCTCCTATATTCTTTAGGTTAAGATCTTAGTGAATAGGAAATTGTAAAATCAAGTAATGTAAGGTCTTTGTCGTCCAGAAGAGGGCCAACTGACATCAGCTTCTTGAACATTTACAGCTCTAGACATATTTCGATAACTGTCATTCCTCATTTACAACTTTCATTGCAACAGCCAACTTTTTAAATTTGTGACATTGAAGAATTATTCAATCAGAGCTCTCCAAGTGCGTTGAATTTCAACCCCATTTTCTGCCCTCTAAACAAAGATCTTAGATAGATGTTTTTTTTAAAAAATTGAAGCTTTGTTTTTATTATAATGAAACAAAATACAAAATACACATTTTCATGATCAGTCTAATATATACATTTTATTAGTTACCATAGAGTAACAGATCTGGACATTTTCAGTGAAATGATGTTTAACTTTTAAATGACCGTTAAGACAGTTACAGAATAACATTTGGTACAATGTTGGCAATGAAGAAATTGAGAGTTGCTACTCAGACTACATGGCAGGAATACCCAGTAATGATTTGGCATTGAGTTCTAAGATTTAATAGCTTGAATGAAATGTGCAATGATATTTCTGTCATTTGTGTAGGTTCACAGCAGTATCTTATAGTGTGGTATCCGGTGAATTTGGACTCTATGGATTCACCACTACAAATATGGTTTCAATAATAGTTGCCTATCATTTGGATAAAATAAAAAGTCTAATGCTTCACAAGAGGTGCTTATTATCTCCAAGTTAAAAGATGTACAAAGCAGATACAGGATGATGAACGAATGGCAACATTTGCCACAAAAAGCAGCTATAGTTTTGACAAGACACCGGTGCCTCCAATTTAATTCCTCATTGTCCAAAACAGAAAGCCAATCCTGCCTCCTGCTTACAAAATAAATATCACCATTCTGATTCCATCAAAGGCAATCACATGGAAGAAGGTTTCCAAAAGTTAAATTTGTTCACTTGGACAAGTGGTGTGTTGTATTTATTGAAGTGGCAGGACAGAACATAAGAAGGTGACTCAATCAAGTTGGATCATTGAGAAAAAGAGAGAGACCATTTGGCAAAATGTTACTCCCTGAGCCCAGTTTTAGATGATGATAATACAAAGTCTAAAGGTCTCATCCATTATTCCCATTCTTGTGTTTTACTGTAATTTTTTCTTTAAAAAACTAGCCGGAAATATACTCTTACATACAGGGAAAAGTGGTGTGAGAAAAAAACAAGATGGCAACCACACTTTACTCCATTTTTATAGGCAGTACATATAATAGCTTTTTTTTAAAAGGGTCTTTATTATTTATTTATTTATTTATTTATTTATTTATTTATTTATTTATTTATTATTTAGATTTGTATGCCGCCCCTCTCCGAAGACTCGGGGTGGCTCACAACAAGATAGAACAAATCATAAATAATCCAAATAACATTAAAATATTTAAAGATTTAAAAGAACCCCATATACTAACAGACACACACACAAGCATACCATGTATAAATTGAACATGCCCGGGGGAGGTGTTTCAATTCCCCCATGCCTGACGGCAAAGGTGGGTTTTAAGGAGTTTACGGAAGGCAGGAAGAGTAGGGGCAGTTCTAATCTCTGGGGGGAGTTGGTTCCAGAGAGTCGGTGCCACCACAGAGAAGGCTCTTCCCCTATGGCCCGCCAACCAACATTGTTTAGTTGACGGGACCCGGAGAAGGCCCACTCTGTGGGACCTAATCGGTCGCTGGGATTCGTGCAGCAGGAGGCGGTCTCGGAGATATTCTGGTCCAGTGCCATGAAGGGCTTTAAAGGTCATAACCAACACTTTGAATTGTGACTGGAAATTGATCGGCAGCCAATGCAGGCTGCGGAGTGATGGTGAAACATGGGCATACCTAGGTAAGCCCATGACTGCTCTCGCAGCTGCATTCTGCACGATCTGAAGTTTCCGAACACTTTTCAAAGGTAGCCCCATGTAGAGAGCATTACAGTAGTCGAACCTCGAGGTGATGAGGGCATGAGTGACTGTGAGCAATGAGTCCCGGTCCAGATAGGGCCGCAACTAGTGCACCAGGCGAACCTGGGCAGCTGGGGCTCCATTTTAAAAAAAAAATGTATGCCAGATGTATACTAGAATAACTCTTTTTACCACAATAACTAAATCAAACTAGATCTGTTAGGATGTGAAAAAGAATATCTCTGGAACATCATTATCAAGAACCGTGGTGGTACAATGGTTAGAATGCAGCACTACAGGCTAACTCATTGTTGACTCCAGGAGTTCAATCCTGACCATCTCAAGGTTGACTCAGCCTTCCATCCTTCCAAGGTCGGTTAAATGAGGAGACAGATTGTTGTGGGCAATAGGCTGACTCTGTAAACTGCTTAGAGAAGGTTGTAAAGGATTGTGAAGTGGTATATAAGTCTAATTGATATTGCTACCCACTTCTAAAAACTGGAAGGCATTAAATCCTGAAATGATCCATCTCCTGGAAGTGTGTGAGCATGAGTGAAAGAGTAGTAGATCCTTGGAACAAACTTCCAGCAGACGTGGTTGGTAAATCCACAGTAACCGAATTTAAACATGCCTGGGATAAACATATATCCATTGTAAGATAAAATACAGGAAATAGTAAAAGGGCAGACTAGATGGACCATGGGGTCTTTTTCTGCCGTCAGTCTTCTATGTTTCTATGAGTACTATATATGCATACACATACAGGGTGATGTCAGGAATAAGTAGAATCTCCACCCCATGCTACTGAAATAGGGAATAGAAGGGCAACTGATCAAATTCGCAAACAACACCAAGCTGGCGGGGGTAGCCAATACCCTAGAAGACAGGCTCAAATTACAGAAAGACCTAGACAGACTAACACAGTGGGCCCATACCAACAAAATGATGTTTAACATCGACAAGAGCAAAGTCCTTCACCTAGGCAGAAAAAAACCCTGGACACACATACAACCTGGGAGAAACCCCTCTTAGCAGTAGCGACTGCGAAAGAGACCTCGGAGTCTTGGTGAATAATCAACTAAACATGAGCCAACAATGTGCAGCAGCAGCTAAAAAAGCCAACACAATCCTAAGCTGCATCAACAGGGGTATACACTCCAAGACCAGGGAAGTCTTAATACCACTCTACTACGCCCTGGTCTGACCACACCTGGAGTACTGTATTCAGTTCTGGTCACCACACTTCAAAAGAGACATTGAAACTCTGGAGAAAGTGCAAAAAAGAGCAACCAAGATGATGAAGGGACTGGAAACCAAGACTTACGAAGAGAGACTGAGGGAACTGGGCATGGATAGCCTAGAGAAAAGGAGGGCCAGAGCGGACATGATAGCAGTCTACAAGTATACGAGGGGATGTCACAGAGAGGAGGGGATCACTTTATTCTCCAGGGCACCAGAGGGCCGGACGAGGAACAACGGCTGGAAGCTGACCAAGGAGAGATTCAACATGGAAATAAGGAGGAACTTCCTGACGGTCAGAGTGATCAACCAATGGAACAACCTACCAGCGGACGTTGTGAACTCCAACACTCTGGACATTTGTAAGAGAAGATTGAATTGCCACTTGACTGGTTTGCTATAGGGTTCCTGCTTGGGCAGAGGGTTGAACTTGATGGCCTTCATGGTCCCTTTCAACTCTAACAATCAATCAATCAATCAATCAATAAATATTTAAAACAGAGAAGCATAATCATGGTTTCATCCCATAAAAACGGTTTGCTAGACATGGAAGTCAGTCAGTCTCAATTTGTCTGTGTCAAGATTATAATTCAAAAAACAGGGTGATAATTTGCACATTTTCATGTTCTGCCAAACCAAAAACTACAAAGCCCAGGATAGATAGATATATACACTGCTCAAAAAAATAAAGGGAACATTCAAAAAACACATTCTAGATCTGAATGAATGAAATATTCTCATGGAATACTTTGTTCTGTATAAAGTTGAATGTGCACAACAGCATGTGAAATTTATTGTCAATCAGTGTTACTTCCTAAGTGGACAGTTTAATTTCACAGAAGTTTGATTAACTTGGAGTTATATTCTGTTAAGTGTTTCCTTTATTTTTTGAGTAGTATATATTAACACAATGGTCAGTATCTTTTGCACACTTATATTCTGATTTGTGTTCTACTTCTGTACCAATCTCACAAAATTTTGCATATTTTAAACCTTGGCAAGATCTAATGAGATTTCAGTATTTTTGTTTGAGGTTTTTTTTTTAGCAAATTCCTTTCATTCCAGGAGGTAAGATGGTTTTCTGACATTTACGGACATTTTTTGTGAATCAGGATATGGAGTCCATGCCAGCAGAGCTCAAATGCAACAGGTGAAGTCAATGGTGATGTCGGAAGACACCCATTTACACAAGCAAGACTAGCCTTAGTACAAAGCCACTTGTCACAATAGCAACTAGAATACACCTCTGTCATTATAAACGGCCATTTGTATGAGATAGAGAAATCTTGCATTTTTCACCGATAGTCTGTTTTAAATTCTGGTTTCTGGTCCAGATTTATTTCCACATATCTCACTTCAGAAAAGTCATAATCCTAAATTTATACACATAGATCAAATGGAAGCAAATATTTCTATTCTTCCTCTTTCTTATATGGTGGAGAAGATGGGAGACAACACACAAGCCTAAAATTATTGCTAAGTTTTATTCTCTATGTTTGCTACTGTAGGTGTGTGTGTGTGTGTGTGTGTGTGTGTAATATTTATAGTTAATAAATATTAACTTCCATCTAAACTTAGTTGTGTAGAACTTTATTTACACAGCTGGTGGTGACATCGAGCTAAATTTGGCTGATCTCAGAAAGCTAAGCATTGTTATTACTTGCCTCCACAACAAATCTAAAGGCTTTTGGCTGGACTGAGAAGCTAAAAAATATCCTGGGAGGCAGAGGCGGATAACCATTTCAGTGTTGTTGCTTAAGGTATTCCAACATGGAATACTGTAAATCAGGAGTCAAGTGTACTTGAGTGTATTTATCCAAAGATGCTGTCCAGAATCCTACCCTCCTAGTCTCCTCCCAACTGATGTGGCCCATCTGCATCCCGCTCAGCTAATTACAGTTTCAAAGGATCGAGAGACGGGTGTGTGTTGGTATCCTAGGCCAGTGTATTGGCAGCAGTCAGAGAGGATGGGGAATCAGAGGCTGAAAGCCAAACAGAGCCTGTAGCACTTCCCAAGGTGCCCATGACTCAGTGACTCAGTAGAACAGGAAGAGCCTCTTACTGATGCTGGGGTACGCAGGAGTGTCATAAAGCAGGAGTTTCTGAACAGGAAAAGGTCTCTGTGTGAATAGATCTATAGAACACTTGGCCACGCCTTTTGGCTACTTAAGGGTGAGTCTCGTGACAAGTGATTGAGGAAGTCAACGTTCAAATATGAGAGCTGGATCAGCGGTTCTCAACCTTTCTAATGCCGCAACCCCTTAATTCAGTTCCTCATGTTGTGGTGACCCCCAACCATAAGTCTAGTGCCAATTCTCCCAACAGAACTTTAAGCTGATTGGCAGGAAGGTCAGAGGGACACCCCCACTGTAAACGCCTGATTGGTCAGACTGTAAAAATATGTTCAAAGGCGCCAGAATAGAAGCTTTAGTTCCTAATACCATGGGAAATTTGACTTTTCCCATGGTCTTAGGTGACCCCTGTGAAACGGTTGTTTGACCCCCAAAGGGGTCCTGACCCCCAGGTTGAGAACCACTGAGCTGGATGATCAGATCGTGCTTGTGAACTAAAATTTGTGATTTACAAATCAAGAAACTGAAAACTCAGTGTGAGCGAGAGAATGTTAGAGAATGCATCAAAGAAAACTATTGGGGGAGTTTTTGACTTTCTGCCCGAGACTTTAATTAACAGCTGCTACAGCAACGGACTGATTTCTGGATTTTGCTGAGATATTTTATACAGTTAACCTTTTTGATAGTAAACTATTAGAAATTATATGCTTAAAACTTGTCACCTCCATGTATGTGGACCTATTACTTTGGGGGCTTATCATTGGGACAGAACACCAACATCCAACTCATCAAGGAGTAAATCAAATGCTAAAAAGCACTCAGCATCGAAAAGATTCACCATCACTGCTATAGAGTAAATGGGTATTAGAGATACTTTCCTGTTCAGTAAATAACTGGGTAACTGCCAGGCACTCAACACCTTATCAGTTTATTGTTCTTATGCTATGGCAACTTCTAAAACACAATGTCCCCACCCTACTGCTATTTGTGGCCTTTCTGGATTGCAGGATTTCTGAGTGCTAATGATTTAGATGCGTCCCAACCAAACAATGTTGCATCTCACGTGGTTTCAAAACAGCCCGAAACCTGTTTTGAATCCATTTTTTCTGCTCCTTCCACTTAACTGAGCTGATAAGGAGGGGAAGAACTGGTAGACCGGAAATCTATGATTGCTTTGCACCTGTTCTTCTTTAAGAGATGACGTGGTCAACTCAGTTTTGTTTTCTTGGTTTTGAGGTTAAATGCTTTCGTTAACTGGCCAGCTGCGAACAGATCCAAAACATCTTTTTTTGCTTTGGCACGCATATATTGACCAGATTTAATTTTTAAAGTTAGATGGACAAGCAATAAGACAGGAATCAGTTGACTCAGCCTTCCATCCTTCCGAGGTGGGTAAAATGAGGACCCGGATTGTGGGGGCAATATGCTGGCTCTGTTAAAAAGTGCTATTGCTAACATGTTGTAAGCCGCCCTGAGTCTAAGGAGAAGGGCGGCATAAAAATTGAATAAATAAATAAATTTTCTCCCATCTTTGGAGCCCCATGCTTGACTTGTAACATGCAATTAATCTATAAATACAAGTAACGGGTACACAACTGCACTATTATTTATGTAGTTCTGTTGATTGTGCTCCATGTAGAGTTTTCCTTAACATGTTCAATTGTGATGTAGAAATAGGAGGAACTAACCCACTGCAATGATGCCTCAAAAACAGGAGACATTCTAATGCAATGGTTCTCAACATTTCTAATGCCGTGACCCCTTAATACAGTTCCTCATATTGTGGTGATCCCCAACCATAGGTCTAGTGCCAATTCTCCCAACAGAGCTTTAAGCTGATTGGCAGGAAGACACCCAACTGTAAAGGCCTGATTGGTCAGATTGTAAAAACATGTTCCAAGGTGCCAGAATAGAAGCTTTGGTTCCTAACACCATGGAAAATTTGGCTTTTTCCATGGTCTTAGGAGGCCCCTGTGAAATGGTGGTTCGACCCCCAAAGGAGTCCTGACCCCCAGATTGAGAACCACTGTTCTAATGGGATTCTATTCAAAGGGGGGAAAGGACATGAATTGAAGAAAGCTGGCTGGGGAATTCTTGGAGTTAAAGTCCACAAGTCTTAAAGCAGCCAAAATTGCAGACCCCTGCTTTAGACAGAAGCATTCACCAAATTTGATCATGTAGCAGCCACAATTGGGGCTGGCAACTTGGTCCTTAAGCAAGTGATCACTAAGTGAAACTCAGACAGTGTTTATGATCTTATTACAGCTTCCCTTTGCTTTACAGACCTACAAGGTTTTTCATTGCCATCATAACTGAATTGTTGTTAAACGGGGACTATCTATGGCTAGATAGTGACACTCCAGTTTACAGATTAGAAATCGCATTTCTGCTGAGTATTTTCAATCAGCAACTGTTTTTACAGAGGTTAAATCGCTTGTTTTTCCTGGACGTATTTTCTGGATAGTTCTTTTTGCCCTCTTTTGGTATCTGGGCCTTTTCTGCCTCATCTCTTTAAAATTCCACTTTAGGTGACTTTTGCACCGTTAGTTCTCTGCAGCCTATTTAGATAGTAAGATGTTTTTAAAAGAGCATTTTTATAAATTAAATTTGTATTTCACCAAATTCCTAATTTTAAAAAAAGCTCAGAGTATAAACTCCAAGCACAAATTGTACTGCCATTTCATGGGGAAGATACTAAAGATACCGTATTTTTCGGAGTATAAGACGCACTTCTTTCTCCCCTAAAAGAGGTTGGAAATGTCGGTGCATCTTATGCACCAAATGCAGCCATTTTTGCTGTCCCAAAGCCCACCCCCACCCCGCCCCCAACCTACAGAGAGCTCTTGGGTGTTGAGAGATGGCAAAAATGCTTGGCTTTGCAAAAAACAGGCCATTTTGTGTGTTTTTTTCCACAAAAATGGGATTGAGAAAGGGATCTGGGGAGCCTGCAGAGCACTCCTAAGAACTGGGGGAAGGCAAAAACGCCTTCATTTTTTTCCTCAATGCAAAAAATGGCCCATTTCCCCCAAAAATGGAGATATTTTTGCCATCCCCCAGCACCCAAGAACTGTCTGCAGGCTCCCCAGACCCTTTGCCCACCCAATTTTTGTGATTTTTCGCAAAAATTGGGTTGGTTTTGCCTTCTAATTACCCTATCTAGCATGAGAAGAGGAGAAACTCTGGAAGTTGAAGTCCGCTACTCTTAAAGCTGTCAAGTTTGAAGACCCCTGGGTTAGGAGTTAGGGGTGCAAGGGTATTCAAACTTGGCAACTTTAAGACTTGTGGACTTCAATTCCCATTCCTGAGCTAGTATGACTGGAGGGGGAATTCTAGGAGTTGAAGTCCACAAGTCTTAAAGCTGTCAAGTTTGAAGTTTTTAAAAAGTGTACATGGTTGTAAAAAGTATTCTGCTACACTGGTATTTTATTAAATAATATATTACTACACCATTTAGTTCAGAATACTTTTTTCCTTGTTTCCCACCTCTAAAATCTAGGTGTGTCTTATACTCCAAAAAATACAGTAATTGTTGACTTACAACAGTTCATTTAATGACCAAAGTTATAACAGCACTGAAAAAAGTGACTTACACCCTACAACCATTGCAGCATCCCCATGGACACATGATCAGAATTCAGACACTTGGCAACTAACTCATACTTATCACAGTTTTAATGTCCCAGGGTCACACAATCCCCTTTTGTAACCATCTGACGAACAAAGTCAATGACGGGGGAAGCCAGATTCAATTACCATTTTAACAGCTGCAGTGACTTAACGACGGAGGCAAGAAAGTTGGTAGAACATGACAAAATTCATTGAACAAATGTTTCACTTAGCAACAAAAATGTTGGGCTCAATTGCGGTCATAAATCGAGGACTACCTGTATTTTCAGTGGACGGGGGGAGGAAGGGGAATGAAGAAATATCTCCTTCCTTCACTTGTAAAAAATTTTATTTATAAAACGCTTTAAAATATACGCCCCACTCCCAAATTTCCTAAAAGCAACATAAACTGAAGATCGGCATTTGTAAAAAAAAAAAAAGGCTCGTTTTTCAACAAACCGTTAAGTGCTATTCTTTCACAGCGGCATCTTTGTACTCAAACTGTACCAGTGCACACAGAACGGGTGATCAAAGGCTAGCGAAGTGTATTAGCGTTCCTTCAGTCGCGGTTTTGGAAAACCTCGCTGTTCAGCTCTTGCTTATCGCTTTCTTCACAATAATGCACCAGTTTCCATGGTCATAGCTTGAACTTACTATGCGAACCTCAGGAACGTTTTCTTCCAGTAGGGAGCACAGCTCCCCTTCGCGAAAAACGTGGTAATAGCGCATAAAGGCTCTGGCGTCCTCTCCATTAACTGCACAGTCTCCTACTGCCACCGCGGATTCTACCACAGACTCGCTAGAGCTAACGGATGAAATCCTTTTGAAGGATCTTCCCGCAAAAGAGTGACCACTGCTTTGATGGCTACAGCTATTCTTCACAGTTTCCACAGAACTCCTGAGAAACGAGGTTTCCCCATTGCGGTGTTGGACTAAGATAGCCGGGTGCCCGTCGAAACTCCTCAGGGACCCTGACGCTGCCAGCCACTGGATTTGTTTACAGGCCACGCACTTGGTAAACACATCGTCATAGCGATCTAGATGTCGTTCTTCGAGCAGCGCCGACTCACACCCCTAAGTCTACGCTGCAGTGCCTGAGGGGCTGAACAGAAATGGCGTTGCTTGTCCATCCCGCCACGTCCTTCAAGGGATCCGCCTTTTCATTTTGCTTCCTTAAGGCAGACTCATCAAGAGACCTGGAGGAAAACCAGGAACGAAAAGATCTCCCCAGGGCACCGTAAAATCGCTTTTCTTCGTCATCAGAAATTTTCACGCAGCAGGATCCAGTGAGGCAGTTACCCAATCTGAGAGGGGGTTTGTGATTAAAGGGGCCAGGCTGACGGCATTTTGAACCCGTCGGTGGTTTTGAGTGTGTCGTCTCAGATTCTATAGGGGGCACAGTGTCAGTTTTATGGGATTCTGAAAACATCCGGGAACACAAGGCTTTGTTCCAAGGGACGAAGACGTCCTGCTTCTCAAAATGTCGGGTTTTTTGCTCCATAGCCCAGACGTAAATCATCATTTGGCCACCTGGGACCAGCACCCTGACCATTTCTTTGATCGCCTGGATTCGTCTTTGTTTTGTGGAGAAATGGTGAATCACTGAAAAAAGAAGAGGGATAGGCATATCTTGAATTATATGTCTTTATAATCATGTATCAAGGCATCGTTCATTAGGTAGCATTTTCAGTATTTTCAAAATTAATTCTTGCTTCTATTAACTACACTGTATGATTAAATGGAAGAACAGCATTGCCAGCTATTAGGGGCCCAAAGGCTAACCAACTCATAAAATCCATTGCCTCCTAATTAATTTGTTTAATTCTTCTATTTTCAGTTTATGGGAGATCAACAGAAATAGCACAATGAAAGGCTGAGTCAATAACAATAACAACAGAGTTGGAAGGGACCTTGGAGGTCTTCTAGTCTAACCCCCTGCTTAGGCAGGAAACCCTACACTACTTCAGACAGACATCTTCTTAAAAACACCATCTTCTTAAAAACATCCAACATCTTCTTAAAAACTTCCAGTGTTGGAGCATTCACAACTTCTGGAGGCAAGCTGTTCCACTGATTAATTGTTCTAACTGTCAGGAAATTTCTCCTTAGTTCTAAGTTACTTCGCTCCTTGTTTAGTTTCCACCCATTGCTTCTTGTTCTGCCCTCAGGTGCTTTGGAGAATACGTTGACTCCTTCTTCTTTGTGGCAACCCCTGAGATATTGGAACATTGCTATCATGTCTCCCCTGGTCCTTCTTTTCATTAAACTAGCCGTGCCCATTTATTGCAACTGTTTTTCATATGTTTTAGCCTCTAATCTCCTAATCATCATCTTTGTTGCTCTTTTCTGCACTTTTTCTAAAGTCTCAACATTCTTTTTGCATCGTGGCAACCAAAACTGAATGCAGTATTCCAAGTGTGGCCTTACCAAGGCCTTATAAAGTGTTATTAACAATTCACGTGATCTTGATTCTATCCCTCTGTTAATGAGTCAAGCTTGAGGCAGTCAGAATTGAACTGCTGACAGCAGGCAGAGTTAGCCTACAATGCTGAATTCTAACTATTGCACTGCCACGGTTCAGATGACCATGTCTAATTCACTATAAACTCATTTCATCTTTGCAGATACCAGTTTTTATGGGAAGAAATGCATATTGTAGCCTAGATTCCAATGTGTTCCCTTAACGTTTCCCCCCCACTTTTTCAGAGATTTTTCCACTCCTCACATTTTCTCATTTTCCCAAACACACATGTTGTTGCAGTTTTACAATTACAGCTGTTTCTAATTCAGTCCTGCCCGCTTTGTACCCAAGTAGTTTACCTCTTTAACTTACTGATATATCACACTCTCTAATCAACAAAGCATTGCCTCCTCTTGCTCCTTCCAAGCCCAAGCAAATTATTCTGTCCGCCCCCCCTGTTGTGGTTAGCTCTGGCCCAGCTCCTGCCCCAAGGACTGTGGATGTGGGGAGACATCCACATGCTGCAGGCCTGTTTTGCCCCCGGTGGAATCTGCTGATGAAGGCTCCTCTGACCAAGAAGACATTAGTGACAGGGAGGAGGAGAGTGGGGCAGACAGCTCAGAAGGAGATCAATTCTCTAGCTCCTCCTTGGATTCAGAACAAGAGTTAATGATACAGCCACGCATGTGGAGAGCGATGCATAGGCAGCAACAACTGAGAGATTATTATCAAAGAAAATGAGGCCACCTGTGGTTGGGTGGGGCTGTGGTCATTAGTGAGGCTTCTATAAAGAGCAGCCTGTGGGTTTGGCCATTGTGGAGGATTATCTGATCGTGGTGTTTCGTGCCTGCTTTACTGACTTTGACCTTTTGTGTGCTGATTTTTCCCTGCTTTGAAACTAAACCAGAGCAAAGTGTGTTTCACTTTGTGACAGAAGGACTGTGAATTGCCTCACAGCTGCAAGCTAAGTATCACAGAACTGATAAGGGACTTGTACAAATTACCAGTTTGTTTGGAGACGAGTGCTCTTTGCTATACCAAAAGAGGGCTTAGTTTAAGTGAATGTTCATTATAAAGAACATTGTTTTGAATTTTCAAACGTGTGTGTGTCTGAAATTTGTACCTGTGAATTTTTGGGAGGATTCTATCAGAAAGCCCGACAGAACACACACACCCATTTCTAAGTGTAGATAAATCATTGATGGGGCTTTATTTTGCAAGATTCAAAATTTGCTTAGCTTAAGCGCAGTTTAAAAAGATTGGTAATAAAATGAAGAGAAACATTTCTGCTTAAAATTTCCAAATCTTGGTTCTTTTCAGCCTACTGAGGGTGTTTCCCCGGTTCAGGGGTCCCCAAGCAGATTTTATACCATTTCAGATAAGTAACTAGACAGTCACTTGTCTGAAAAGGTATAGGATCTCCTTCTTGAGCAGGGGGGCTTGACTACAAGACCACTAACAGCTCTATTCTGATTCCGATTTTATTTTTGCTGGAAAATGCCAAAAAAAGTCCTGACATACGGCACATCTAAGAAGGGGAAGGGCTGTGGATTAACTATCTATGTCTACAAGAATGTGGAATGCCCTCTGTGGATATGATAGGATTAAACCTACATGCCTGGTCATTCCTTTGATTAGTTTAAGGAAATAATTATTCATTCAGGCTTCTGATGACTTAAGGTAATTAAGACCCTTCTGTGTATCTAGGGTAAAGGTTACTTGCTTATCCAACTCTTCTATTGTTCTAGCTAGCTTTTGCTCACCTGCTTGCTTAGCATGATTTATCTGTATGCTGTATATTTGTATGCTGTTACTAGTTAGCTATCCTTGGGGCAAGTCAACCATTAAAACTGTGCACACAAGAATTTTGTTATAAAAAAGAAACTGCGAGTCCAAGAGAATCAGAGCTTCAAACCACGAAGCTGCTCATCCCAGAGATGTACTGTATTTCCAACCTGGACAAAGTATTGTTTTCTCTGTGTCAGTAATTTCTACAAAGGGATTTAGTTATGCAATCATACTTGCAGCCGTAACGTTTTTGACTCTCTCTTGCAAAACCTCACTTCCTGTTTATGTGTCCTAGATCAGGGGTCTCCAACCTTAGCAACTTTAAGACTTGCGGACTTTGCTGGTTGAGGAATTATGGGAGTTGGAAGTCCACAAGTCTTAAAGTTGCCAAGTTTGAAGCCCTCTACCCTGGATGCTGTCTCAATGGGAAAAAAACCCGACTGATTCATAAATTAGCTAGACACAGAAAATGACATCCTTGGAATATTCTTTTTTATGCACCTTTCTTGTTGTTTTTCAAGAATGTTTATATAAAATCCCTAAATTGGACTGACAAAAACCTGACTTCCTATTATGAAATCTTCCAATAATAAGTAAATTAGGAAATATTAATGCATATCAGCTGTTTAGGCAATTAAAATCTCTTACCTCCCACGGAGATGATGGCGTTGAAGCACAGATCCCGAAAAGGGAGGTGTAGATTATCACAGATCATCACTTCGCAGCCTTTGTTTCTTGCAATCTCTACTAAGGAGCCACAATAATCGCATCCAAGATTATACACTAGATGGTTGACGTCAAGATATTTTCCAGTCCCACAACCTTAAAGCAAACAAAAGAGAACTTTTATGTGAGATTAATTGCCTTCATTCATCAAAAAAAATTACATACTAGAGGAGGTCATCTGCAAGCCAAAAATGCCCAACCAGAGACTCACTGAGAGCCAAAAATCAACTAATTGGTGCGTACATGTGTACTGGAGCTGAGCTAGGGCAGTGGCTCACATGCCGGCAGATAAGGCTTCACATGCCACCTGTGACACCCATGCCATGGGTTCGTCATCACAGTCCTATATGGTCCAAAATAGGTGTCTCCAACATTGGCAACTTTAACACTTGTGTACTTCAACTCCGAGAAGTCTTAAAGTTGCCAAGGTTGGGGCAAGGTTGATCTAAACTACACAGATAATAAGTTCATTTTCTCAGACAGAGTTTGAACCATAGGAGATTATTCTGGCTTTCTATATCTGAGGAGACCAAATAAGAAAAACCAGTCAACTAATACCTACCTTCTGGTGGGCAATATAATTCAGAACAAGGAATTAAGAGGTTTGTCTGATAGAAACATAGAAGACTGACGGCAGAAAAAGACCTCATGGTCAATCTAGTCTGCCCTTATACTATTTTCTGTATTTTATCTTAGGATGGATATATGTTTATCCCAGGCATGTTTAAATTCAGTTACTGTGGATTTACCAACCACGTCTGCTGGAAGTTTGTTCCAAGGATCTACTACTCTTTCAGTAAAATAATATTTTCTCATTTATTTATTTATTTATTTATTTATTCGATTTTTATGCCGCCCTTCTCCTTAGACTCAGGGCGGCTTACAACATGTTAGCAATAGCACTTTTTTTGAACAGAGCTAGGCTATTGCCCCCACAATCTGGGTCCTCATTTTACCCACCTCGGAAGGATGGAAGGCTGAGTCAACCTTGAGCCGGTGATGAGATCTGAACCGCTGACCTTCAGATCTATAGTCAGCTTCAGTGGCCTTCAGTACAGCACTCTACCTGCTGCGCCACCCTGGCTCTCTCATGTTGCTTTTGATCTTTCCCCCAACTAACTTCAGATTGTGTCCCCTTGTTATTGTGTTCACTTTCCTATTAAAAACACTTCCCTCCTGAACCTTATTCAACCCTTTAACATATTTAAATGTTTCGATCATGTCCCCCCCTTTTCCTTCTGTCCTCCAGACTATACAGATTGAGTTCATTAAGTCTTTCCTGATACGTTTTATGCTTAAGACCTTCCACCATTCTTGATAGTTCTCCTCCCCACGTCCCAAACAGCCATTCTGCCTATGAGCTCTTCACACAGTTGTGATTCTCTTGTCATTTCTTTTCCTCCATCTTGAACCCAGAACTTACCAATATCTGCAATCAGGCTGCCAGGCTTCTGTTCAAGTAAAAACTGCCGGACGCGAGGCCACGCTTTGCCTTGCAAGTGGTTGAAATAAGAGGCTGTGCTTTCATAGACCTGATGGACGTGCTGCTTTTCTAGCTGGGAGGCCTCATGTTCCATTCTACAAGAAACCACAGATTAAGTATGTATTAAAACAGCAACAAATCTACAGACTATGATTAATTTCTGTTCTGTCCAGTCCGGTTAATTAGCAATAATTAAGCTCCAATGAAGACTCAAAAGCAAAGTCACTATGTATATTTGTCTATTTACAAATAAGGTGCTGGAAACAGCAATGAAATCATAGGAATGTCAGTCCTACTGGCAAAAACCCCTTGTTATCGGCCCAGCTGGTAACAAGAGTCCAAAAGAAAGTCATAAATTCAAGTCATTAAGTCTCCGCATTGACAGGTGCTCACAAATGCCTCCAAAACCAGGAATGCAGGATTGCAGGATTTGAGAGAGAGATCCTTTAGCTGCTAGTTCTCTCTGTCCATATGGGAACGTTCAACTTCTGCATTGGGATTTCCCATCACCCCCCCTTTTATAACATCTGTGATCACGAGCTATACATGGAAGTATTCAATGCCTAGATCTACATCACTAAATATATTCTTGCCTCCCCCTCATCCTTCTTACTCTTGCATCTATAATTGGGTCACAATATCCCCCTCTTCATCTGACTCCAACCTTACCACAGCTGGGGAATCTGCAGCCTCTTGAGTTTCCCCCACCCACCTTGCCTTTCTCAAGCTCCTTAAAACCCACCTCTGTCATCAGGCATGGGGGAATTGAAATTTCCCTTCCCTCTAGGCTTATAGAATTTATACATGGTATGCTTGTATGTATGAGTGGTTCTTTAAATTTTTAGATTGTTTTTAATATTAGATTTGTTTACATTGTATTTTTATATTGTTGTTAGCCGCCCCGAGTCTTCGGAGAGGGGCGGCATACAAATCAAATCAAATCAAATCAAATCAAATCAAATCAAATCAAATCAAATCAAACCAAACCAAACCAAACCAAACCAAATCAAATCTCAAATCAAATCAAATCAAATCAAATCAATAAACTCTCCCTCACTCTACCTGGCCTATGATACCCAGATGAACCTGGTTCATCCTCCTCAAAGTCCATGACCAGCTGAGCCAGCCATGGACCACTCACAACAATTTATAGAAACACAGGCATAATAGTGGTCAATCCTTCATACCAGGATGAACAATTTGCATCCCCAGAATGCCCTGAATGCAATTGGTCCCTCAAAGGGAATCTAATTGGCCAGTTGCAATTTTTATCCCATCTACATCAACTGCATCTTGCAACTGAGCCACTTGACTTGTCCCATTGCAGTCCTTATTTGTTGCTATATAAGAGGTATGGAGAGGGCCTTGAAAAAAATTGGAACTAAGGAGAAACTTCCTAACAGTGAGAACAATTAACTTGTGGAAAGTCTTGCCTTCAGAGGTTGTGTGGGTGCTTCATCACTGGAGGTGTTTAAAAAGAGACTGAGCATCATATGTGGTGGACCTGTGCAGAAGCGAGAAAGTATTGGGCACAAATTAAAATGTGGTTAGAAAAGATGACACAGCAACATACTGATTTGAAGCCAGAGCTGTTTTTGTTGGGTGTTTTGTCAGAGAAATATATTAATATTTAATTATTCACATAATAACTGCAGCTAGAATTGTATTTGCACAAAATTGGAAAGCGTGAAAAATCCCTACAAAGGGAGAGATAATTAAGAAAATATTAGAACGTGCAGAAATGAATAGACCAACAATGGCAATTAAAGGAAAAGAATAATCAGAGTATTATAAGATGTGGAAGTGTTTTTATCATTTATCACATCAAGGAGATATGAGATTAAATAAAGCAAGAAGGAAAATGTTTTGATAGAAGATAAGTTAAATTGAATTGTAAAAATAGAGATGTATTTAGAAAATGGTGATAAATGTACAAATTTGACATTAAAATTTTGTACCTAGATGACACCACTGATGGATTGATGATGTTTGTTGGGGGCGGGGAACTTTTAGAATAAGCCTTGTCTGAAATGGTATAGGGCCATGATGGCAAACCTATGGCACGTGTGCTACAGGTGACACATGAAGCCATATCAGAGGGCACATGAGGCATTGCCCTATGTCAACTCCAGCATGCATGCCTGTGCTAGCCGGCTGATTATTGGCTTTGGGGAGGTCGTTTCACCCTCCGGAGGCTTTAGGAAAGCTTCCCCGAAGCCCAGGAGTGCAAAAAAAAACACCCAACGGTCAAACCGGAAGTTCGGAAAACAGACTTCTGGTTTGCCCATTGTGCTGTTTCTTGCACTCCGGGGCTTCAGGAAGTGTGAAAAACAGCACAATGGGCAAACTAGAAGTCTATTTTTCCAAAACATCCAGTTTGCCTGTTTGGCCATTTTTTCACCATCCCAGGCTTCAGTGAGGCCTGTGCACATGGCCGAGATTTAGTTAGTTAGTTAGTTAGTTAGTTAGTTAGTTAGTTAGTTAGTTAGTTAGTTAGTTAGTTAGTTAATTAGTTAGTTAGTTAGTGTATTTATATGCCGCCCCTCTCCGAGGACTCTGAGATTGTGCACATGTGCAGGGGCATGTGTGTGCATACTAGCACATGCATCCTCACCCTTTTGGCACATGAACCAAAAAGGTTCGCCATGATATAGGGCAATGATGGCAAACCTTTCTTTCCTCGGGTGCCGAAAGAGCGTGCGTGTGCGCAAGTGTCCCCACACACAATTCAATCCCTGGGGCGGGCAAAAACAGCTTCCCCCCACCCTCTGGAGGTCCTCTGGAGGCTGGAAATGGCCTGTTTCCCAACTTCTAGTGGGCCCCGTTTCGCCCTCTCCAGGTTCCAAAGGCTTCCCTGGAGCCATGGGAGGATACAAACGCTCTCCTCATCCCTCTGGAGGCTCTCAGGAAGTCAAAAATACCTTCCCAGAGCCTCTGTGGGAGTCAAAAATCAGCTGGCCGGCACATACATGCACGTTGGAGCTGAGCTAGGGCAACGGCTCGTGTGCCAGCAGATAAATGCTCTGTGTGCCACCTGTGGCACTTGTGCCATAGGTCCGCCATCACTAATATTGGGTCTTCTTAAGCAAGTCCCTTCCATCTCTATTCTGACTGTAAACTGATATTCTTATATTACAGTCTTCTCTATATTGATATTATACCCTATATAGCCACTCTCAATAAATCAGAGTTCTAATATTTCTTTTCATACCTTTCATAACTTGAACAGCTGATAGTGGGAGTTCAATACAAATAAGACTCTTCAAAGCTTTCCTATAAGCCTCTTCAATGGTTCATAAAGAGCCATCCAAGTATCCTTTTTTCTGCTTTGAAAACAAACCTCTCTATATTCCTATATTCCCTGGAACAAACTGCTCACATTGAATTCAAACCACTTTAAGAGAATTGCCAGCCAATGCCAAAAGTGCATTATATTTTCTTGGCTGAAAATTGAAACCAAAGTCTTCGATCAAAAGCCCAAAGTCAACATAAACTTTTTCTAGGGATTCTTCAATGGTTGATGTGGATCTCCGAATAAATTCTGCAGAAATAGGTAGCATATGAAATGCAGTTCAACAGATATTGAAATAGAAAACAGCCTTGGGCTATTTAGGAACCCCAGATATAAATAACATGGTTAAATAATAGTTTGTGTTGCTAAAGGATATGCAGAACTGGTCCACACATAACACCAAGTCATCATCAGCTACCATATTTTTCGGAGTATAAGATGCACTGGAGTATAAGATGCACCTTAGTTTTGGGGGAGGAAAATAGGGAAAAGAATCTGCTTACCAGGTATTCATCTGGCTGGCGTCCTTGGCCAGCACATTATTTTATGCCCTGGTTAGGGCTTTTTAAAAACTTTATTTGGAGAGAGTAACAATGAAAGAGCTTGCAAGCCAGTAAGAGCTGGGAACATCATTTGCGCCTGGAAAGAAACATTCGGAGCAAGTAGAGCAATGAAAAAAACCCTACAAAAACTTATGGCTTGAAAAACATTCTTTGCATTCTTTTTTAAAAAAAATCCAGAAGAAATCAATCAACATTTTAGACAAAGAGAAACTTGAAATTCCATCTTTTTTTTTAAAAAAAAGAGGTGGTTTAGTACTGTAGGACCAAACCAGAGAGAAATCCCTGTGGCAAATCAACTTCCAACCTACTTGGTCAAAGAGCACAGAAAAGTAGAGTTACCTATATACAGTGTTCCCTCGATTTTCACTGGTTCAAACTTTGCGAATAGCCTATACCACGATTTTTAAAAAAATATTAATAAAAAAACACTTCACGGGTTTTTTTCCTATACCATGTTTTTCCCGCCCGATGACGTCATACGTCATCACCAAACTAATAATTTTTGCAAATAAATAACAAAAATAATAATTATTGTTAATAAATAATAATGTTTATAAATATCAGGATCACTAAGTTTCTTATTCAATGGTGAGTACCAGTAATAATGGTGAGTAAATGGTTGTTAAGGGAATGGGAAATGGTAATTTAGGGGTTTAAAGTGTTAAGGGATACTGTTCATAGCCAAAAATTGTGTATTTACTTTTGCATCTCTACTTCGCGGAAATTCGACTTTCGCGGGTGGTCTCAGAACACATCCCCCGCGAAAATCGAGGGAACACTGTACTTTGAATATTTCTAAATGAACAGAGTCCGATTGACTGGGCCAGGTCTCATCTACAAAATCTTTCTCTATGCCACTCAGAGTGCATGGCAAGAATATTGGCTTCGATCACAGACAGGCTGGGCTCTGCTATGACAATGACATTTTTCTCATTTGGCATCAACCATGACATCAGCTGCAAAATAATATCAGCAGTGTGCCCAAAGGCCACCGCAGTAGCAAGAAAACATCATTTGATCGATAAATTGATTTTCTGATTGCCGCCAGGGATGTGGAAAGAATAAAAGCCACCATCTGGCCACTGGATAAAAAAAGACATGAAGCTTTCAGGATACGAGGCTAGTTGAATCTGGATTTGGTATGCAGGGCAGCAACCTTTGCTGGGAGCCACTGCAGGGATTGGTCCAGCTGTAAAGTCAAAGAATAATTGTTGGCTTTTCTTTCTCACACAGATACCCGCAACCTCACACAAGACTTCTGTGTATAGGGAAAAAAAATCGGCAATCAATTTTCAAAACTTCTGGGACGCCTGCAATTTCCTACTCTTTTCAGAATGGTGTGACCTGACCTGTCAGGTTTAATCTTTTAAAAAAATTTATATATTTCAACAAGCATATACTGTACAGTGTTCCCTCGATTTTCGTGGGTCCGAACTTCGCGAAAAGTCTACACCACAGTTTTTCAAAAAATATTATTTTAAAAAATACTCCATGGTTTTTTTGCACACCAAGGGTTTTCTGGGACTGCCTGATGTACAATACTGTGTGTTTTAACTCTCCTCCTCTCCCCCTCCACCTCAGCCATCCTGCTTCTTTAAATAAAAGCTCCGTTTCCACCCCAGCCTTCCAAGCCCACCCCTTTAATTCTCGGAGCGTTGATACGCTCCAATTGAAGCCGAGCCTTACTGCCGCCCACCACCGCCACAGCGAGCGCAGCAAAGCACCCTGCTTCCTGCCCCGTTGTCCCTGTGGGTTCTGGGGGTAAGTAAAACCAGGAATGGAGGAGGGAGAGGAAGGAAGGAAAGAAATGGAGCATCTCTACTTTGACTTTCGCGGGCGGTCTTGGAACGTATCCCCTGCGAAAGTCAAGGGAACACTGTATTAGATAACAGACATAAAAACATAATTATGAATACGAATAAAAGGGAACGTTAGGACCGGCATGGTAGGCACGCTGGTGCGCTTATGCACACGCCTTAAAGACCTCTCAGGAATAGGGTAAGGTCAATTGTAGACAGGCTAAGGGGAAAGTTTTGGGGGGTTTGGGGATGAAACCACAGAGTCAGGTAGTGATGAATTCCAGGCATTGACAACTCTGTTGAAATACAAGTCGTATTTTCTGCAATCGAATTTGGAGTGCTTTACCATAGGTTTGTATCTATTGTGTGCTTGTGTATTATTTTGGCTGAAGCTGAAGTGTTCATTAGGAAATTGTAGCAGATTATTTTATGCTTAGATCAGACAGCAAAAAATTTTACTACCACATTGTGAGCGTGGCTTATTTTGTGGGTGTGGCTTGCTGGCCATGTGACCAGTTGGGAGTGGCTTGACAATCATATGACTAGGGATGGCTTAAAGGTCATGTGCCTGGCTTAAAGGTGGCCAATTTGATGTCACTCACGTCAAGGGTTTGGGTTTGAGGCCTCTCCTCGCCTCAAAGAGATACAATTTCCCTATCTATTTACTAATACTGAACATCCAAAATATACTATTTAATTCTATGTATATATGCCATAGGTGTGCATACATATTACACACAGGCACACAAAAATATACATTATCTACTATATAAACTATATTATTTTTATTATTATTTATTAGATTTGTATGCCGCCCCTCTCCGTAGACTTGTAGACACACACACACACACACAGAGCTCTTCTAAAATTATATACATTCAATCTTATTTACTGCGATAGGAAAAACATACCGAGACCAAAGAAGGGGGGGAAAGAAAAAAAATCAAAAATGTTCTATTGGTTCCGCGTACCTGACTGTACCCATAGGAGCCCATTACTGGTCAGACCAAAGGTGGTGAAGTTCTAAATTGTCTAAGGCCAAAATTTCAAGTCTTGTGGCATAAGGTATTCTGTTGTGAACAGAGGAGTAGAGGACTCATCTCATGAAATATCTCTGGACACATTCAATTGTATTAATGTCTAATATGCAGTGTGGGTTCCAGACAGATGAGCTTTATTTAAGAATTGATCTAGCAAGTGAACAAAAACATAAATATGTGCACACAGATTTGAAATTTCCCTACCCACATACATTCAATACAAACCAACTTTTCTCCAAAAGGTATTTTTTTTAAAAAACTGTGCAAGAAATCAATTTTTGGGTTGGGCCCATAGAATTTTCACCTTTCAAAATGTGTCATGTTTTCTATCAAGTTTAATATACCCTGGGGAAGTGCTAGCTTAATTCACCCATCACAGCAAAAGAAGGAGTAAAGGGTTGTTCCCAAGAGTAACTCAGTGGACACTGCTTATCTTCTGCTCTAAGTCCAGGCTTGTTCAAACATGGATTTGAATGAATAGTTATCAAGGGCAAAAGTCACTGTGTAGCTGAGAGTCATTCAGAATAAGTAAGGTTAACTGTGGATGGATCATAGAAAACTTTTATGTACACTGAAAGCATATGCACCAAGACACATTCCTTGTGTGTCCAATCACACTTGGCCAATAAAGAATTCTATTCTATTCTGCCATCTCCTTCACAGCTCGATAACGTAAGGTGTGCTCTTCCTCGGCCTCTTGCTCTACCCACAATGGAGCTCTGAGCTATGCTATCACTGATCTGACTATTCTGTGTCTCTCAATGCCAGTCCCCAAAGTCATTCCAACATACGACTACACAAGCATGCTTCAAATTAACAAATTAATGTCAATTCTTGGCAATTTCTACAATAGGCTGAGCTCACTCTACTATATAATAAGGCTAATTCCTTCCTTCCTTCCTTCCTTCCTTCCTTCCTTCCTTCCTTCCTTCCTTCCTTCCTTCCGTAGAAAGTTAGCACCTGTCCCTCTCCTAGAACAATGAAATATCTTGAGAAATATTAAAAAGGCAGAATAGTATATTTCCCTGGAGGATAAAAGAAGAAACATGTTTTAAAAACAGAAAGCAGCACCCCACCCCCAGCCGATATTAAGAAAGACCTGGCCAGCCTATCTACAAGACAGCTCCAGAGTGATGGGATTAAGACATGACCCTCCAGGTTCAGGATATAATAGGATTAACCCATCTAGCAGCAGAACTCACTACATGGCACAATTACCTAGGGACATTGCATCACCCAGCAAACTTCAACCAAATGTGGGACTCAGACAATGTGCAAAATTAGCGATAACACCTACAACAGCCAATAGAATATACGTTCTTGCATAGGAACAGGAAGTTCAAGTGCAAAGCCCAAGAGAAGGTATAAATACCTCTTTCTCACTTGCTCTCAACCTCATGTAGTCAGCTGCCCAGAATCACCCCTGTGCTTCTGCTTCATTATCAAACCATCTTTCCAATCGGACTCCATGTTTCCAGTGCCTTTCTCCTGGCTTAGAACTGAACCAGATGCATATTTCTTCCAACCCTTCCTTCCTTCTTTCCCCCCACCTCTCTCCTTTCTTCCTTCCTATAAAGAGAAGAGTCCAGTCTCTCCAGAATAGTGAGGTACCGTTTGCCTTGAGGAAAAAAACCCTATTCTGATCATTCTGCCAGTGTAATATCACAGCAACAGTTTGAAGCATAACTTCAATTATCCATACAAGCATTCTCCCATCTCTAGCATGTGCAGTGATGGGCTGCCAAACATTTTACTGCCACACTGTGGGTGTGGCTTATTTTGTGGGTGTGGCTTGATGGTCATGTGACCAGGCAGGAGTGGCTTGCCGGCCATGTGACCAGGTGGGAGTGGCTTGACAATCATGTGACTGGGGGGGTGGCTTAAAGGTCATGTGACTGGGTGGGAGTGGCTTACCGACTAGTAAGGTAAGTTTTCAAATAGGTGCTTGGACTCTTTTTCAGTTGAATAAGTCACATTATTTGAACAGCCACAAAAGGGACAAACGATAGACAGCATGATTTGTTGAGGAGCACAGTCACATTTTCAGATGTTGGACTCAACCCACAAGGTTCAGTACAATAACAGATTAGGCAAGTTGCTCAATTTTCTTGAATTGCTATAAAGGTTCTATAGAATGATTCAAATGATTAAAGTGTTTATGGGTAAAACATACTATTTAATTATTTCCTATTTTAAAAGTAATTAAGGATCATACTAAGGTTCTAGAGAAGGAAGGACAATTAAAAAAACGATTAAGTATTCAATAAATAGTACATAAACTTACCTATGTGTTGTTTGGTTTTTAAATATGATAGGGTTTTATATGCTTCTTTTTTAATATTAGATTAGTTTCGCTATAATATTTATTTATTTATTCATTCATTCATTCATTCATTCATTCATTCATTCATTCATTCATTTATTGGATTTGTATGCCGCCCCTCTCCATAGACTCGGGGCGGCTAACAACAGCGGTCCCTGAGATAATCTGGTCCGGTGTCATGAAGGGCTTTATAGGTCATAACCAACACTTTGAATTGTGACCGGAAACTGATCGGTAACCAATGCAGACTGCGGTTGGTGTAACATGGGCATATTTGGGAAAGCCCATGATTGCTCTCGCAGCTGCATTCTGCACGACCTGAAGTTTCTGAACACTTTTCAAAGGTAGCCCCATGTAGAGAGCGTTACAGTAGTTGAGCCTCAAGGTGATGAGGGCATGAGTGACTGTGAGCAGTGAATCCCGGTCCAAATAGGGCCACAACTGGTGCACCAGGCGAACCTGGGCAAACGCTCCCCCTCACCACAGCCGAAAGATGTTTCTCTAATGTGAGCTGCGGATCGAGGAGGACGCCCAAGTTGCGGACCCTCTCTGAGGGGGTCAATGATTCCCCCCCCCCCAGGGTGATGGATGGACAGATGGAATTGTCCTTGGGAGGCAAAACCCACAGCCACTCCGTCTTATCCGGGTTGAGTTTGAGTCAGTTGACACCCATCCAGATTCCAACAGCCTCCAGACACCGGCACATCACTTCCACTGCTTTGTTGACTGGACATGGGGTGGAGATGTACAAGTGGGTATCATCTGCATATTGATGATACCTCACTCCATGCCTCTGGATGATCTCACCCAGCAGTTTCATGTAGCTATTGAATAGCAGGGGGGAGAGGACCGACTCCTGAGGCAGTCCACAAGGGAGTAACCTTGAGGTCGACCTTTGACCCCCCACTAACACCGACTGCAACCGACCAGAGATATTGTTTTTTATTATTGTTGTGAGCCGTCCCGAGTCTTCGGAGAGGGGCGGCATACAAATCTAATAAATTATTATACAGAAATACAGCTTGATCAGACCATTTCATTTTTGCCATTCGTTCACTTTTTAAAAGAATGCGTGCCATGCCAAGGTTGCAGTTTGAAACTGGTTCTCCACAAGCCACATAAAGAAGTCTTTTTAAACCAAACATAAATTTGGACATTTAGCAGAGGTTTTATCAACATACCAGAAGGGCATTTCATGAAGTTTTACGGCAGCCTTTTCCAAACAAGTCCCTCAATATTTTTTTTGGGAATTTTCATAATTCTAAAGCCACATGACCAGTAGGCATTTAGGTTGAAGATTAGAGAGGGCGAAGCCCAAATCCCTGGAAAAGCACCAAGCTGGGGAAATTTGACCTAAACTTCCATTGAAATGATTAAGGCTTTGACATGTTCTGTATTATTAAACATGATGAACTGCTTTATTGATGGTATTTCATACAAAGCAACAATTACAGTCTGCACTTTGAAGGTCAAGTAGCAATTATATTTTTTTTATAAAAAGGCAGCAAAAATAGTCTGTGCTTTTTTTCCTTCCAAATGTCATCCTCTTCACAGGGTGTGATTATTTTTTTGATTCTCTCAGACTAATTAAAGGAGCATTTGCTGCCATTTGGTTCTCTTTCTTTTAATATATATATATATATATATATGTATGTATATGTATATAAATTGATCTATTTATTTTGTATACGATTTCCCTGGTATATTGAACTTCCTTTTTGCCTCTCGGCCTAACCCAGGGACATTTAACATATAGCCCAACCCAGGGCCATTTAACATATAACAAAAACATATAGCCCCTCCCTGGTACAAAGCTGAAGGGATCAGATCCTGTGGCCTAGACTAGAGGTTAATTCTCTGCCTTACAAGGCAGAAGCTGCAGGATCAAATCCCAGTAAGGGTATGGCCATCTGATGAGGCCAGAACAAGGCTGAAATAGTGCTATCCTAGTCTCCCTTAATTTTAAAAATTCAGCAAAATACTGTATATGTCACATGTTTTTGCTGAGTTTGAAAATTAAGGGAGACTAGGATAGATCTATTTCGGCCTTATTCTGGCCTCATCAGCTGGCCATATATTTATTTATTTATTTTTATATACAGTAATACCTCGTCTTACGAACCTAATTGGTTCCCGGGGGAGGTTGGTAAGATGAAAAGTTCGTAAGATGAAACATTGTTTCCCATAGGAAACAATGTAAAATCCATTAATCCGTGCAACGGGGAAAAAATGCAAAAAACCCCACCGCCCGGCTGTCACCTTTTGAAACAGCTGTGGGGCTTCTCAGCGTCCTCCTGAACCCGAACGCCAAACCCGAACTTCTGGGTTCGGCGTTCAGGAGGCTGCCGAGAAGCCCCCCGTCTGTTTTAAAAGGTGACAGCCGGACAGCAGGGCTTCTCAGCGGCCTCCCGAACCTGAACTTTTGCCAAATGCTCCTCAGGCATTCCTTCTCTGTGGCGGCCCCGGACCTCTGGAACTAACTCCCCCCAGAGATTAGAATTGCCCCCACCCTCCTTGCCTTTTGTAAGCTACTTAAAACCCACCTCTGCCACCAGTCATGGGGGAATTGAGATACTCTTTCCCCCTAGGCCTTTACAATTTTATGCATGGAATGTCTGTCTGTATGTATGTTTGGTTTTTATATTAATGGGTTTTTAATCATTTTTATTATTGGATTATTATTGTATGCTGTCTTATTATTGCTGTTAGCCGCCCCAAGTCTCTGGAGAGGGGCGGCATACAAATCCAATAGATAGATAGATAGATAGATAGATAGATAGATAGATAGATAGATAGATAGATAGATAGATAGATAGATAGATAGATAGATAGATAAATAAATAAATAAATAATTTATTATTTAGATTTCTATGTCGCCCTTCTCCGTAGACTCAGGGCGTCTCACAGCGAAGATAAATACAAAAAAAACAGAACATATAAGAAATCTAAACTTAAAACATAATCTAAAACCCCAGTTCTAAAAAGCAGTCATCCACATTCACCCCATCATAAATTATACTTTCATATCATCGGGTCGGAGCTGGGTGTTGACACTCAACGGCCCCAGGCCTGCCGGCAAAGGTGAGTTCTTAAAGCCTTGCGGAAGGCCAAGAGGGTGGGGGTGGAACGAATCCTTGGAGGGACTTGATTCCAAAATCAACTGAAATCAAAGCCTTTGCACTACTGGATAAGCCACTAGGGGGGAAATCATGGAACTTTATGATATGATAAGTGTTTAATATGTAAATATTTTAATACTGTAAAGGTTACCAAAGTTGAGATTTGAATAAGGGGAGCTGATTGGCCACCTTATTCTAAGCGGGGGAAAAGTAACGGCTGTCAAACCACACCTACTGAACAAGGGAAAATATAGTTACAGCCACCCACACTTTCATTTACTTCTTCGTGCCTAATTGTTTAAAGCACTAATAGAGTATTGGTGACAGCTTGCAAAATAAAATAGTGTTGCTTGCAACTGCTACCTCCTTGCATTTACTACAATAAGTTTCAGCAAGACCACTATATGCTGAAAAGTGAAAAAGTTCAAAACAGAGTATTAGTTGGTGAAGATGATGGCACTTGAAGAGATAGATAAATTAAATTCTTTGCGTAGAGAGAAAACAATTGCTATGTTTATGGATGACTGGAGACTGATTATAGTTTTTTTATATATATAAAATGAAAAAGTGCACTTATGATTTGTGATTTTGATGATTTTTTAAAAATCGATAAAATGTTTAGCTTTCTTTTGTAATCGTAGAATAAAAGATAAAAAATTAATTGCAATTAAATTAATTTGTCAGAAAGAAAATCTGAAGTTTTTTCTTTCTACCCTTTTTCTTTTATCTTTCTGCACTTTTGATTTTTTTTTCTCCTTCTTTTTCCTAGCTTTTATGATCTTTGTAAAAAAAAATTAATGAAAATTTATATTAAAAATATTGAAACAAATGTAGATTTATCACCTGATGTGCATAATATATATTGAGTTGTGATATAGGCTTAGCATTTAGCAGTTTGGATATACAATCATATTTTGGTATCCGTCAGTAATTTGTTCCAGAAACCCAGGAGTATTGAGAAAACCACATGACTTAATACATGTCCTGCTATTTTGGCCGGAAGAAATAGAGAGTCACAAGGCAGCCTGTATCAGCATGTTTTTCTTTGCCACTACCAAAAATAAAATAAGTTCTGGGACAAGATTGCAGCTTCAAAACATACTGAATACCCAATTTGACAGGTTTTGAAGCAATCAAGTACCAAAATATGATTGCACTATACAGTGTGTGTTTATTACCGTTTTGTAGTTGCTCTAAAATTAAATAATTGTCCAGAAATTCAATCTGTGCATAGGTAGGGGTGGGCATCAGGCAGGCTGGGGTGGAACGCAGTTCCACCGGTGGAAATGAAGATGCGCTGACTGCCGGCAGTCACTTCCTGTGCTCCTTGCTTTTTTCCTCTTTCCTCCTTCCTGGTCTTGGACGAGCTTCCCTCTCTCCTGCCTGGCTCCCCTCTGGCCTCACGTGGCCACCTCCTGCCTGAGGTGCAAGCAGAAGGCGTAGGTGGAAGCGGCGCTGGCAGCATTTATGCTTCTGGCAGCATCCATTTGCTTAGCTACCCAGCCTGAGGTGGGAGGGCGACCCAGCAAGGAGAGCGCAGGAAACAGTAAGCAAATTATCACCCCAGCGATCGACTCTGGTAAGGTTGTAAGTTGAGGACTTAACAGTTCACTTGAGCGATGATTATTGTTCAAGCCACTCCCACCTGATCACATGGACGGCAAGCCACTCCTACCCAATCACCTGACTATTAAGCCACACTCACAAAATAAACCACACCCACAATGTGGCAGTAAAAATTTTGGCTGCCCATTACTGTGCATAGGTATCCTGTTTCCCCCCAAAATAAGGCATCCCCTAATAATAAGCCCAATCGGTGCAATGGCAATAAGGCAATAAGGCCAAACACTTAATCAGGGTTCAAAAAAATATAAAACAGGATTTTATTTTCGGGGAAACACAGTAGCTACAAGGTCAGGTTGATGGTGGATTAAAAATTGGCTGAAATCCTAGTGAAATCTGAAATCTTTAATGGAACCTCAAGTGTCATCAAGTTCCGATAAGGCAATTATCCTGAATATCTTCGGGACTGCCTTCTGCCACATGAATCCCAGCGACTAGTCGGGCTTCTCCGGGTCCCGTCGACAAAACAATGTCGTCTGGCGGGACCCAGGGGAAAAGCCTTCTCTGTGGTGGCCCCAACCCTCTGGAATCAACTCCCCCTGGAGATTAGGATTGCCCCCACCCTCCTTGCCTTTCTTAAACTTCTTAAAACCCACCTCTGTCGTCAGGCATGGGGAAATTGATTCCCCTGGGCCGTTTCCGTTTTTTGTATGGTTTGTCTGAGATGTATGACTGTTTTTTATATTAAGGGTTTTAAACGGTTTTAATTATTGAATTTGTACTGTTTTTGTTGTTGTGAGCCGCCCCGAGTCTTCGGAGAGGGGTGGCATACTAATCTAATTAATGATGACGATAATGATAATGATAATGATAATGATAATGAACCTTTTTTGGCGAGGGTGCCAAAAGGTGCGAGTGCAAGATAGCATGTGTGTGTGCCCAGACCCATAATGCAATGCCATTCGCCCTGTGCATGTGTGCTGCCCCCTGCATGTGCACAATCCCCCCACACTCTCCCCAGAGTTCAGGAAAGCCTCCTGAAGCCTGTGGGGTTAAAAATGGCCAAACCAGCCAACTGAAAGTTTGAAAACGAACTTCCGGTTGGGCTGTTGGGCAATTTTTCACTGTCCCCACGCTTCAGATGGCCTTCCTGAACTGTAAGGTGGCGAAAAACAGCCGTATAGAAGGCCGAAAATCAATTGGCCAACACGCACATACACGCTGAGGCTGACACAGAGCAAAGCCTCGCATGTCCTCAGGAATGGCTCCACGTGCCACCTGCGGCACGCTTGCCGTAGCTTCACCATCACTGCAATAAGGCATGCAACCAAGAGCCGTGATGGTGCAGTGGTTAGAAGGCAGCATTGCAGGCTAATTCTGCTGACTGCCAGCAGTTTGGTTCTCACCAGCTCAAGATTGGCTCAGCTTTCTATCTTTCCCAGGTTGGTAAAATGAAGATCTAGATCAGTGATGGCAAACCTATGGCACGGGTGCCACAGCTGGCACACGAGCCATTGCCCTAGCTCAGCTCCAATATGCATGTGTATGCTGGCCAGCTGATTTTTAGCTCACACAGAGACTCTAGGAGGGCATTTTTGGCTTCCAATGAGCCTCCTAAGGGATGGGGAGGGTGTTTTTACCCTCCTCCGGCTCCAGGGAAGCCTTTGGAGCCTAGAGAGGGAGAAACACAAGCCTACTGGGACCACCAGAAGTTGGGAAAGAGGCTGTTTCTGGCCTCCAGGGGCCTCTGGGGGGCAGGGGAAGCTGTTTTTGCCCTCCCAGGCATTGAATTATGGGTGTGGGCATTCACACATATGCAATAGCATGCACACATAATCTTTTGGCACCTGGGGGAGGAAAGGTTCACCATCACTGACCTAGATTGTTGGGGGCAATATGCTGACTCTGTAAACTGCTTAGAGAGGGCTGTAAACTGGTACATAAGTCTTAAGTGCTATTGCTACTAACAAAACGTATTTGCCAGGAAATATTATCAGGATCATAAATAAAAGGGACTAGACCTGGTTAGTATTAGAATGGGAGATATAGATTAAATTTATATACTGATCTCAAAAAACCCGGATTGCTCTTTGGAGCTACCTGGATTCAAACTGAGCTCCAAGAGATTTAGGGACAGAATCCAAAGCAGAATCCATCCTGATCCATGGGGAGTTGGGAAATAGAAAGCTGAAGTTAAACATGTCTGGAAGACTCCGGGATAAACGAGGTGAATATCTTACCACTCTCTGCAAATTTCTCTGGGATTCAGTTTCAGACTAGAGCCCAAGCAATCATAGGAAAAGTACTGGTGATTTTCATGCAAAGCTTTTTGCATAATGCTTGTGTGCATCAATAGCTTCCAACTCCTGCAAATGTCTGTTCTAAAATTCTAGAGATGTGCATACTTAAACCGTTTTCCATCCCTGCCAAGCAGAGTCGGCATAATGAATGTTTGGGCAGAACGTTATCCTGTGACTGCTTATCCTTTGTAGAACAGTACTCATCTTTTTCTGCTTATCTCTTTCTTTGCAAACCGTAAAAAGAACAAATGACCTAATTTGGCAGGATATTTAAAGGCACTCTGAAAAACAGAAGAACCTTTTTGTCTTCGGTTGGTTCATACATTTCTGTTACATAATGCCAAAAGCAAGCAAAAAAGGGGCAGGGGGAATAATTGGACAGAAGAATTCTTTGCAGCATATTCTACGCCGCTGAAAAAAAACAACCATGGTAAATCTCATATTTAAAATCATGTAATTTTCATGCAATACAAGGGCTAGTATCTAAAGCACTGGTTCTCAACCTGGGGGTCAGAACCCCTTTGGGGATGAAACGACCATTTCACAGGGATCGTCTAAGATCATGGGAAAAGATAAATTTCCCACAGTGTTAGGAACTAAAGCTTCTATTCTGTCGCCTTGGAACATATTTTTACAATCCGACCAATTAGGCATTTACAGTGGGGGTGTCCCTCTGACCTTCCTGCCGATCAACTTAAAGCTCTGTTGGGAGAATTGGCGCTAGACTTAGGGTTGGGAGTCACCACAACATGAGGAACTGTCGCGGCATTAGAAAATTTGAGAACCACTGATCTGAAGGGTCCGTTGATCAATTCAGCAGGCAAAACTCTTGAAACAATGAGTAGGCTTCCTTTGGAAGAACTGGAGGGGGGGGGAACTGGTTTCCAGTAGCAAAATGGGAAGCAACAATTGGAATTATTTATCTTTTCTAGAGAGAAAGGGAAGAAAGGCAATAGCTATTTATTTATTTATTTATTCATTCATTCACTCATTCATTCATTCAATCCGGTCCTCATTTTACCCACCTCAGAAGGGTGGAAGGCTGAGTCAACCTTGAGCCAGTGATGAGATTTGAATCGCTGACCTACAGATCTACAGTCAGCTTCAGTGGCCTGCAGTACAGCACTCTACCTGCTGCGCCACCCCGGCTCAAGCTATAAAATTTGATGATAACCAAGTACCTGAATTGGTGGTGAAATCCAATTTTTTTTACTACCAGTTCTGTGGGTGTGGCTTGGTGGGCCTGGTGTGGTTTGGTGGGCATGGCATGGTGGGCGTGGCAGGGAAAGGATACTGCAAAATCTCCATTCCCTCCCCACTCCAGGGGAAGGATACTGCAAAATCTCCATTCCCTACCTACTTTGGGGCCAGCCAGAGGTAGTATTTGCCGGTTCTCCGAACTACTCAAAATTTCTGCTACTGGTTCTCCAGAACCTGTCAGAACCTGCTGGATTTCATCCCTGACCTGAATAATCTCTAAATCTTCAGAACGTCATGTTTCCAGGGAGGAAGTTTTACAAATTTCTAATCTAGCACCAATAACCGGACAGCAGTTGTGCAACTGATCTCCAGGTTCTTTCCTTCTGTTTCCAGTTAAAAGATTTAGACTGGAACTGATATGTAAGGTACGGTACATTCCAGCAGGCTTGGAAAGATGCTCTCTAGCTGAAAACAAAATGCTGGGTTAATTAAACAAATACAGAGCCAGTTTAGGGTAACGGTTATTAGAAACCAAGAGATTGTGAATACCAGACTCATCTTAGGCACAAAGCCAGTTGGGGGACTGTTGTGGTTAGCTCTGGCCTAGCTCCTGCCCCAAGGACTGTGGATGTGGGGGAGACATCCACATGCTGCAGGCCTGTTTTGCCCCCGGTGGAATCTGCTGATGAAGGCTCCTCTGACCAAGAAGACATGAGTGACAGGGAGGAGGAGAGTGGGGCAGACAGCTCAGAAGGAGATCAATTATCTAGCTCCTCCTTGGATTCAGAACAAGAGTTAATGATACAGCCACCCATGCGGAGGGCGATGCATAGGCAACAACAACTGAGAGATTATTATCAAAGAAAATGAGGCCACCTGTGGTTGGGTGGGGCTGCCATAATGGGTTTGGCCATTGTGGAGGATTATCTGATCGTTGTGTTTTACTGACTTTACTGCTTTACTGACTTTGACCTTTTGTGTGCTGATTTTTCCCCGCTTTGAAACTAAACCAGGGCAAAGTGTGTTTCACTTTGTGAACAAAGAAGGACTGTGAATTGCCTCACAGCTGCAAGCTAAGTATCACAGAACTGATAAGGAACTTGTACAAATTACCAGTTTTGTTTGGAGACAAGTGCTCTTTGCTATCCCAAAATAGGGCTTAGTTTAAGTGAATTTTCATTATAAAGAACATTGTTTTGAATTTTCAAACGTGTGTGTGTTTGAAATTGTATCTGTGCATTTTTGGGAGGATTCTACCAGAGAGCTCAACAGAACAGGGGACTAAAACCAGTCACTTTCTCAGCACGTAGAAGGAGGAAATGGCAATTCACTTCTGTAAAACATTGTCAAGAAAACTGCAGGGACTTGTCAGGAAATTGCCAGGAATCAGGACTGATTTTCAAAGGCATCAAAGCATTTTTTTTTAAAGGTGAAAACAAGCAAAAGGAGAGTGTGGCATTCATGGGAAGCCAGCTACTTTTACGCCACGCAAAATTACAATCCCCTTTGTTGGGGAGAGACGTGATATCCTTCTGGAGAATTGGACTGGGATGAACTTACGTGTACCGTACCAACCCTACCAAATTGGCCGTCCCTTCGCACAACAAATGGCACTTTTAAAAAACTCAGGACAACCTGCTAGCCTAGGCTTTTGTGGATTTATAATCTAATTCTTCCAGACTTAACATTGCCAACGCACATAACATGTCTCGTGGGAAGGAGAGAAAGAATTGTAAACAAGAAGAAAATGAGGCAGAGAAAAGCCAGACACAGGCTATTATTATTTAAAGGGCCACAATGTTTTTTAGTTTTGGTTAATACATTTTGTAATTTTGGCTAATACATTTTGTAGTTTTGGCTAATATTTTTTGTAGTTTTGGCTAATACATTTTGTAGTTTTGGCTAATAATTTTTGTCATTTTGGCTAATACATTTTGTAGTTTTGACTAATATACTTTGTAGTTTTGGCTAATATTTTTTGTAGTTTTGGCTAATATATTTTGTAGTTTTGGCTAATACATTATTTAGATTTGTATGCCGCCCCGAGTCTGCGGAGAGGGGCGGCATACAAATCTAAATAATAAATAAATAATAAAATAAATAAATAAATAATACATTTTGTAGTTTTGGCTAATACATTTTGTAGTTTTGACTAATATACTTTGTAGTTTTGGCTAATATACTTTGTAGTTTTGGCTAATATTTTTTGTAGTTTTGGCTAATATATTTTGTAGTTTTGGCTAATACATTTTGTGGTTTTGGCTAATATATTTTATAGTTTTGGCTAATACATATTGTCATTTTGGCTGATACATTGTGTAGTTTTGGCTGATACATTTTGAAGTTTTGGCTGATACATTTTGTAGTTTTGGCTAATACATTTTGTAGTTTTGGCTAATACATTTTGTCGTCTTGGCTAATACATTTTGTTGTTTTGGCTAATACATTTTGTAGTTTTGACTAATATACTTTGTAGTTTTGGTTAATACATTTTGTAGTTTTGGCTAATATTTTTTGTAGTTTTGGCTAATATTTTTTTGTAGTTTTGGCTAATATTTTTTGTAGTTTTGGCTAATACATTTTGTAGTTTTGGCTAATATTTTTTGTAGTTTTGGCTAATATATTTTGTAGTTTTGGCTAATATATTTTGTAGTTTTGGCTAATATATTTTGTAGTTTTGGCTAATACATTTTGTCATTTTGGCTAATACATTTTGTAGTTTTGGCTAATACATTTTGTCATTTTGGCTAATACATTTTGTAGTTTTGGCTAAAGGAGAAAATCTCTCTTTTCCAGGGTAGAAACTGAGCATGTAAAGCTAAAAAGCTATTCAAGAACTGCTAGAGGTATATAAGGATCAGCATCTATTGTCTCTAGGGTTTCACCTTTTCCATCCTGAAGCAATATCTATATGCAGATTTTAGCACTGAGCAAGCATGCTCCGTTTCATCCATTATTGTAAACGGGTGGCCAAAGCAATCAACTTGTAAAAGAAACTGCCAACCTGCAAAAGGCTGGAGATGGACGTTTCCCAAGCCAGCCCATGATCCTGAAGGTAAACAGCAGAGCAGCAGACCAAAGCCTCTAAAACCAAAAAGGATGCTGAAAAGCTTCCTTAAGAATCAAGCTGCCCTAAGGTAACAATTCCAGCTCAACTAAGATCGGAGCTATTTTAAGATTTTTGGCAGCATGCAAAACAAGATCAAAGGACAGAAGGGGTGGGGATGCCAGGTATCAATTTTTTTTTTTCATTTTCCAAAACCAGAGAGCCGGTGGAGGAATGAATTGAAACCCATAGAAACATAGGAACATAGAAGACTGACGGCAGAAAAAGACCTCATGGTCCATCTAGTCTGCCCTTATACTATTTCCTGTATTTTATCTTACAATGGATATATGTTTATCCTAGACATGTTTAAATTCAGTGACTGTGGATTTACCAACCACGTCTGCTGGAAGTTTGTTCCAAGGATCTACTACACTTTCAGTAGAGTAATATTTTCTCATGTTGCTTTTGATCTTTCCCCCAACTAACTTCAGATTTTGTCCCCTTGTTCTTGTGTTCACTTTCCTATTAAAAACACTTCCCTCCTTAACCACTTCCCTTACTTAACCCTTTAACATATTTAAATGTTTCGATCATGTTCCCCCTTTTCCTTCTGTCCTCCAGACTATACAGATTGAGTTCATTAAGTCTTTCCTGATACGTTTTATGCTTAAGACCTTCCACCATTCTTGTAGCCCGTCTTTGGACCCGTTCAATTTTGTCAATACAGTATCTTTTTGTAGGTGAGGTCTCCATAAGCAGAAGTTGTTCTAGCCTCAGATTTACATTCTGGACAATCTTTCTTTTAGGTACACTGAGAGCATATGCACCAAAGACAAATTCCTTGTGTGTCCAAATCACACTTAGCCACTAAATAATTCTACTCTATATTCTACTCTATTCTATTCTATATTCTATTCTATTTTCTATTTTCTTTTCTTTTCTATTTTTCTATTCTATATTCTATTTCATTCTACTCTATTCTATTCTATATTCTATTCTATTCTATTTTCTTTTCTTTTCTATTCTATATTCTATTCTATTTTATTATTTCTATTCTAAAAGGATTGGATTTAGTAAACAGGCAAGGAAAGTGACCAACTTCCCAGGAAATAATTGGAATTATTTTAGCATGGGGTTTTTTTTTTGTTATGCAAGGATATATGGAATAGAATTTGGGGAGGGGGGTTAGAAAAGTAGTAAGTCCAATCTATCATTCCCAGACTATTTTCCGTACTCTGAAATCCCAAAAGGAATTCCTCCACCGGGAATCAGGAAGTATTCTTCAGCAAGTGGGGGGGTTGGGGTGAAAGCCCCCCCCCTACTCATAAGGCGCATCAAAGTCTACCCTTCCCAAAAGAGACCCAAGCCGTATGAGAGAACCAACCGGATACCGTAAACCTCCTGGAGGACCCGCAAACAGCGTGGTTAGGTATTCAAAAGCATAGATTAGACGGCTTCGGGAGAGATGATAGATAGATAGATAGATAGATAGATAGATAGATAGATAGATAGATAGATAGATAGATAGATAGATAGTTAATAGACAGACAGACAGGCAGGCGGATAAATGATATATAGATAGATGATAGATAGATAGATAGATAGATAGATAGATAGATAGATAGATAGATAGATAGATAGATAGATAGATAGATAGATAGATAGATAGATAGTTAATAGACAGACAGACAGGCAGGCAGATAAATGATATATTGATATATAGATAGATGATAGATAGATGGATAGATGGATAGATAGATAGATAGATAGATAGATAGATAGATAGATAGATAGATAGATAGATAGATAGATAGATAGATAGATAGATAGGCAGGCAGGCAGGCAGGCAGGCAGGCAGGCAGGCAGGCAGGCAGGCAGGCAGGCAGGCAGGCAGGCAGGCAGGCAAATTATATATATAGAGATGATATATATATATATATCTTTAATTTTCAAATTCAGCTTAAACATGTGACATATAGATAGATAGATAGATAGATAGATAGATAGATAGATAGATAGATAGATAGATAAATAGATAGAGAGAGAGATAGAGAGATGAGAGAGAGATAAGATAGAGATAAGATAGAGAGGAGAGAGAGAGAGATAAGATAGAAAGATATAAGAGAGAGACAGACAGACACACAGAGATAGACAGACACACACACACACACACACACACACACAAAATTATTTTCCCCTCCCCGCCTTTACCTGCACCGGCCAGTAGGAGGCAGGGCGGAGCCCGGCTCATCCGCCCCTCATGCACCGCAAGCTGCCGGTTGTCAGTCGCCGCCGCTGCCACATCCCGCCCGCGGGAAGATGAGGAGGCGAGGCCTCAGCCGGAGCGGCGGTTGAGGGGCTGCAGTGGCACCAGCCGCGGCCGCTTCTTCCTCTCGGCCTCCCGCGGCGGCGACTGCGGCGAAGAGCGGGCTTCGGCAAGGGACCGGCTGCAGGGAGCCCTGACGCGCGTGCGAGCGCACGAAAGGGGGAGCGGGGGTGGGTTTGCGGAGCGAGCGCGCTCCCGCGCTTCCCACTCTTTCTCTTCCCCCCCCCCCTTTTCCACCCGGTATTTGGCTGAGGCGGGAAAACCGAGCGCGCGATTGCGCGCTGGTTCGGGAAGATTTCTGCCGGGCTGAGGGGAGGCGGTGGCGGCTGGCTTGAGGGGAATAATCCGCGTAACAGAAATGGGGAGTGGGGGGATTCCCTAAAAGAAGCCGAACTGGAACAGGAACCGAGTGAAAATAGCTCTCTTCAGTTCACACTACGGCAAACTTTTGGCGTGGAACTTGTCTGGCGATTCACACGTTCTTAGGTTGCTCGCCCTGGACTGGAGAGATGCAAAGCGTGGAGAAAACCAAGCCCCGCTTTCCGACCCTCAAAGACCCAAGAGCTCTGCTGCTGGCCCCAAGAACAGTCTGTAGCGAGCTCTGCTGCTGGCCCCTCCGTCTTCAGAGTGCAGGTAGCCCTCGACTTCAGGACAGTTCATTTAATGACCACTCCCAAGTGATGACGGCCCTGTGAAAAGGCACTTAATGACCGTAAGGTGCAAACTTTGGGTTCACACGTTCTCCATTGACATGGACTGGAGAGATGCAAAGCTTGGAGAAACATCAAGTCCCACTTTCCAACCCTCAAAGACCAAGAGAGAGTAGCAGTTTCTGGCAAGCCCTGCTGGTCCCTCGTTCGTCAGAGTACTGGTAACCCTCAGTGACCACTCCCAAGTGATGACAGTACTGTGAAAAGTGACTTATGGCTGCTTGTAAAGTGCAAACTTTGGCATGGAACTCTGGAGAGATGCAAAGTGTGGAGAAAAGCCAAGGGGGAATAGCAGTCTGTAGTGAGCCCTGCTGCTGACCCCTCCATCTTCTGAGTATACAGTAGATAGCCCCTGACTTAATGACAGTTCATTTAGTGACCACTCCCAAGTGGTGACGGCACTGTGAAAAGTGACTTATGGCCACCCGTAAGATGGTGTGGAACTCTGGTGAGATGCAAAGCTTGGAGAAACACCAAGTCCCACTTTCCGACCCTCAAAGACCCAAGAGGGAGTAGCAGTCTGTAGCGAGCCCTGCTGCTGACCCCTCTGTCTTCAGAGTATAGGTAGCCCTCAATGACAGTTCATTTAGTGACCGCTCCAAGTGATGTCAACACTGAAAAGTGACTTATTTTCGCCTGTAAGGTGCAAACTTCTGGCATGGAACTCTGCGGGTTCACATGTTCTGGGTTGCCCTAGACTGGAGAGTTGCAAAGCTTGGAGAAAGCTGTAGTATCATCAGGTAACCCCCAAAGCTTCACCTTAGACCAGTGATGGCGAACCTATGGCACGGGTGTCACAGGTGGCACCTGGAGCACATGACCCTTTGCCCTAGCTCAGTTCCAACGTGCATATGTGTGCCAGCCAGCTGATTTTTGGCTTGCACAGATGCTCTGGGAGGGCATTTTTGGCTTCTAGAGAGCATTTTACCCTCCCCCAGCTCCAGGGAAGGTTAGCTTACTGAAGTGCTGGACTGGAGAGTTGCAAAGCTTGGAGAAATGCCAGGTCCCACTTTCCAACCCTCCAAGAAGAGAGAGTAGCAGCCTCTGGCAAACGCTGCTGGCCTCTCAGTCTTCAGAGTACCTCGACTTAACAACAGTCAATGTTCCCTCTAATTTTTTTTCGGTGTGGGCGGAAAAGTATAGTGTCTGAGCAGCAGTCCCTTTGGGACTGGGCGGCATAGAAGTATAAATAAATAAATAAATGAACGAATGAATAAATAAATAAGAAAAAAATTCCCTTATTTTTTATTAAAAGAAATTAATAATAAAACAAAACCAAAATCTATTACTATTATTACTATCTTCTCTTTTTCCATCCCTGTCTCCTCCCCCCTTGTGTGTGTGTGTGTGAACTCTTGTACCATTTCCAATAACAGGTGAGCTATTGGAAATGGTTCAAGAGTTCACACACACACACACAAACGGCTGGTTTTTTTTCTTTGTTATTATTTGGGTGTTTTTTACCATATGCTTTAAATCAAGAGTCATTTCTCTCTTTCTCATTCTCTCTCCCCCTCTTGCTCTCTCTCTCTTTTTCTCACTTTCTCTGTCCCTCTCTATCTCTCTCCCCCTCTTTCTCTCTCTTTCTCTGTTTTCTTTCTCTCTATATTGCTTTCTCTCTCTCTTTCTCTCTCTCTTGCTTGCTTTCTCTTCTCTCTCTTGCTATCTCTCTCTCCCCCCTCTTTCTCTCTCTCTCTCACTTCTCCCGCGGCGGTGGGTGCAGCTTCTCCTCCTTCACTTCTGCGCTCCCAGCCAGAGGGCTGCAAGAGGGGTGGGGCGGGCATTCCTGAAGCACGCGGAGAAAACCCTCTCTCTCCCTCTCCCTCTCTCTCTTTCAGCGAGGGGGCTGCGAGAGCGCTTTCTCTGAGTTCTTCGGGAACGCCTGCCCTGCCTCTACTGCAGCCCCCTTGCTGAAAGCTCGGGAGGAAAGCGCTCCCAGCGAAGGTGCTGCGAGAGGGGTGGGGCGGGCATTCCCGAAGCGCGTGGAGAAAACTCTCGCAGCCCCCTGGCTGGGAGCGCAGGAGGCGGAGGAGGAGAGGGGGCGGATCGGACGGGCGGGGGGCAGGGCCGAGAGGCCAGGGGCGCGAGGGGGCTGGAGGCACGGTGGGAAGGCAGGGGCGGCCGCAGCTCCCTTTCCTTTTACTGCCAGTGCCTCCCCGCCCCCCCCCCCCCCCGGTGGGCTGGCAGGGGGATGGGGAGCGCCCGCCCGTGGAAAAGGGCGCACGCGGGGGTATTTGGGGGTGCGCACCTGCTCACGGGGAACGGTGACAACAGTTCATTTATTTATTTATTTTATTTTGTCAAGTAGGTATTGGTAGTATACATAGATATAATGTAGGGATTACTACTACTGCTGCTACTGGTGCGTTCTAAGTTGCCTGCCCTGGACTTGAAAGATGCAAAGCTTGGAAAAAAGCCAAGTCGCACTTTCTGACTCTCAAAGACCAAGAGAGAGTAGCAGTCTGTAGCAAGAACTGCTGATTCCTAAGAGGTCAGTAAGGGGCGTACATAAGTGCACCAGTGTGCCATCCGTCCCCTGTCCTATTGCTCTCGTATATCTCCTATACCATTCTTCTTTCCTATATTTATTCTATTCTTTCACTGATATATTTTATTCCTATTTCTTCTCTTCTATTCTTTCTTAGATATACTTTACTATGAGTATACAGTGATCCCTCTATTATCGCGAGGGTTCCGTTCCAAGACCCCTCGCGATAATCGATTTTTCGCGATGTAGGGTTGCGGAAGTAAAAACACCATCTGCGCATGCATGGCCTTTTTTTCTATGGCCGCGCATGCGTAGATGGTGGAGTTTGCGTTCCCCGCCGCCCACGCAAAGGGAAACCCCGATTCGGCTCCTCGCTGCTGCTGCGCTACCGAGCAGATCAGCTGCTGGGCGGAACCTTCCCTGGGTCTTCCCGGCCGCCCACGCAAAGGGGAAAACCCGGCTCCTCGCTGATGCCCGCCGCTCGCCCGCCCGCCAGCAAGAATGGGGAAGACCCAGGGAAGGTTCCTTTGGCCGCCCAGCAGCTGATCTGCTCGGCGCAGCAGCAGCGAGCAGACGAAGATCGGGGTTTCCCAGCCGCCCACGCAAAGGGGAAACCCCGGCTCCTCGCTGATGCTCCCGCTCGCCCGCCCGCCGCCCGCCAGCAAGAGGGGGAGAGATAGAGAAAGAGAGAGAAGGAAAGAAAGAGATGAGAGAGGGAGGAAGAGAGTGTGAGAGAGGAATAAGCAAGAGAGAGAAAGAGAGAGAGAAAGAAAGATGAGAAAGGAAGGAAGAGAGTGACGTCATCGGGTGGAAAAATCGCGATATAGCGTTTCGCAAAGATCGAGATCGCGAAACTCGAGGGATCACTGTATACTCTATAACCTTCATTATATATTTACTATATGTATACCCAATATAACTCTCATTGTGCAATGGACAAAATCAATCCATCAATAAATAAAAAATAAATAAATAAATTTAGTGACTACTCCAAGTGATGACGGCACTGTGCCTGGAGAGATTTTCGCTGATATTTTTGCCTACGTGCGTGCGTAAGCGAAAAATTGGTGAAAATCGCTGAAATCTCACTTGCGCAAGCATCTTCACATGAGATTTTGCTGGCTGCGCATGCGCAGAAGCCCAATCCCGTGTGGGGACACATCAGGGATGCACAACTGCATGCGCTCCAGAGCACCTGACCGCACCAGTTGCTGCCCACCCCTGGGGGCTCATTTGACCCCAGGGAATATGCGTGGTCCCTCTCAATTGATCCCCCTAACTGAAAACAGGCTCCATTGAGTTCTGTGGGACTTACTCCCAGGTAATGGGTAGTGTAGCCTTCTTCAGCCAATAGTTTGCTTGCAGCTTATAATAAGTAAAATAATAAATATTAACACTAAAATTCCATTGGGGCCCAGGTCGGAGAGTTAGGGGGGGCAAAATGTTTACTTCTTCCACCCGGGGGGGGGGGGACATAACAGAAAATAATTGAGAAGCCTTGGGTTAGCGGGACAGAATAATAAACTGAATTCTGGCTCAGGAAGGGGGTGGAAAGTCAGTATCCTCTCCAGAATTCCCACTGGGTTCCTACTATTTTTTTCTATTCTGAACAAGCCCCAGCAAAGCAAAGAGGTCATAAACTTAATACACAATAAAAGCAAATAACTCATATGTTACCTTCAGGCTTCTGCTAGCTGCCATAGTTTCTTGATCATTCAGCTAATATTTAACAAGGTGGTTGATGCCAACCGAGTGGGCACAATGAATGGTTCATTTGTAAACAGTAGACCTAGCAACAAGTTCATGGATTGTTGGAACTTGCTGGATGTTTCAGAATGGATTTTGAAGGAAGGTGGGCAGAAGAAATGGGACTAAAGAGTTCTAAAGTCAAGGAAACTCTGGCTATTTTTAGGTGTTTTGACTATATCCTTTTTTGACTATATCGTACAAATACTTCTGTTCACGTTGAGAAGTCAGATCCCCAACAAGCGCCTTCTCAAGCTCTGCCCTCTGTCAATTAAGTAAGAGTTTAATCCTCATCAGCAGTGAAATGTACTTACCTTCCCTGCTGGTTCGGAAGTGTGCATGTGTGCCACCATTGTGTGTGATTTTTCACCCTCTGTGCATGCATCGAAGGCTTGTCCAGATATATACAGATCTACACAGGAAGACTTGATAAGATACCAGAATATAATGTAGCAATTAATGAACCAGATAAATGACGAAGACACATTTGTAGAAAACAATAGTTTCACTCTCCAGTGCAAAGTATCTTCCGTTTCAGTCTTCTATATACAGGAACTTTACTTTAGCTATATTCAGCTTACTTACAAGTAGATAATAAACCAATCCAGGTTTCTAGTAGATACTAAACCAATCCAGGTTTCCTCATATCACTAATACTACTCAATATTTAACTCATGATCGAACTGCTCCAGCCAGCCAACTAACAACCACTACCAACAACAGGCAATCATGGTGAAGTTGATTTGCATTTTATAATGCTCTGGCCCAATCAAATTGCAGTTCACATGCTATGACTCAGCATTAACATGCTTACATTCTACTTTTTATCTTATATGGCAATACAATGAAATATCACCCAGGATTGCTAATCCTGACAAGGCTTTGCACATGCAGAGAGGCGGGATGGGTTCCTGATAGTTCGGACCAAATCGCCCAAACCAGTAGTGACCCACTGGTGATGTTCTGTGGGTTCTGATCCGTGGTGCTGCCTTATTTTTTTTGGATTTTTTTTTTTACTGTTTTGAAGTTTTTTTTCTCTGCTGCTGCTTGAAAAAGGGCCCTCCTGCCCACCCCCGTGTTTATATTGACCTTTATTCCTTTGCCTGAAGCACAGCTGATCAGCACTTCAACGGTGTTTTGGAATGATTATAGCTACTGAGCATGCACGGAAGCAGAATTGCATGAGCGAAGTGCGTTTGCACACGTGCAGCTTCACAGTGCGAACCAGAGGGGAAAGTATGTGGAACCCATCCCTGCGCAGAAGGTTAAAAACAATAAAATGGTGATGTCCAGGTGGGTGGGTGGAGCCTCACATTGCCGCCTCCACCGGTTTTCCAAACCACCGATGGTCACCGCTACCGTTACAACCGTACCAGGCCGAACCGGTAGCATTTTATCCCTGATCCTCATTTGTACCTGCTGTAATCTCTGAGCTTAAAAAAGAAGCAGTGGCTTTGGCAGCAGTATTGGTACTTACAGGATGCTCTTCATAGGGCCAGGTAGAACTTCACAGGTATACGTTCATACGTGCACAGGATCATTAGAAGCAGCATGGCTCCCTAAGTTGGTTCAGTATTTTGAAAATTATCCTGAGCAGAGAATATGTGAATAGGAAAGTCAAAGTTGAAATACATCCAACGGTTATATATGTCATCCAAATGAATCCTTTGGTGATAACGGGATGTAGTTTGTCATTGCTTTCCAAGTGTCTAATTTGTAGAATGTCTAATTTGAAGAAAGGCTCTCTTTGTGGTGAAGGTATTCCTGAAACCCCAATTCATGTCTTGTCATATTTTTCTTATTGCAAAGATGTCCAGTGTACTTAATCACATGCGTTTCAACGAGGTTCCAAGTCACCCAGATCAATTTTATTTACAGCTGTTACTATCCAAAGAACATGATTTCTCTTTATCTGACTAGGCTGTTACAATTACAATTACATAGTTACAATCATTGGGCTTTTTGTGTTGCTTGGCACTTTGTTTTATTTTTGAGATGGTTGGCCTGTGGCTGTAATAAAGTCAGTTTTCATTGTTTTCTACTCTGGCCTAATTTTTAATCCCCTAATATAGCCAGTGAAGGGCTGCAAAAAAAAATTTACTGCCACACTGTGGGTGTGGCTTATTGTGTGGGTGTAGTTTGATGGTCATGTGACCAGGTGGGAGAGGCTTGACAATCATGTGACCGGGGTGGCTTAAAGCTTGACAATCATGTGACTGGGTGGGAGTAGCTTACCAACCAAGATACGTTTTCTTGGACTCTTTTTCAGTTGATTAAATCACATTATTTGAATAGACACAAAAAAAGGATAAATGATAGACAACATTATTTATTGAGGAGCACAGTAACATTTTAAGGTTTTATACTGAATCCACAAGGTTCAGTATGATAACACATTAGGCAAGTAGCTCAATTTTCTTTAATTGCTATAAAAGTTCAGTTCTAGATAATGATTAAAATGATTAAAACATTTATGGATAAAACATAATATTTAATTATTTCCTATTTTAAAAGTAATTAAGGATCATACTAAGGTACTAGAGAAGGAAGGACAAAAAAACCCACTATTAAGTATCCAATAAATAGTGCATAAACTTAATACCCCCACTGCCCCCCTCGTGGGGGCAGCAACCCATCACTGAATATAGCTTACAGCAGTGGTCGACAAAGTTGTTCAGAATCTAGGAGCCAGCCAAAAAATTTAGGAGCCAGAATTTTTTTTAAGCAAACTTGGTTTTTAATTTAACAAAAAAAACATTACAAACGTTATAAACAACATTTTACTTTTAAAGATAATAAATATTATATTTTGATATTTTAGATTTTAGGCAACATTCTAGTGTTTTTCACTTTGCGTTTTGTGGCCATGAACATGCCTTGTGATTTTAGAGCTGAAGTACCAGTGGTCCACAGCCTTGGCAGGATCAAACGCCTTCACAGATGGCCCATTCATGGTGATCATAAACAAGTCACTTAAACTTTCTTCTTGCATCCTTGATCTGAATTTATTTTTGACCATGTTCATCAAACTAAATCCTCTTTCACAACATGAGGTTGAGACAGGGAGCACCGCTACAATCGACAACAGGTTTCCCAGAACTGGAAATCTCTCGGTGTTGGAGAGTGCCAAATCCAGAAGCTCACACAGTTTCTTTCCTTTTCCAAGGACCTTAAACTCATACCACTCATTGAGGAGTGAGTGAATGCATTGGTCATCACTTTCAGGTGGAGATAGCTGTTTACGAAAATGATGAGCCAATGCAGTAATCTCAACCACACCGTAGTCTTGCAATGTTGTTCCTGCTGGCCAGGCAAAGGTGTCAAACACTGCGGTGGATCTTTCAATATTTATATCACTTAGAAATCGCACTGTCAAGTATTTAACTGCATGATTAATTAAATTAGCTTTTTCCTGCTGAATTGATGCAGCTACAGTGTTGCTCAGTCCATGTAGCTGTACATTTTGAAACAGTCCTTGAAGAGATGTTCCTGAGACAAATCTGGCCTCATGTTGTTTTGGTGCATCTCTAAGTGAATTGATTGTTGAAATTGTGCTTTTCACATGCAACTCAATTGTGCTTAAAAAAAGCTCTTCCCTTTGAAATATAAGTGACAAGTTTTTAAGAATTTCCAGATAGTCCAGTAGAAAATGGAGCATGTGAACAAATTTAAAATCTGTGAGCTTTCTCAGTAAACCATGGGCAGCTGCAGAGGCACTGTCTTTTTCCGCAGCCACACTTTCTAGGTGGATTGTCACGCATTTCCAGTCTTTGACAAGTGCAGACAGAGCACCGACTTTGCTTGCTACCCATCTGACATTATGCAAGTATTGGAATTTCAGAATTGTAAGCTGCAGGTTTTCTGCTACTTGCTTCAGCTGTCGCATTCTCTTAGGTGAGTATTGATAAAATTGGTAGAGTTTCTTTAAAATAGAGTCAAGGTCATCAATTAATTTAGCTTGTTTTACTGAACTTAATACACTTAAGTTCAATCGGTGTGCAACACAGTGAATGCCAATTAAATGACTGATGTTTTGGCGTATTTTCTGCACCAAGCCATTTTCGGTCCCAATCATGCTGGCAGCACCATCTGTACCAATGGCAATCAAGTGACTTGAAGAAAGCCAGCCTACAAGACCAAGTGTTCTAAGTTCTTCTGTGAGCGCTTCTAAATATCCATCTGCAGTAGCCATTTCAAGAGGAGAAACAGAAAGAAATACTTCTTTGACCCTGTTGTCCTTGATGTACCTGACATACAGAATCAGTTGTTCAACCCCTGCTTTGTCAGTTGAGCCATCTAGCATCAAGCTGACATATTTTGCCTCTTTGAGCTCACTGATTAGGTTTTTCCTGATTATTTCTGCAATATGGGAAATTAATTCTTTGCATCTTTTATCGTTTGCATATTCCTGTTGCACAGCACTCCCTAATTTCTCCGTCAACTCTAGCAACCCTTCAAAATCTGTGAAAGGTCTGTTGTTTTTGGCAATATAATAGGCCACATTAAATAGAATGGTCATATGTTTAAACATGTCTTCATCCATTTTCCTTATACAAGCAGCCAATGGAGTAGCTTCTGGAGCCAACGCTGCATGTGTAGCCTCCACACAATTTAGATGCTGGAGAGACTTTGCGTGCTTTTTGAAGGTTTCAAGTTTAAAGGGTCCTGAAAATCCTTTTACGATCCTAGATGCTTGGTCAGCAATGCCAGGGAAGGAAGCACAAATCTCGCATATAGCTATACCAGTTGTATGGTCAAATTTAAGCCATGCGAGTTCTTTACACCACTCTTGCCTAAATCTCCTGGGTCCAGCAGTTTGACAACGGCTTGTTGATGGGGACTCCTCTGCTGGTGGGTCTTCTCTTGTTTCTTCAGTTACCTGTTGCCCGGCACTTTCTACCTGTTGCACTGCGCTTTCAAGAGAGGTCTTTGTAAAGAACTGTGTCATTTTCAGTTGCTTTTCATTTTCTGGTATTCTCTCTGTTGCTCTGCGCTTCATTTTTTTCCTGAACCCAGAAAAGAAAAAAAAATGTGCACTTTGCTCTGCTATGCCAATTATAACTTACACATGAACTCTTTACCCTTCTTTGTCCGAGTGGACGAGGCAGTACTCCGGCTTCGTTCTCCTGGCGGCACCCGACTTTGTTCTTCCAGCAGCACTCCGCAGTCCGCCATATAGTACTGGTAATGGGATACACTGTGAATATACTGCCATATAGTAACCATATAATTACAGCATATACTGTGTATATACTGCTATACCCTACTTACAAAAAGATTTAGCAATGTAGGAAACTCCATTCAGTGGTGGTCCAGCAGGATAGGGTCTCTCAGCACTTCTAGAGAAGATTAAAAATCAATCTGCCTTATTATCCATGTATTTTATTTTCTAACCATAAGAAGTTTCAAATCCTTTTTTGTAGGAGCAACACTTTTCTAAATCAATGAAACAACATACTCACCTACTCAGCGGTGAGCTGCGATGTCCAGCGACGTCTTGCAAGATTCCCTGCACGTCCTGGTTCAGCTCCGGGAGGTGAATGAATGAACTGCCTGCGATGCGCGCTCACAGAAGCCGCGCATGCGCAGTAGGGTGCAGAGGCTGCGGTCGCAATCTTTCCGGCGCTTATCTGCTCTGGAAAGATGACGTCAGTGCAGGGGGCAGGGAACAGCTGCGGTCATGCGCGCTAGGCGCGCATGACCGTTCCACACAGTGCTTAAAGGGAACCTGTCACCTGCAAAAATCATGTTAAAGTGGGTGCAGTAGCGTGTTAGTGATGCGCTATGCATCACTAACACGCTAGTCCTAGGAAAATCCGTGCAGTAGATCCCCCCAAAACAGTACTGCGGCCTCATTGAACGCGGCCGGGGAGGGGGGATGGTGGGGCACACACTGTATGTACATATAGACCCCCTCACACACGGCGTCTCCCCGGGGAGCACGGCCTTTGTATGTACTTACACAGGTAGCGGGAGATGAGAACGGGCCCCCGGCCACAGCGATCCTTCCCCCGTAACCCAACTCTCCCTGTCCAGTCCCGGAGCATAAGGGGGGCGGAGCAAAGTGGGGAAGGCGGCCTGAGCGATACTGTCCCTGCTTCCTCCGATTGGATGACTCCGTGCAGGAGGTGGGATTGGATTGAGAGTAATATTTTTTCTTCTCAACTCCTCAAGCACCAGGCAACATTTTCTAGGCGCCAGACAACATTTTCTAGGCGCCACTGGCGACCAGGCGCCTGGGTTTGTCGATCCCAGGCTTACAGCCCAGAGGACCTTACCTAAGAACTGACTAGCTTTTTTCAAGATCAACCATAGTTCCCTCTAAGCTGAGCAGTGAGCAATCGCTCACTTAAAAATCATCATCAACTCAGAGTTTTCCAAACCTGCCCAGAAGCCGAGTGGGAAAGAGTGAGAGGGAAGGAGAGAGAGAGGAAGAGAGAGAAACAGATAGAAAAAAGAGATGAAGGAAAAGAGAAAGAAAAAGAATGGGAGTAAGGAAGAGAGAAAGAAAATCAAAATCTAGTTTGAAACTAGATCAACTATTTAAGTGGCATTTTGATATTGATAGAGTTGCCCTATTATGAGCTCACTGTTATAGACACAGAGTACAGTATTTTATTTTGAAATTCTCTGAGGCAAAACAGGGTGGGTTTTTTATTTGTTTGTTTGTTTGTTTGTTTATTTATTTATTTATTATTTCTGTGCCGCCCAGTCCCGAAGGGACTGCCGCTCAGACACTATATTTTTCTGCCCACCCCCCAAAAAAATTAGAGGGAACACTGAGATCAACCCTCTTGCTAGTTGCTATCACCCACTTTGATATCCTTGTGAGCAATTGTCAGCTCAAAATAGCAATAGCACTTAAGACTTACCTACTGCTTTACAGCTCCCTCTAAGTGGTTTACAGAATTGGCCTATTGCCCCCAACAATCTGGGTCCTCATTTTACCCATCTCGGCAGGATGGAAGGCTGAGTCAACCTTCAGCCTGGTGAGACTCTAACTGCCAAACTGCTGGCAGCCGGCAGTCAGCAGATGTACAAAAGGAGCTTATGGATTAAAAATAACTTCTGTTCTTAAATAAGAAACTTCCGTTCCTAAATAAGATAGGATATCCAAGGAACTGAAACCTATCCCCATTTTCTTACATAACAGGGACAACGAAAAGATGTTAAGGAGCTCCGCTTCCTGTGCTATAAATAATGTAAGGATTATTATAGCTATTGCCAGCATGTCTTTTTATACACATGATTAAGAGCTCTTATTCATTTGACCTGCCTATGGTTCATTTCACAGAGAGCTAATCAGAAAGCCAGAGGGTTTAGGATTATTTACGGTTTAACCAATTAGATGTTGGGCTGGAGGATCTGTGCTTGGTCCAGCCACTTGGGTGGAGAGGATGTTGCCTCTCCACCCTTAAAGCAGAAATGAGAAAGTTGTGGCCTTTTCTGTGGTGTAGAACTGTGATTTCCAGCCACTCAAGACAACATAGAAAAGGATGTGATGCAAGAATTCTGACTCAGCAACATTTGGATGGAGAGAGACTCTTTATACTGTGTTTCATAGAATAGAATAGAATAGAATTCTTTATTGGCCAAGTGTGATTGGACACACAAGGAATTTGTCATTGGTGCATATGCTCTCAGTGTACATAAAAGAAAAGATACATTAATCAAGATTATGGGTCTTCAAACTATGGCCCATGGGCTGCATGCAGGCTGTCGAAGCCATTAATCTGGCCTGTGCAGGACCATGAGGCTGCCCCACCCACATCACCCAGCCCACCCTTCAGCAGAGCCAGGACTTGCCTTCAGTAGCTGGAACTGAAACTAATTTTGGCCTGCAGAATGCTTCTGGGTGTGTGCGTGTGAAAAGAGCCTCCCAAACAGGTGAAAATGGCCCATTTTGGGTAAAATAAAGAGCGGTTTTTGCCTGGTTTTTCCTTGCACTTGTGTGCACACAAACCTCCTGTGCTCCCCCACACTTGTGCATGACCCCCTTCCCCCATTTTAGACCTAGCAGCCCTCCTTGAATCTTCTGAAGGCCGGAAACAGCCATTTCCCAATTTCCGGTGAACCTAATAGGCCCAGTTTTTGCCTCCCCCAGGTTCCATAGACTTTCCTGGAACCTGGGGTGGGTAAAAATGGCCTCCCTGGAGGCCAAAAACATCCTCCCAAAGCCTCCATGTGAATCTTGTACTTACCTGACTTCCAAAATGGGCTGTGTGGAGACTCCTGGGAGGGGAGGGCTGGTGTGGATAGGGCCTATCAAAAATCAGCTGGCCGGTGCACGCTGGAGCTGAACCAGGGCAATGACTCATGTGTCCGCAGATGTGGCTCCATGTGCCACCTGTGGCATGCATGCCATAGGTTTTTTATCACGGTACTAAGATGTTATTTCAATAAGGCTTTTAAATAATTTTAATGGTACTTATGCCATTTCCACTTTATTTCTATGAACTGCTATGAGCCATTAAGGCATTGGTTCTCAACCTGGGGGTCGGGACCCATTTGGGGGTCAAACGACCATTTCACCGGGGTCGCCAAAGACCGTGGGGAAAAAAATTTCCCATGGTGTTAGGAATTAGAGCTTCTATTCTGGTGCCTTGGAACATATTTTTATAATCCAACCAATCAGGCGTTTACAGTGGGGATGTCCTTCTGACCTTCCTACCAATCAAAAGTTCTGTTGGGAGAATTGGCGCTAGACTTATGGTTGGGGGTCACCACAACATGAAGAACTGTATTAAGGGGCTGCGGCATTAGAAAGGTTGAGAACCACTGCATTAGAGGATAAAATAAAGGTTGCAGCTTGAAAATTTTCCATTTTCTATGAATTTTTATTGAAAAAAATAAAATACTAATGCATATTAAAACCAAGCCTAATACTAAAAATATATCCCCTTACCTAGTATGTTTATTAAAAATGCTGCATATAAAATTATAGCATTTTGATAATTGAATCCTGATCGTTACTTTAAAAAAAAAATATTTTATATACTGCCCATTCCCTTAATGCTGTGGTTCTCAACCTTTCTAATGCCACGACCCCTTAATACAGTTCCTCATGTTGTGATGACCCCCAACCATAAGTGTAGCACCAATTCACCCAACAAAACTTTAAGCTGATTGGCAGGAAGGTCAGAGGGACACCCCTACTGTAAACACCTGATTGGTCGGATTGTAAAAATATGTCCCCCTCCCAAGGCACCAGAATAGAAGCTTTAGTTCCTAACACCATTGGAAATTTGTCTTTTCCCATTGTCTTAGGCTACCCCTGTGAAATGATTGTTCGACCCCCAAAGGGGTCCCAATCCCCAGGTTGAGAACCACTGGCATAAATTTATTTATTTATTTGTTTGTTTGTTTGTTTGTTTATTTATTTATTTATTTATTGGATTTGTATGGCGCGCCTCTCCGCAGACTCGGGGCGTTGAGAACCACTGGCATAAATTTATTTATTTATTTATTCATTCATTCATTCATTCATTTATTTATTTATTTATTTATTTATTTATTTATTGGATTTGTATGCCGCGCCTCTCCACAGACTCGGGGCGGCTAACAACAGCAATAAAACAGTATATAACAAAATCCAATACTAAAAATAGTTAAAAACCCATTACAGTATATAAAAACCAATCATACATACAGACATACCATGCATAAAATTGTAAAAGCCTAGGGGGAAGTGTATCTCAGTTCGCCCATGCCTGGCAGCAGAGGTGGATTTTAAGCAGCTTTCGAAAGGCAAGGAGGTTCGCCATCACTGGATTAGGATATCAAAAGCTGCCATCTCAGTAAAATTATTCATTCAAGGTTCACTTTTTAGCCAACAATGAAGTTGCTTTACTTACCAAGACCTTTTTTTGGGAAAAGCCTTTTAAATTCAGCTTTGGAACTGGTGTCTTATAGCGGCTTTTTTAAATGTTCACAATTGTATTAAAACAGAGGCATAAAGTGTATTACAGCAACCGTCCTTTATTTTGAAAGTCAACCTATCTTAAGTCTACATCGGGACATGACTGGCTGGTGAATGTTGGGAATTGAAGTCGACACATCTTAAAAGTTGACAAGGTTGGATACCCTGGTCCACACCATCAATTTGGAGAGGGACCAAACTCAATCCAAAATGCATTGAGCCTTGACTGCCAACACATCAAAACAAACTAACCCTAGGGAAATTTCCTTGTTTGCTATCCAAGTTTGCAAAGCTACTCCAAAACTAATTGGCTATGCTGTAATCTGCACGTTCTAGAAGCCTTTACCAACTAATCAGAGGAATTGGTTGCCTTCAGAAGTTGTGAGTGCTCTATCACTGGAGATTTTTAAGATAAGATTGGACAGCAATTTGCCCAGAATGGTGTAGGGTCTTCTGCTTGTGCAGACCTCCAATATCCCTTCCAAGTCTGCAATTCTGTTCTTTTGTTACCTGGTAAAACAATGAAAAACAGTAAGTGAAAACATTCTCTCTTTTTTTCAAGCCACTGAATTCTTAGAGCAAGCTGTGTTGGGATTTACCAGAGGAAGGAGGATAGGGAGGAAACGTATTGACTACAACATTTCCTACAGTTATGGCTCCAGTCCATTGTGTGGTATCCACTATGGCTTTGAAAATAAATTTAAAGGAAATTAAGTCATGTTTTCCCCCAACCATTTGTTTACTTTGGTCCACATTCTTAGGGTAGCTCCTGGGTTGCTGACTGAATATTCCATGATGATGAAACAGAACTGCAAATTTTATCCTTTGTAGCTATTTTCTCTCCCCTGTTCCATTGGTACCACATTCTTTCATTATAGGACTTGCAGAAAGTTAGAAGCACTGCAGTTAATGTGGAATTTTCTTCATACCAGGTAGGCAAAAGTTGATGTGATTTGCTCTCTTTTAACAGAACAGGAGAGTTGGAAGGGACCTGGATAAAGGAAACCCTTTATCATTTCAGACAAATGGTGTCCAATCTCTTCTTAAAAACCCATAACTTCTGGAGACAAGTCGTTCCACTGATTAATTGTTCTCACTGTCAGAAAATTCCTCATTTCTAGGTTGGTTCTCTTGTTTACATCAGGTGCTTTGGCAAATATGTTGATCTCTTTACTTTGTGGCAGCTCCTAAGATAATGGAACATTGCTATCATGTCACTCCTAGTCCTTCTTTTCCTTAAACTAGACATATCCAATCCCTGCAACTCAGGGTTGGGTTCTAACTTAACTTGCTGCCATTTGCTTCCTCCCACGCCACGTGGCTGCACCTCATGGCCAAAAAAATAAACAAAAATTGCCCCCCCCAAAAGCCAAAAACAATATGGTGACACATGCACAGTGGCAGAAACAGGGTTTCTGCACATGCGCAGTAGGAAAAAACCTGGAGGTGAAATTTTTTTAAAAATTCATTTTTTAAAAAAAAGATGGCAGCGTCCATAGACCAGCACTAACAGAACCGGTTCCGTACATCACCGTGATGTCACCAGTGGATTGCTATCGGTTCAGATGGGTTCAGAACCCACCTCTGCTACATCTGTTCTTCACATGTTTTAGCCTCTAGTTCCCGAATCACCTTTGTTGTTATTCTCTGCACTCTTTCTTGCTGTATAGCCACCATCTCCCAGAATCTGTGGATCAATAATGAAACATGCTGCTGGGGAGAAATAGTGCTCACTTCATGTTTGCAGCTAGCACACTGGACAACTGATAGTTAGATTAGCAAGTCTGCCCTGTAAAGAAGCTCCCTGTTTTCTAGCAAAGCAAGCCCATCAGTGAAAAGAGGTCAGAAAGATCTACGTGTGGTGGCGTTATTGAAGAAAAAGAACGAAGGAAGTCTATGGTTTAGTCATTCTTTCTATGCAATGCTTCTTAAATCCTCCTTTAGTTGAACGTCTTTAGTCGGAGATGCCAGACTGAAATCAAATAAAAGCAGCTTCAGTATGTTGCTTTGACGTCATCTGCAGGCTGTAAGAATCAATGAGGAAGTCCAAAATACCTGGGGGTTTAATTGTTAACGAATGACTTATTTTACATCATTTCTGATAGTAGGTACTTGCTTGAAAATCTATAGAATATGTGTGTGCAGATGTTACAAATGACTAGAAAGCTGTTTGGATGACTTGTTCCACGTGATTGCTTTAAATCTTCTCAGTAAGAAGAGAAAATGCAATTTTAAATGAATTTCTTAGGCATTAAGACTCATTAAATTTCCTTAGATTTAGTACTAAAAGAGTACTGCCTAACTCTTCTACCTATCTGAATTTTGGCACTCCCCATTATAATCAAGGGTGCATAATAGGCAGCTGTTTTTTCTTCAGATACAACCGGTTTTTCTGTTGAGCAATTGCAGTTAATAAATTATTGTACTTCCTCATATGATACCAAAACCCTGTGGATAAAAATCCTTCTGACTGTAGCAAAGCAATATTCAGTGTTTTGGGTGAAACACAGTGCTTAGCAGCACTGAATCGTTTTGATTCTGTACAACTTCTTATTCCAATCCTTGGTGGGGATGATTTCAATCTGGTCAATCCGTTGAAACACATATTGCAAAGCATTTAAATTATAAACATATTCCAATTTTTGAAGCTGCATAATGCTAAGAGCAAAGATTTTACCTGCTGGTTTAAGTCAACCTACTGTACCTGCAGCATTTAATCTAACTAAACAATACATGCACTTTCTAAAATACAGTAGTTTTAATACCCTCCTACTGGTTATCAATTATAGTTCTTTTCCATCAACAGCATGAATGCGTCCACAGTTTAACTGTTTTCTAAAAGTCCCTTCATAAAAAGAACAGCTCAGAATTGTTATATTTTTAAGCAGTGTCTTGTTCTGACTGCTTCATCTGTGTTGTAGGTTATTATCTTGTAAATGTGTGTAGATGCAGGGATGGGATGCTGGGGGTTCGCAGGGGTTCAGGAGAACTTCTAGTTAAAATTCTGTGCAGTTTGGAGAACCTCCCAAATCCCACTCCTGGCTAGCCCTGCCTGCCCCCCCCCCCCCGGACTCTGTTGTGGTTAGCTCTGGCCCAGCTCCTGCCCCAAGGACTGTGGATGTGGGGGAGACATCCACATGCTGCAGGCCTATTTTGCCCCTGGTGGAATCTGCTGATGAAGGCTCCTCTGACCAAGAAGACATGAGTGACAGGGAGGAGGAGAGTGTGGCAGACAGCTCAGAAGGAGATCAATTATCTAGCTCCTCCTTGGATTCAGAACAAGAGTTAATGATACAGCCACGCATGCGGAGAGCGATGCATAGGCAGCAACAACTGAGAGATTATTGTCAAAGAAAATGAGGCCACCTGTGGTTGGGTGGGGCTGTGGTAATTAGTGAGGCTGCTATAAAGAGCAGCCTGTGGGTTTGGCCATTGTGGAGGATTATCTGATCGTTGTGTTTCGTGACTGCTTTACTGACTTTGACCTTTTGTGTGCTGATTTTTCCCTGCTTTGAAACTAAACCAGAGCAAAGTGTGTTTCACTTTGTGAAAGAAGAAGGACTGTGAATTGCCTCAAAGCTGCAAGCTAACTATCACAGAACTGATAAGGGACTTGTACAAATTACCAGTTTGTTTGGAGACGAGTGCTCTTTGCTCTACAAAAAGAGGGCTTAGTTTAAGTGAATTTTCATTATAAAGAACATTGTTTTGAATTTTCAAAGGTGTGTGTGTGTGTGTCTGAAATTTGTACCTGTGAATTTTCGGGATGAGTCTACCAGAGAGCCCGACAGAACAGTGTTCTGGGGTGGATTCCCATTCCTGCCAGTGCCGGACAGCTTCTGTTCTCCTGCATGTGCATGCTCACGTCCCAGCATGTAATGTATTTGCTTCTGTGCATGCACAGGAAGCAAAATCTTGCAAGGGGAACATGTGCATGCATGAGATTTCACTGGGGTTTTTTTGCTTCCGTGCATGCGCAGAAGCAAAAAATCACTGAAATCTCTCTCGCATGTGCATCCCCTTGCAAGATTTTGCCTGTTGCGCATGTGCAGTAGCAAAAACACACTGGGACATGTGTGTGCGGACACAGGAGAATAGAAGCTGTGTGCACAGCATAATTTTCGCTACTGGTAGCAACCCAATACTGCAGGAATTCTCACACAGCCCATTTTTGGATATAGATAAGTGCAGGGCATGTGCAGAGGCTCAGGGAGGGTGAAAAATGAGCCTACCGGAAGTTTGAGAAGGCCAGAAATGGACCTGTTTCCAGCCTCCATAGCCCGGGGAGGCTGTTTTCGTCCACCTGGAGGCTCGGTGAAAGTCTCTGGAGCCTGGGGGCAAAAACACACCTCTCCGCCATGGTACAGGAGGCTGAGTAGGCCACACCCACCATGGCCATACTCACCCAGCAATCAGGCAGAGAACCCCTTGCTAAAATGTGTAATATTTGTACACATATCACTCACTCTTCCGAGGTGGCTCCAGGTTAGGGCAATGGGGAAATGAAGTTTTGGTCAGGGATGATGGATTAAATACATACATACATACATACATACATACATACATACATACATACATACATACATAACTATTGTCACTGTATGTACTGTATATACACAATTTACCCATGCAATGAAATTCATATGACGCCAAAGACCAATGTCAACATACATAACAATCCAAAAGAACATGCTCAACCCGCCACAATTTCCCACCTGAACCATCCAACATCCACACAACAGACCAAGTAGTTTTGTCCAGCAGTTCACAGATGATGACCCCCGCCTAGTGCATTGTTAAGTGCAATTATAGCTCTGGGATAAAAACAGTTCAGAAAACCTGTAGTTCGAGTTTTAATTGTTCTGTATCTTCTACCAGAAGGCAGCGGTCCAAAAAGATTGTAAACAGGATGAGAAGAGTCTCTGAGAATGTTGATGAACGTGAAGGGGTTGAGGCAGTTTAATAAAGGGGGAGAAAAGACGGATCAGAAATGACTGCCCCACCATAATGGCCTTTGTGCCAAACAAGAAATGGGGAAATGCAATGAATTAAGCAAACAAGTTTGTGGTAGGTAGATAAGCAGGTAGGTAACAAGGATGGATGGATGGATGGATGGATTCCACACAAAGGAAGAACAGTAGTGAAAGCAACATACAAACAACCAAAGAACAACCAAAGGAAAGAAATTACTCTGCTCACTAAGAATGGGGAGAGAAGACATTTGGGCAGGTTTTACAGTAGTGGTTTTCCTGGATTATTATATATTAGTCAAACTATTTAAAAATAATAGTGCCTCTTGACCTGCAATATAACCAAATATGCATAGTTAAATTAAATTAAAGAAAATTCAGTCAGCTAAAATGCCAAAGTGAAGTAGCTATTCCATAGGAACATATTTTTTCATTTAATGTTGGCTTTATGACATACCATACTACTAGTAGTACTATCATTGTGCTACCATCAGTGATAGCCTGCTACCGGAACAGTAATGTGCTACATTCCGGTAGTGATTTTCAGGACACGCATGCAGCTGTGCATCCCTGATGTGCACCTGTGCGTGCACGCATGAGATTAGGCTTCTGCACATGCACAGCTAGTGAAATCTCACATGAAGACCTCACGCGAGCAAGATTTTGGCGATTTCCACTACTATTTTGCTTTTACATGTGCACGGAAGCAAAAATATCCACAAAAATTGGCAAAATCTTGCTCGGGCATGTTCTCACAGAAGATTTCACTTGCTGCGCATGCGGAGAAGCCAAATCTCACGCCCGCCAGATGTGTGCCCGCTAGATGCGTGCTCACCCACAATGGCCTTTGCACCCTCTTAGAGGGTGCATTGGTAGTGCCGAATATGGCAGTCCTTCACTGACTACCATCTTATACCATAACATTACATAATATGTTTTTTCCTGAATTTTTCATTCATTGGGGACTTCTGGATCAATGTAGGAAAAGGTTTCAGGATTGGTCCATAGGAATGCTTCCTTCCTATCCATTAATGTTTGAGGCCCTCTCTTCTGTTCTCACGAGTCTTCCTGCGTGGCTGAGAGGTTGTCCCAATTTAGAGGTCATAAATCATAACAGTTTCTAAATCAGTTGGATCTACCAGGATCACGCCGTATGAATGGATTCATGAATATCTAAACCACTGTTCCTCAGCCTTGGTCACTTGATGATGTGCAAAATGTTAAAAGTCAGTCCTGTCTCCCGTCAGTCCATTATGCAAGCTTAACGCAATTGTTAATGCAATTCACTCTGTTGCCATATATTTCTTTCTTAATATGGTCCTTTTTCTAACAACGTTGGAATGCTAATCGAGTTCAAATGCTTATAAAATGTGCTCCTTTAATTACATCCTTTATTTGGCACTAGGAATTGTGAACCTAATTATATGAAGAAATGGTTGGATAAGGCATGACTCATATGTTCTAGTATTATGAAAGCTGACTAGTTGGTCCATAAAAGTCACAAAGGAGTACAAAAATATTAATTATGTTGTCTGGAATTGACTGCCCCCATTATTTATTTATGAAATAATTTATTTTAAGCACCAGAAAAGATATATTAATATTTATAATAAGAATGACATTAAACAGATTTATTCAATCAATCTTTTGCAAAACGTAGACTTTTGCATTTGTCCCAGTAGCATTTGAGGTCAAAGCAGTATTATTTAATTTCATTCACACATTGTTGCCTCCGCATCATATACAGTTCTTAATGTTGTGACCCCCAACAAGTGAAGGGCCGCTTTACTTACCTGCTATCAGAGCTCCCTTGGAGGCCATTGTGGGTGCACACATGCCCATCGATCACGTGCCCATTAGTGCAAGATTTGGCTTCTGCGCAGGTGCAGCAAGCAATATCTCATGCGAGAGACCATGTGTGGAAGCAAAAAATCAGCAAAAATAGCCAAAATCTCGCTCTCATGCACATCCTCACGTGAGATTTGGCTTGTGTCGGGGACACACCTCTGTGCATGCATCTGGAATTTTCTTACCAAGGCTGCGCTGTGTGTGCTGGTCAGCTGATTTTTGGCTCACACAGAGGCTCTGGGAGGGCATTTTTGGCTTCCAGAGAGCTTCCAGGGGAATGGGGGAGGGCGTCTTTACCCTCCCCAGCTCCAGGGAAGCCTTTTGAGCCTGGGAGGGAGAAATACGAGTCTACTGGTCCACCAGAATTTGGGAAACAGGCCGTTTCCAGCCTCCAGAGGACCTCCAGGGGGCAAGGGAAGCTGTTTTCGCCCTCCCAAGGCATTGAATTATGGATGTGGGCACTCACACATGCACCATAGCGCATGCCCATGCTTTTTCGGCACCTGAGGAAAGAAAGGTTCACCATTACTGTCCTAAACCATGGGAAATTTGTCTTTTCCCATGGTCTTAGATGACCCCTGTGAAACGGTCATTTGACCCCAAAAGGGTCCCGACCCTTAGGTTGAGAACCACTGATATAAAAGAAGAGCATTTGATTAATTAAAGAGTAGAAGATTATCCCTTAAGGAAAGACAGTAGCTATTCATCCAAATCTTAGTAACAAACCTCTGACTCACACAGGCTTTTCCATCTTTAAATATTCACTTTTCAGAAAAAGGAAACAAAACCCTCTTCGGATGTTAAAAGAAAAGCTATTTCAAAAAGAACCTTGCCACTTATTGACTTGCAAACGTGCTATGAATAAAAGAAAGGAATTACACAAGAATGTTTTATAAGAGCCCTACAGGACTAGATGGTAATCTCTGGAGAGAGAGCAGAATAAAAGCGCCTTTTTATCCAGCATCACCTGGAGAACCAACAGCTTTCCAAACTCACCATCTTTCCTGCTTTTGCTGCAGCCATTTAAATTTTTCGTCTCCTGACTCCTGTGGGGCTTAGTACACTATAATAGGCAAAAATTACTTAGTTTACATAGGTGTTTGTAGGTAGGTAGGTAGGTAGGTAGGTAGGAAGGAAGGAAGGAAGGAAGGAAGGAAGGAAGGAAGGAAGGAAGGAAGGAAGGAAGGACGACATCACAAAGTCTTGCCTCAACCGGGTGAGCAGAATAGAAGGCGATCTACTTCCCCAGAGTGAAAAGCAGACCTTGAAAAGAGAGAATAGGATGAATAATTCCTTACACAAGGTGGTGCAAGAGAATATTAACAAATATGTGCACAGAAAGGAATCGTGACTGAAGTTCCTGCTCACAAATTATACAGAGTTTTGTGGATTTTAAAGATTAAACCCATCCTTCCAAATTGGTCTTGAAAACAAATGGGGACTTGGTAAAGCTGCTTGAACAATGAACAATATTGCAATGACATCCTTGGGGCTAATTACTGCAATTAACCAGATGTTTTGAACTGCATCCATTGAAGCATCTTATCAGTCTTCCAAAGCAAATTCATACAGAGTTCCAACAGAATAACAGAGTTGGAAGAGACCTTGGAGGTCTTCTAGTCCAACTCCCTGCTCAAGCAGGAAACCCTATACAATTTCAGACAAATGATGATCTGATCTCCTTAAAAATCTCCAGTGTTGGAGCACCCACAATTTCTGGAAGCAGCTCATTCCCCTGCTTAATTGTTCTATGGTAACTCTTTTATTTCTAGGTTGTGTTGTGGTTGGCTCTGGCCCAGCTCCTGCCCCAGGGAATGTGGAGGTGGATGCAGGGGAAACTTCAACATGTCACAGGCCTGTGTTATTGCTGACAGAGTCAGCTCAGAGTTTAGTTTCCTTGGACAAAGAAGAAGGTGGGAGTAACTCGGCAGAGGGGGGCTTGGCACAAAGCCCAGGCAGTCAATCTCCCTTATCTTCCATTGATTCGGATGAAGATGTTTTGGATCCACGCAAGCGCAGAATTATGCGTAGAAGAGACCAAGTAAGGACATATTACAGGAGATCAGAGCGGCTACCTGTGTTTGGATGGGGCTCCAGTAATTAGGGCTGCTGCTATAAATAGCAGCATGTGGGTTTGGCCGTTATGGAAGAGTATCTGATCGCAGTTCGTCAGGAATCTTGTGTTGCTGGTTTCTGGACTTTGTTCGTTGATTTTTCACACCTTTGAAAACAAAGCAGAGCAACGTGTGTGTGTGTCTCACTTCGTTGGAAGAAGAAGGGGTGTGAAGTTTCTTCACAGCTGCTAGCTAAGTACTTAATGACTGCTTAAGGTTAATTGTACAGACTACACGGTTGTTTTGGGACAAGTGCTCTTTGGAATACAAAAAGAGTGCTTAGTTTATTTTGAATTTTGGGATAAAGAATATTGTTTTGAATTTTCAAACGTGTTTGTGTCTGAAATTTGTACCCTTGAATTTTCGGGAGGCTCCTACCAGAGAGCCCGGCAGAACAGGTTGAATCTCTCCTTGTTCAGCTTCCATCAATTATTCCTTGTCTGACCTCCTGGTGGTTTGGAAAATAGGTTGACTCCTTCCCCTCTGTGGCAGCCCCTCAAATATTGGAACACTGCTATCATGACACCCCTAGTCCTTTCTTATTATTAAACTAAACATATCCAATTCTTACAATAATTCTTCATATGTTTTAGCCTCCGGTCGCCTAATCATCTTTGTTCCTCTATAGTGTTGGGCAAACCGAACTTGCACAGTTTGGGTTCGTGCCGAACTTTGCGGTATTCGGCAATGCAAACCAGAACCCGAACTTTTTAAAAAGTTCAGGTTTGGGTTCGGGGTTCACTTGAACACCGCGTAGCGCTGGGAGGGTGGGGAATCCCACAATGGGATTCCAGGGACGGAGCTTTGACGTCACAGAGACTCCTTCCTGGCTGGCCGAAATGGGGAGTTGAGGAGGAAATAAAGCCACGGGCCAGGAAAGAGTCTCCGTGACGTCAAAGCCCCACCCACGGAATCCCATCGTGCAATTCTCTACCTCCTTGTTTATTTTTACAGAAAAGGACACTGCAGCGGTGCTGCTGCTGTTTGGGTTCATGTTCGGCAAACATATCCGAACTCCACTGCCAAGTTTGGGTAAGTTCGCTGAACCCAAACTTTGTTGGGTTCGCCCAACACTATTCCTCTACATTAGCTCTACATAAGTTTGGTCTGGGAGTTACTGGCCATGGATCCGTCTAGTTGGAATATTTTTTTTCTTTCTATTTTTCTTTTATTTATTTGTCATTGGCCAAGTTTCCATCAAAATTAATTTAACTTCTGTATCTGTTGAATTGTCCCGCAGCAAGTTGTCCAATGGTGAGTTGGCCATAGCAAGATGTCCCATTCCATCACAGAACATATCAGCCCTATAGCACAATCTGCTTCCAGCTGCATGAAGTTCATTCCCTTCCATGTTTTTGCCTTGGCAAAATGTTGCGGTTCTGTTACTTGCCTCTCCATCAGACTTGGGAAAATGTTTAGTGCCAAATGATATAAAACATCAATGTCCAACTAGTTTGTTTACTTAAGGTGTTCTTCCCACCTGTCACCATATATCATTCAGTAGTTTGAAAGCAGTTACCTTTAATTACTGGTAAGTTCCTGGCACTCAATGCCACAATCTGCAAACCTGCTGCCGATTGCCAAATTGTTATTGTTCCAACATGTCCTCATATGCAGTACATTTAAAATCCTCTTTTAGGGCCTGGCAACAGAATATTGGCTGAAGCTGTTATATTTCATTTATTTTTACCAAACGTATATGCCACTCATATCATTACAGCAACTCTTGGTGAAGACATTGATTGAAATGCCCTCTTAAAAATAAAAATAAAAATTAGGGATCTTAAATTTAATTTATTTAATTTTATTTATTTGTTTTGTCATATACGTATTGGTGGTATACAAAGATATAATATTTATATACATGATAGTAATAAAAGAGAAACATTAGGACAGGGGACGGAAGGCACTCTGGTGCACTTATGAACGCCCCTTACTGACCTCTTAGGAATCGGGAGAGGTCAACAGTGGATAATCTAAGGGTAAAGTTTTTGGGGTTAGGTGATGATACTACAGAGTCTGGTAGTGAGTTCCATGCATCAACTACTCGGTTGCTAAAGTCGTATTTCCTGCAGTCGAGTTTAGAGCAGTTTACTTTAAGTTTGTATCTGTTGTGTGCTTGCGTATTGTTGTGGTTGAAGCTGAAGTAGTCATTGACAGGAAGAACATTGTAGCAGATGATTTAAGGGCTATGCTTAGGTCGTGTGTAAGACAACGTAGTTCTAAGGTTTTTAAACCTAGGATTGTAAGCCTAATAGTGTAGGGTATTCTGTTACGAGTGGAGGGCTCTTCAAAGTATCTCTGGATATTTTCTAGGGTGTTTATGTCTGGAATTTTACCGAAATAATATTCAGGTAAAATAAGATTGACAAAGATGGAGAGGGAGGGTGCAAAATGTGCAGAAGGAAGAGGTGGGGTGTTATCTGCTCCATTAGCTACCTCCAAAATACCATAGCTTCGTTGGGCCCCCAGGCTAATTAGCACCCACATTGGGGGCCCAGGACTTCTGGAAGATTCTTCTCTCGGAGCCATAGACTCCCTGCATTCTTTACATTCTTCTCAACGGAGCATATCCTTTCATCAGAGTTGTGACAGGTCTGGAATGAAAAACTGCACTGAATGAAAAACTGCTATGAACAACAGGTCAGGATTGGAAATGCCTTTCAGTTGACTTCATTCTCGCCTGCGCTTTTTGACCTGACTTTAACCCTCATCTGGTTTTGATGTGTCAAGCTTGTGTTCTTTTGAGCTCTGAATCCAACTGTGATTATCCATCCCTCTTCTGTTTTGTCCTGTTAGAGTTAGAAAATTCAAGATGGTGGCTGTGGCAGTGGTGATTGAAGCTCATCCTGGCATTTATGTGTCTCACAGAGTTTTGATGTCACCATTACAGTCACCATTTTGACTTTTTTTTTTTTATGATACTGTACGGACATCCCTGATATCATGTGACCTTGTATATCTGGTCTCTGTTGCTTGGACCATCCATAGGGAATTGAAAGAATATCACTGTGGAAAAGCAAATTTCCTTTAAGTGGAGCTAGGTTTAAGTTTTCAGCTTTGGCTCCTTATTGGACCAGGCTTAAATAAGTCCCTGTATGCCAGCATGGCCTTTAAGGTTTCATATTCCCATCATATTTCAGGGTTCCTTTTAAGTAAGAGTAAATTAATGGCTATATTACTTTTTCCAAAATAATAGAGGGCAAAAGCTGAATAACACTGACGTAACTTAATAAGGAACTTTATCTACACATCAAGATCAATTTGAATAGGAATAGGAGTAAGAAGAATGGAATGGAGTAGAGTAGAATAGAATAGAATAGAATAGAATAATTTAGTCTTTATTAAACTATAATCAGATGGTGGCCACAAATTTTCCCACAAATTGCCTTGTAGCATACATACAAATACATGATTCAGACAGCTTATGGAAGAGACAAATGATAATTATAGATTTCTTTAGTGTTTTGATGTGAAACTCTAATTATGCCCACTTGAGGGACATTCAGTTGTTCAATAAAGCAGATTTTTTTTTTGCCATCAGGGTAGTTTTTCAAGATTTTTACAGAAAAATGTCAATTGTCTTAGGTCAATAGTTCTCCTCAACCACTGTGGTATTTTGGCAAGATCTCCTGTGTTAGGGAAAGTCTATAGCAGATGTTCTAACAAAACAAAGAGAACAAGGTTGGTTGTTGCTTATCATAAACTAAAGCCTATTTGTGCTCTGAAGAAAATTTCCCATCCGTTTTGGCACCTTTGTGATAACATACTCAGCAGGGAAAGGCTGCAAAAGGTTTTATTGCCACACTGTGGCCGTGGCTTATTTTGTGGGTGTGGCTTGCTGGCCATGTGATAGGTGGGAGTGGCTTGATGATCATGTGACAGGGTGGCTTAAAGGTCATGTGACTGGCTTAGAGGTGGCCAACTTGATGTCACTCACATCAAGGGTTTGGGTTTCGGGCTAGGGTGCCTGGCCTCTCTTTGCCTCAGGGACCGCCTTCTGCTGCATGAATCCCAGCGACCAGTTAGGTCCCGCAGAGTGGATCTTCTCCGGGTCCCATCAACTAAGCAATGTCGCCTGGCGGGACCCAGGGGAAGAGCCTTCTCTGTGGCGGCCCCAGCCCTCTGGAACCAACTCCCCCCAGAGATTAGAATGGCCCCCACCCTCCTTGCCTTTCGTAAACAACTTAAAACCCACCTCTGCCACCAGGCATGGGGGAATTGAGATCCTCTTTCCCCCTAGGCCTTTACAATTCTATGCATGGTATGTATGTATGTATGTATGTTTGGTTTTTATATTAATTGATTTTTAATCATCAATACCAAATTACTATTGTACACTGTTTTATTGTCGCTGTTAGCCGCCCCGAGTCTCTGGAGAGGGGCGGCATACAAATCCAATAAATAAATAAATAAATAAATACAATTTCCCTATCTATTTACTATTACTGAACACCCAAAATATACTATTTAATTCTATGTATATATGCCATATGCTCATACATATTACACACAGTCACACAAAAATATACATTATCTACTATATAAACTATGTTTACAGACACACACGCACACACGCACAGGTCTTCTATAATTATACACATTGAACCTCATTTACTGCGATAGGAAAAACATATTCAGAGTCCAGAAGAGAAAAAAATAAAAAATAAAAATCCAAATTTTTCTACCAGTTCTGCGTACCTGACTGTATCCATAGGAGCCCATCACTGATACTCAGTGACAAATTTCAGCAGATCCACACATGACTTACGCAAGAATTAGAAAGCACATCATGTAACACAGGGTGGTTCCACTTACCTTCCCTAATGGTTTGCATTGCCTCAGAAGTGCACATTTTACATGCACAGAGGAGTCTTTGCCAGACGCTTTGAGGGAGCAGTGATTGGAGGACCAGTTCAGTGGTGTGACCAGCCAGTCATCGATACTGGTTTGGTGAGCGGTGGTAAATTTCCACCATCAATACAAGCAAACTGATCTGAGCTGGCAGCAACCCACCACTGTTGTGACACAAAGTGTATTTTTTTCTTTGGGTGAAATGCAACGTGAAACTAATAGGGTTTGGCAACAGGACAAAAATATGCAAAGTATATTAAAATATCTCAGTAATTGTACCGAGAGAGAAATATTACTTACATTAAGACTGTAGGCTATGTACAAGTGGAACATTTATATTTATTTATATAGGGTCCTGGAGGAACTCTGGGGTTTCTTTGTTTTCTCCTCAATGCTGATACTTCCTGAGGCTATTTATAAAACTACTTTAAGTACTCAGTAAAATGTTGCAATTAGCATCACCTCTGAAAAGAAGATGTACCAAGTAAGAAGAAGTAATGTAATGATGCTTAAATTCTTCTGTGTCATTAAGTTTGGACCCTATGATAATAAGTTATTTCTGAAAAAGACGCTAACTAGTTCCTCTGAAAGCAATAAAATTGTTGCAACCACTGACCTCATCTTCTCTTCTGTGAGGACAATACAACTATGGAGCAGATAGCAGGATATTGTGGCTCTCCAGGTGCTGCTGAACTACATCTCCCAAAGTTCCTTACCATTGATGATGTCTTAGGCTTTCTGGGAGTTGTTGTTCAGGAATATCAAAGAGGGAAAGGTGGATAAACATTTCCCATCCTATCAGAGAATGTACGACCCTAGCTAAGATATGCCAATGGTATGCTAATGGTATAAGTTTCATTGTACTTACAATGGTAGCATCTTACCCTGTAGAAGTTTCATTGCAGGTCACAACCCAAGTAAGAAACAGGTTGTTGTGATTATTAAGTTTTAATTCACATGTTATTCAATTCAATTCAATTCAATGTATTAGATTTGTATGCCGCCCTTCCCCGAAAAATCGGGGCTGCTCACAGAATAAGTATAAAAACAAAGTGTACAGGACAAATTTAATATATTAAAAAAGTACAAGTAAAAACCCTTTATAATACCCAGTCAGACAATCCAATCACACCATACATCACATTTATTGGTCAGAGGGGCAAGGTCTAATTGCCCCAGGCCTGGCAACAGGCCTGGGGCAATTAGAGTCTTAAGACTCTTGCAGAAGGCAAGGAGAGTGGGGGCAGTGCGAATCTCTGGGGGGGACTGATTCCAGAGGGCTGGGGCCTCCACAGAGAAGGCCCTGCCAAATGACATTGTCTGGTTGATGGGACCTAGAGAAGGCCAACTCTGTGGGACCTAACTGGCTGTTGTGATTTATGTGGCAGAGGGGATTGCAACTTATCTCTGATACTAGTGCAGATGTGTATGCAGCTCTGGGTGACCGGCGAGATTTGGCTTCTGCACATACGCGGGAAACTAATCTTGTGAGAAGACGCATGGGCGCATGAGATTTTGGGGAATTTTTTTTGCTTCCGTGCATGCTCAGAAGCAAAGATATCACCAAAAATCACCAAAATCTTGCGTGACCATGCAACCTCTCACAAAAGTTCGCTTCCTGCACATGCTCAGAAGCCAAATCTCATTCCAACACATATGCCTGCCTGCCAGTCACCCAGAGTTGCGCGTTCAGCTCCATTTTTGCTACCGGAATGCTATTACCCCCATCCAGGGAAGCACCCAATACTGATATTATATCATCATGATGCATGAAATTGCACCAATAGGAGTACATGATTTATGAGCCGGGGTGGCGCAACAGGTAGAGTGTTGTACTGCAGGCCACTGAAACTGACTGTAGATCTGTAGGTCAGCGGTTCAAATCTCATCACCGGCTCAAGGTTGACTCAGCCTTCCATCCTTCCAAGGTGGGTAAAATGAGGACCCGGATTGTGGAGGCAATATGCTGGCTCTATTAAGAAGTGCTATTGCTAACATGTTGTAAGCCGCCCTGAGTCTAAGGAGAAGGGCAGCATTAAAAATCAAATGAATGAATGAATGAATGAATGAATGAATGAATGAATGAATGAATGAATGAATGAATGAATGAATGAATGAATGAATGAATTCACCCTAAGGCAAACAATATGACAAAAAAACATCAACAACCATATCATTCTAATCTCAGAATAATGCTCCAGACTCTGGGATGGTGGTTGGTATTCTCAGTCATTGTTCCAATCCTTTGAAAAGGATTGAAGAGTGAAAGAAATAATCTTGCAAATCAATGACCTAGCTATGCAAATGAAAAGGGATTATTTAGTTTCTGGGACCTTGGCCAGAATTGTCTAGTATGAAAGATGGAGATGGGTTCACACCTCAGAAAGATTGCAAGCAATGGGAAAAACTTATGATTTGTGATTCTGAGGATTGGAAAAAGAAAACCTGAATAGCAGAAAAATGTGAGTATTTTTAGTAATCATAAAGACATGATTTTATAATTGTATTTAGATTTGCTGAAAAAGAAATGGGAAGCTTCTTTTTTCTATTTTGTTTCATTTTCTTTCTTTTCTCATTTCTCTTTTTATTACTTTGTGTTAGTTTTTATAGTCTTTGTAAAACTTTCAATTAAAAATATTTTTTTTAAAAACCTAAGACTTCTGCATTATAGAATGTAGGAGTGTAGCTGGAATGGAGCCTAAAACTGAATAATTATAAAATTAGTACATGCAAAACCTATTATTTTAGCAGTGATGGGCTCTTACGGGTACGGTCAGGTACGCAGTACTGGTAGAAAAATTTTGGTCAGGTGCGCAATACTGGTAAAAAAAAATTAATTTTTCTTTCTTTTTTTCCTTTCTGGGCTCTGGGTATGTTTTTCCTACTGCAATAAATGAGGTTGAATGTGTATAATTTTAGAGGAGCTGTGCGTTCATGTGTGTTTGTACATACACATACAGTTTATATAGTAGATAATGTATATTTTTGTGTGCCTGTGTGTAATATGTATGTACACATATGGCATATATACATAGAATTAAATAGTATATTTTGGATGTGCAGTAATAGTAAATAGATAGGGAAATTGTATCTCTTTGGGGCGAGGAGAGGTCAAGCACACTAACCCTAACCCAAACCCTTGACGTGAGTGACATCAAGATGGCCACCTTTAAGCCAGTCACACGACCTTTATGCCACCTCCGGTCACATGATCATCAAGCCACTCTCACCTGGCCATATGGCCAGCAAGCCACACCCACAAAATAAGCCACGCCCAGAGTGGTAGTAAAAAAATTTGCAGCCCTTCACTGCATTTTAGATATTCCACAGTATTCTGGAGTTTTATGAATTTCCTCTGAATGAAACCAAAGCAGCCAATCCAATCCAAGAGACATCTCGTGGTTTTTGGAAATTTAATACTGTATTCTCAACTGTCCAAAGATATTTCACCAGAATAGCCCTTCACTCCTCCACTCGAAACAGAATATCCTACAAAAATAGACTAACAATCCTGGGCCTAGAAAGCCTAGAACTACGGCGCCTAAAACATTATTGAGTATTGCCCACAAGATCATATGCTGCAACGTCCTACCGGTCAATGACTACTTCAGCTTCAACCGCAACAACACAAGAGCACGCAACAGATTCAAACTTAATACGAACCGCTCCAAACTTGACTGTAAAAAATATGATTTCAACCATCGAGTTATCGAAGCGTGGAACTCATTGCCGGACTCAATGGTGTCAACCCCTAACCCCCAACATTTCTCCCTTAGACTCTCCACGATTGACCTCTCCGGGTTCCTAAGAGGCCAGTAAGGGGCGTACATAAGTGCACTGGTGTGCCTTTCGTCCCCAGTCCAATTGCCTTTCCTTTCTCTCACTTATCATATATATTTTCTTTCTTTCATATATCCTCTCCTCTAAGTTCACTTTACCCTTATATATTACTACGTCTATTTTCCTTCCTATGTATTTGTGTATTGGACAAATGAATAAATAAATAAATAAACAAATAACTAAATAAATAAATAACTAAATAAATAAATAACAAAATAAATAACAAAATAAATAAATAAACTGGAAGTTTCTTGTGATCATTCCCTGAATATCATCAGATACCCTCTAAAACAGTTTTTCTCAACCTTGGCAACTTTAAAATGTATGCACTGCAACTCACAGAATTTCCCAGGCAGTCATGCTGTCTGGGGATCTCTGAGAACTGAAGTTCATACATTTTACAATTGCCCAGATTGAGAAGCATTGATCTAAATGTTCATTCCCATTTTCCACATCTCTATTATTGCTATTCTCTGTAGTGAGAAATTATATAAAAATACTCTCAACAAAGAAACAAGCTATTACCAAAGCAATTTAGCAAAGCCGTCATATTTCTGAATTGACTGAAATTGGTATTTTACCATTGATGGGAATTCTAGGGATTATAATCCTCGCAAGTTATGACAAAGTCTAGTTAAAAATCGGTGGAGAAATAAGAATTCTTAAGAATCAAAACTGTAAACCTGAATATATTTAATGTGGGAATACTTTGATGTAGCTGGACATGCCTGCAAAGAGGAATAAAAGTAATGAAGCAAATTGCAGAAGGGTTTTTTGGGGAAGTGGGATTTATTAGATTTTTTTAAAAGACAATCTTTGTGAGAAAGGGCGTTGACTTATCTGAACACCCCTTCTCGTAAGTTGGAGTCTTTTACAAACTGGAGATATTACACGGTGGCCAGATATGTATATTATGCTATTTTGATTGACAGGCTCAGTCCTCAATGTGATTGGACGAGGAAAACCCTATCTGAAGGCTGACTCCAACTATCACAGAGAAAATTATGTTTGAACTGAATACAGCTAGTGTTATATTCTCAGACTGTAGCACATAGGCTTCAGTCAGGTCCTCCAATCTGGAGGGAAAATACTGACTGTTGATTGGCTAGACTGTCTGGCAGCTCCCTATGAAAGGGCTGGCTGACAGATAGAGTCTTTACTGGGTTGTAAATAGTTGCCAAATTAAAATATTTTGTTTTGAAGCCACTTCTGTCTGCCCCTTCCACTCACCCGATTCAACAGCTAGATCTGCTAACAACTAGATCTACTCACCAGAGCATACAAAACCTTCACCAGAACAATCCTTGAATACAGCTCATCTGAATGGAAATCCACGCCACATTTCGGACATAAACACTTTAGAAAATGTCCAGAGATACTTTACTAGAAGAGCCCTCCACTCCTCCACTCACAATAGAACACCCTACACAACTAGACTTACAATCCTAGGTTTAGAAAACTTAAAACTACATCGCCTTAAACACAACCTAAGCACACAGCCTAAGAGTCTGCGGAGAGGGGTGGCATACAAATAATAATAATAATAATAATAATAATAATAATAATAATAATAATAATAACCCATAAAATCATCTGCTACAATGTCCTTCCTGTCAATGACTACTTCAGCTTCAACCACAACAGTACACGAGCACACAACAGATACAAACTTAAAGTAAACCGCTGCAAACTCGACTGCAGGAAATAAGATATTAGTAACTGAGTAGTTAATGCATGGAACTCACTACCAGACTCTGTAGTATCATCACCTAACCCCAAAAACTTTACCCTTAGACTATCCACTGTTGACCTTACCCAATTCTTAAGAGGTCAGTAAGGGGCGTGCATAAGTGCACCAGCGTGCCTTCCATCCACTGTCCTAATATTTCTCTCTCACACTAGTATTATGTATATAAACATTGTTATATTTTTGTATACTACCAATACGTACATACGTACGTATGTACGTACGTACATACATACATATATCTAGTATTTTAAGAAAGAAAAGAATGAAAGACCATGTGTTACGCTAGACCAGAGGAAGCTGACATAGTATCAACTTCAGAGTACCAAAGGCAGGAAAGGAAGTTTTGGGAATAAGGAGAAATTAAAAATGATTAAAAACATGAACATATGAGGTCTAATCAATAAGAAGCATGCTTGGATTGGTATGCACAGATGCTTTCTATACTGAGTGTAGTTTTATATAATATAATTGTTGCTCTTTGAAACACAAGAGAATGTTGAAAAAAATATGAAATAAAGTGACTCAGTGTCTCTTTTCTGTTCACACCATAAATCTCAGAAAATATATTAGCCATGCCCAAACGGACATGGCAGAAGAGGCAAAGAAAGGGCAGACAGGTTTAAAAAGTTGGCCTCATCTGTACCACAACCACCACCCCCAAATCTAGGAAAAAATATAGAAAGAAGGTAATAGTTATTCAACAGCTCAGAATGTTTTCGACTCCTACATTTTAAATTTCTTCATTCCCAGACATGTGACCTAGAGCAGAGTAATTTAAAGAGATTGGAAAGCACAGGTTTCTTTTCATAAAATAATTTTTCAATTACTTTCCAACCAGCTGTTCAATAGCAAAAAAAGGGCCCATTCAGTACAGTAGTTTTGATTGATGATTGTGAAATTTGACAACCAACATTAAAAAAAATGAATCAAAACATCAATTCCCATCACATTGGGTGTCGACTTACAACCTTACAAATACTTATAACTGTAATTCTGGTCCCAATTGAATCGTAGATTGAGGACCAGAAGCCATGCTTTGCATGATTTCTCGAATCATAATTTTATTTCCATCAGCATACTCTTTTCTTATGCTGATTCAGACCCAAAGGCTTGTTTAGCTCAACATTAATGCCATCCAAGAATCACTCTACTTATAGCCTCTAAAAGCAAGCAAGACCTGGATATGAAGGGATCTTCCTACTGGTGTCTGTTAATTCTGAAATTATAGAGGCCATATTATAATAATAATAATACTCTACTGAAGCAGTATAATTCATAAACCATATAAACATCAGGAGAATTACAAAGCCAGGTAAGGCAGCAGGTGACTTTAAAAAGAGAGCATTCACAACAGAATACATTAAATTGGATGCCAGCAGCATTCTGATTTTCTGCAAGATTCTTTGTATTGTCTCCTGTTTGCAAGATCACAAAAATGAGAACAATTAACTGAATGATAAAAAATAAACGAGAAACAAAGAGTGCCGTTTCTGGAGAATTAGAAGAATTCTTTAGGGGAAAATGTCATTCAAACACCATTCATTACAGAGAGTTGCTAAGGCAACTGCTGTTTTCATACATATTAAGCCCTCTGAAATTTATCCAGTATAATATTACAAACTCCACAGGTGTTAGCTGACTATCAAGCAAGACTCCACTTTGGCATGAGGATCATTATTCAATTGGCTCACAGAAGAATGAATTTTGATTCTTTTCCTTACCCCCAAGAAAAATACTGTATTATCCATGATTTCTGAAGAAAGACTTGAGATACATGGAAATTTTTCCTATACTTAAGAAACATCGGATTACTCTTCCAGATGTAGGCTGTTCCCATAAAAATGGTTTAGGAAACTGAGGAGAGACAAATATAAAACAAATATAAAAAGTTGCAGATATGACTGGGTTCGTACAATATGCTACACTACAAACCTGAGTATCAAAGCATGAATCCTCTCTTCAATGTTATAATATCAGAACTTCCCAAAACAGTAAAACAGTTTGTGTAACCTTCACTCCCTGAGTAAAACTAATGGTTCCACTGGGATTAGGATTAGGGTTTAAAAATTGGAGGAAACATTAATAACCTGCTGGATGTTGATGACATCACCTTGATGACTGATAATGCAATGGATCTGAGAGCCTTAGGACTAAAAGTTGAGAAGTAACGTTAAAAAGGAGGGGAACAAACTAATGACAAGAAGTATCATAGCCAGAATTAATAAAATGAGTAATTTGTGCATTTTAGGATCAAGCATCAACCGTAAAGGAACAAACAATCCAGTACTTCGAAGAGCAGCCATGAAAACCTTGGGAAAATTCAAATGTTTTAGTTTTAATAGTAATAGATATTGGGTTTTTTTATTATTATAATTTTTTTTAAAAAATCTTTTTATTAATCAGGAAAAGGGTTTTTAGTTTTTTTTAAGAGGAATGTGTAAGATGGAGGAGTAGGCATGATAGCCTGTCTGGATTGGTAAGAGGATAATGATATTAATTTAACAAGATCAAAAGGAAATAAATGTTGTATTTAATTAGAAGCACAGCATATAATATAATATAACAATACAACACAGAAGGCAAGTCTAATTAAATTTAAAATTACAATCTAAAAATCCAATATTTAAGAAACAATCATACCAATTCAATCATACAACATGTACCTCATTTCATTGGCCAGGGGACTGAGACCTAATTACTCCGTGCCTGATGACATAAATGAGTCTTAAGACTCTTATGGAAGGCAAGAAGGGTGGGCGCAGCGCGAATCTCTGGGGGGAGCTGATTCCATAGGACCGGGGCCCCCACAGAGAAGGCTCTTCCCCTAGGCCCCGCCAAGTGATATTGTCTGGCTGACAGGACCTGGAGAAGACCAACTCTGTGGGACCTAATTGGTCACTAGGACTCATATGGCACAAGGCGGTCCCACAAGTAATCTGGCAGGATTACTTAGGTTTTACTGTTATAATGAAAGTTCTTAATAAAAAATAATATAAGGTACAGTCAACTGAATTTGGTGATGTACAAGTACATTCTTGAAACAGAACCACTGGTACTGTTATTGTCCAATTTCCTTGATTAAAGTACAGTGGTACCTCTACTTACGAACTTAATTCATTCTGTGACCAGGCTCTTAAGTAGAAAAGTTTGTAAGTAGAAGCAATTTTTCCCATAGGAATCAAGGTAAAAGTAAATAATGTGTGCAAACCCATTAGGAAAGAAATAAAAGCTTGGAATTTGGGTGGGAGGAGGAGGAAGAAGAAGAGGACAGTCTCTGCCCAGAGCAAAGGGAGCGTTTCTTTTCTCGGCACTGGCAGAGGTTTATTCCCTCTCCAAGCACCCAGAGAAAGAAAAATGCTTTGTTTGCTCTGGACTGCCAACTCCACCAAAAGGCTCCTCTGGCAGCCCAGAAAAGCCCAAGATGGCTGGGATTAAAGGGGGAATGGAAGGAAACTGGCCGGGCATTCATGCCGCTCTCAAATTCCCTGAGAAATTTTTCCGGGCTCGGGTTCTTAAGTAGAAAATGGTTCTTAAGAAGAGGCAAAAAAATCTTGAACACCCGGTTCTTATCTAGAAAAGGATAAAAAAGTGTTCTTAAGTAGAGGTACCACTGTAGTTACAAAGATTTCAACAGCAGTGTTAGCAAACAGACTATCTAGCAAACTATATTGTTCTTTATTTAGAATGATAGTGCAGGGTTTATAAAAGTGAAGCAAGCAGCATGCAACATCAAATTAGCTGTAGAAGTAATACAATAAAAAGAAATGTCAATTTCTAACAGCATCATTACATGTGGAAAAAGCCTCTGGCAGAAATTGTAAAATTTAGTTATATAGTTGAACACCTTCACTATAATATGATTGGCAATGTTACTAATATAATTTCAATATAGTAACTCTCGCCCCAACTTTGAGCCAATTGTATGGTATTTTCCCCTGTCCTGGCAGTTTGCTTTTAGCTAGATTGCTATAACTCCTACTAGCCCTATTTCCACCTTCCTTGTTTGCCCTCTATTTACTATACATTAAACTTTTGTTTGACATAGTAGATGTTCCACCGTTTACTGCCAACTGTTCTTGAATAGGATTTGCATGTACGATTGGGTATGGCATCCCAGCATGCAGTAACAACCATCCCTAACATATGGCACATGAAAAGCAATGGGCGTGTTGTCTCAGCTAATTCTAAGCTACTTGCTGGCGATGCCCAGCCGTGGGCTAAGAAAAGAACAGGAACAGATGCAACTGGTTTCATCTCCCTGCTTCCTTTGAAGGCCCTCAATGAATAAATACATGGTAATTATAAACTGGGCTCCTGAAAACATTCATCATTTAAGCCCTGCATAATACTGACTCAAACTTAAGGTACCCTATAATAGGAGAGTAAGGGAGTTTTTAAATTTCCCAAGTTGTTTCTACGTATAAAAATATGCATATTAAAATAAGGGCCTGGCAGGGAGTTGCAGTTAGATTTCATGATTTATATCGGAGCAGAAATATTCTACTGCTGAGACAGATGCAGCTGAGGTAGCTAATGAATGAGAGCAAATAGAAATAGATTCTGTTTTTTAATGATGCCACCGCTGGTTAATTTCCAAGGAAAATGCACAGGGGTGGGGATGTTCTGTATTTTTCTACATCTTACCATTGGGGTATATTTTATTTATTTGTTTGTTTGTTTGTTTACATTTTTTAATGCTGCCTTCTCCTTAGACTCAGGGCGGCTTACAACATGTTAGCAATAGCACTTTTTAACAGAGCCAGCATATTGCCCCCACAATCCGGGTCCTCATTTTACTCACCTCGGAAGGATGGAAGGCTGAGTCAACCTTGAGCCAGTGATGAGATTTGAACCGCTGACCTACAGATCTACAGTCAGCTTCAGTGGCCTGCAGTACAGCACTCTACCTGCTGTGCCACCTCGGCTGTATATGGGGTGTTCAGGGAGGGGTAGCACCTCTAGTGTAGGGCATGTTGTATCCCTTTACAGCAGCTCATTTTAGGGCAGCTTCTAGGGCAGTTTGTTCACTTTTGGCCCTCACCTGTCACTCAGCTCTCACCTGTGGCTCCTAGTAGCTGTAGCATGTGCAGCGGCCACACACTGGGCAACAGCTTTGACAGGCTGGCTAAACCAGATTGAGAGTAGCTGTTGGGTGAGACCACATTTGGAATACTGTGTTCAGTTCTGGAGACCTGGCCTACAAAAAGATATTGATAAAATTGAACGGGTCCAAAGACAGGCGACAAATATGGTAGAAGGTCTTAAGCATAAAACCTATCAGGAAAGACTTAATGAACTCAATCTGTATAGTCTGGAGGACAGAAGGGAAAGGGGGGAACATGATCAAAACGTTTAAATATTTTAAAGAGTTGAAAAAGGTTCAGGAGGGAAGTGTTTTTAATAGGAAAGTGAACACAAGAACAAGGGGTCACAATCTGAGGTTAGTTGGGGGAAAGATCAGAAGCAACGTGAGAAAATATTATTTGACTGAAAGAGTAGTAGATGCTTGGAACTAACTTCCAGCAGACATGGTTGGTAAATCCACAATCACTGAATTTAAACATGCCTGGGATAAACATATATCCATCCTAAGAGAAAACATAGGATATAATATAAGGGCAGACTAAATGGACCATTAGGTCTTTTTCTGCCATCAATCTTCTATGTTTCTATGTTTTTATGTGTTATTGACCTTCGGTGAGATAGGGACTTGCCTATCCCGTGCATGTGAAGACAGATTCCAGCAGATTGAAACCTACTAGAATAGGACAATGGTGATGAAGGCAGTCTCCGCAAGCAATGTGGTGCTCTAAGAGCGCGGCAAGACACAAAAGATGCCATGGTCAACCACTGTGTCCAGCCCATCTCCAACTGTCTCCACTCTTGTCCTGCTATTGGAGCAAGATGGAATCTGGGAAGAGAGAATGAGGCTGACTATGCACACCTCTCCCTCACCTTAATCCAATTCAATTTCAATTTATTAGATTTGTATGCCGTCCCTCTCCGAAGACTCAGGGCGGCTCAAAACAATAATAAAAACAATATTCCCGCAAAAACAAATCTAATATTAAAAAGCACATAAAACCCTATCATATTTTAAAAAGCAAACAACATATACATACCCAAACATAAATATAAAAAAAAGCCTGGGGGAAAGGTGTCTCAACTCCCCATGCCTGGTGGTATAGATGGGTCTTGAGTAATTTACGAAAGATAAGGAGTGTGGGGGCAGTTCTAATCTTCGGGGGGAGTTGATTCCAGAGGGCCGGGGCTGCCACAGAGAAGGCTCTTCCCCTGGGGCCCGCCAAACGACATTGTTTGGTCGACAGGATCTGGAGAAGGCCAACTCTGTGGGACCTTATCGGTCGCTGGGATTCGTGCGGTAGCAGGCGGTTCCGGAGGTACTCTGGTCCAATGCCATGCAGGGCTCTAAAGGTCATAACCAACACTTTGAATTGTGACTGGAAACTGATTGGCAGCCAATGCAGGCCACGGAGTGTTGCAGAAACGTGGGCGAATTCATGTGCAAGTCTTGATATCCGCCCCCCAATTCCCGTGAAAAGAACTGTGGCGATGCGCAAGCAACGAAGCAGCAAGTGTGGTTACACCAGGAGCTGCAGCTGCAGACCTGCACACCGGTGACTCAGGTCTAATGGTCGTCTTCCTGCTGACAAAGCAACCGCTGAATTCGGTGTCTACCTGAGTGACTGAGCAGCCCTCTCTTGTCAGGATCAGGCCTACCTGAGAGAATATTCCAAATTGCAGAGGGAATTGTATAACTTTAACCATTCAAAACTGCATAGTCACTGTGAATATGCAAATTATAATGTAATCTGATTGGCTGACAAAAGTATATAATGCCCTTTTGCATAGGTGTGGCCTGTGGCTTGGCTTGAAGGTATCGTGGCTTAGTATAGTATAGAGTGGCTTGTACATTAGTATGGATTGTGGTGGCTGAAGAATTGTAGCTAAATATTGTAACTGAGAATAGTAGGTAGAGAACTGTGAGTATTTTGTATATTAACTACTAGAGAGCTACAGTGTAAATAGTTAGTGTAGGTTTGCTATGAAAGAAGTTAATATTTTCCTAAGAAACTCTGCAGCACGTGTCTTCAATTATCTTCAAGACAAAGGTTCCTGATCAACTGGACTGAGGGCAGGCTGGCTAGCTGCTGTGGCTATCTGGGTGGGCTAGCTTCTGCAAAACATTACTCCAACGTCTCTCACTGGTCACCTCCAGAGGAAGAGGAAGAGGCTAGAAAAGGTGCCCTAAACATTGTTGCTTTATAGAACCCTGTCCAGCTTGCCGCAGTTGCAGGGGATCCCATTTCATACAGCCAAGTAACAAAATCTCAAAGAAAACGTAAGGTGACACCACTCACCATTGGCACATAGCAATAGCAATAGCATTTAGACTTATAGACCACTTCACAGTGCTTTACAGCCCTCTCTAGGCGAGAGAGTATGTATGTTTCCCCCAACAATCTGGGTCCTCATTTTACCGACCAAGGCTGAGTCAACCTTAAGCCTACTGAGATTCGATCTGCAATGCAAGCCAGTGTGGATAATTTTGCAGCAGCATGCAACAACTTTGGTCTCCTTATCAACATAAAGAAGACTGAAGTGAGGCATCAGCCAGCTCCGAAAGCCAAATACCAAGAGCCCACCATCACAGGGACAAAAGCTACAAGCTGCAGTGGACCAATTTACATACCTTGGCAGCACCCTCTCCTGTGCAGTGACAATTGACATTGAGGTCAACTGCAGAATTGGCAAGACAAGCCTACCCCACAGAATAAGCCACGCCTACAGTGTGGCAGTAAAACTTTTGGTAGCCCATCACTGGTCAGAAGGTTAAATTTGTTAAGAAGCTAATAAATTATGGGATAATCTTAGTTCTTCCGGATCTCTCCTGATATAACACTATCTTTTATAGTAAATTTTGGGTATATAGTCAGTTCAAATCTTTGTGGTGATCTTCTGGGATGTGCACAGAGACAGATTAACAGATCAACAGGGCTGGAATCCAACCCCCTGCCCAAGCAGGCCACGCTACATCTACCTCTACCTAGGACCAGCGTTCCCCGTAGGCTGCGCCCGTGTGCACGCACGCACCCCAAAATACCCCCCTGCGCACCCTTTTCCACGGGTGCTCACTCTCCATCCCCCTGCCAGCCTGCGGGGGGGTGCGGGGGCTGGGAGGTGCCGGCAGTAGAAGGAAAGGGAGCCGCGGCCGCCCCTGCCTCCCCACGGTGCCTCCGGCCCCCTCGCGCCCCTGGCCTCTTGCCCCTTCCCCCCGCCCACCTGATCTGCCCCCTCCCCTCCGCCACCTCCTGCCTTGGGGCGCGACTTCTCCCGTGGCGGTGGCTGCGGCTTCTCCTCCACTTCTGTGCTCCCAGCCAGGGGGCTGCGAGAGAGGGTTTTCTCCGCGCCCTTAGGAATGCCCGCCCCGCCCCTCTCGCAGCCCCTTCTCTGGGAGCGCTTTCGTCCCGGACTTTCAGCAAGGGGGCTGCAGTAGAGGCAGGGCAGGGGTTCCCGAAGTGCTTGGAGAAAGCGCTCTCGCAGCCCCCTCGCTGACAGAGAGAGGAGGGGGAGAGAGATAGCAAGAGAGAGAAGAGAAAGAAAATAAGAGATAGAAAGAGTGAGAGAGAAAGAAAGCAAGAGAGAAAGAAAACGAGAGAAAGAGAGAGAGAGAGAAAGAGGGGGAGAGAGAAAGAGAGAAATGACTCTTGATTTAAAGCATACGGTAAAAACCACCCAAATAATAACAGAGGAAAAAAACCCAGCCGTTTGTGTGTGTGTGTGTGTGTGTGTGTGTGTGAACTCTTGAACCATTTCCAATAGCTCACCTGCTATTGGAAATGGTTCAAGAATTCACACACACACACACACACACACACACACAAGGGGGGAGGAGACGGATGGAAAAAGAGGAGAAGATAGTAATAATAGTAATAGATTTTGGTTTGGTTTTATTATTAATTTTTTTTAATAAAAAAGAAGGGAATTTTTTTCTTGTTTGTTCGTTTGTTTATACTTCTATGCCGCCCAGTCCCAAGGGGACTGCCGCTCAGACACTATACTTTTCCACCCACACAGAAAAGAAATTAGAGGGAACATTGCCTAGGACTGAACTCACAACCTCCTGATTGTGAGGCATGCCTGATGAAATGAAAAACGTGATTACAATTCCCACTCACCTTTGCTCATCTCAATAACGCAGCCAAGATTAATTTGTTTTTTCTTATGATCTAATTGCCATCTCATTGAAATGCTAACATTTTGCAGGATATTTATGGAGCCGGAAACATCTTCTTTCATGTTATTTAATATAGTTATCTAAAAATTCACCCGGGAATTGCTTATATTGATGATAACGTATTAATAAATATCTTGCAAATTGATTATATCCATGGTGGCACAGCAGTTAGAATGCAGTATTGCAGGCTAATTCTGCTGACTGCTAGGAGTTCGATCCTGACTTGTTCAAGGTTGACTCAGCTGTCCATCCTTTCGAGGCAGTAGTGGATTCCACTTACCTTTGCTACCGGTTCAGGACAGAGAGCGCACGTGTGCAATGCTTCTGTGCATGTGCAGAATGTTTTTGATGATGTCCAGATGGGTGGGTGGCGCCTCCCACTGCTGCCGCTGCCGTTGCTACTACTGGTGGGTTGCTACCGGTTCACCGGTGCAAACTGGTAGCGACCCACCACTATTTCTGAGGTCAGTAAAATGAGGACCCAGATTGCTGGCGGCAATATGCTGACTGTAAACTGCTTAGAAAGGGCTCTAAGACACTGTACAGCAATATACACAGGTGAAACTCAAAAAATTAGAATATCGTGCAAAAGTTCATTTATTTCAGTAATGCAACTTAAAAGTTGAGACGTAATATATGAGACTCATTACATGCAAGGCAAGAAAGTTCAAGCTGTGATTTGTCATAATTGTGATGATTATGCTCATGAAAACCCCAAATCCTCCATCTCAGAAAATTAGAATATTACATGCAATCAATAAAACAAGGATTGAACATAGAACAATATCAGACCTCTGAAAAGTATAAGCATGTATATGTACTCAGTACTTGGGTTGGGCCCCTTTTGCAGCAATTACTGCCTCAATGTGGCGCGGTATGAAAGCTATCAGCCTGTGGCACTGCTGTGGTGTTATGAAGACCAGGATGCTTCAATAGTGGCCTTCAGCTCTTCTGCATTGTTCGGTCTCATGTCTCTCATCTTTGTCCTGGCAATGCCCCATAGATTCTCCAAGGAGTTCAGGTCAGGCAAGTTTGCTGGCCAATCAAGCACAGTAATCCCATGATCATTGAACCAGTTTTTGGTGCTTTTGGCAGTGTGGGCAAGTGACAAGTGCTGCTGGAAAATTTAAGAGGCACACACTGCAAGATGCTTGAGGTCCAGTGTGAAGTTTCCACAATCTGTGTTGATTTGGGGAGCCGTGTCATTTGCTGCTCGCCATATGACTACAATTGAACCTCAAATTTCTGTAGCTAAGTAAAACATTCGTTCAAGTGAGTTTTGCCTCGCTTTACCACTCTTCTTGCCACAGTTGCTAAGTGGATTACTGCAATGGTTAGTAAGGTTATTTAAGTGAATATGACTTTGCTTGTCAGAAGGGGATCACTGCAGCAGTCATAAACATGGGTCAGTTGCCAAGAGCCTGAATTTAGAATTGTGTAATCATGGCGATGCTGCAGTGGTCATTAGCAGTGTTCCCTCTAATTTTTTGGGTGGGTGGGCGGAAAAGTATAGTGTCTGAGCGGCAGTCCCTTCGGGACTGGGCGGCACAGAAATAATAATAAAATTTCCCTCTTGGCTTCTGGGCAGGTTTGGAAAACTCTGAGTTGAGGATGATTTTTAAGTGAGCGATTGCTCACTGCTCAGCTTAGAGGGAACTATGGTCATTAGTATGAAAAAATGGGGCTAAGTCACTTGTCAGTGCCATTTTAACTTGGAACGGTCACTAAATGAAGCGTTGTAAGTCGAGAGCTACGTCTAGGATTGTGCTGGGAGGATCTTCACCAAGAAGGAAGACTTAAGTGTCCTCTTCTCATTCTCAAAGCCGCTGCCTCCCCATCATTAAATCACAGATGGCAGTGCATACTGCATATAAGGGAGTGAGTCAAATACATGTGGTCAAAACATTTTTCTGTTAATTCTGACTCTAGTCATTGGAGAGTATGACACAATGTGTTCATCCTTCTTTTGCGGCTTATCTCCAAGACCACCAGCAGTGAAACTCACTGATTGATCCTTTCTGAGTCAACTTTCAAAGGTCATACAAGCTGTCAAGGATAAAGTGGTTTCAAAATACTGTTTGAAAAAGCTAACAAACATTTTTTAGCATGGGGTCTCACAGCAGAGGTGGACGCAACACGCCTTATTTTTGAAGAAAAGGGATCTCGAAGATTGTTTAATGGTTCATTATGCTTTGCAGCTCAGGGCTGCAAAGAAGAGATAGATCTCATTAAAAAAAACACCTTGTATTTGGACTTCCTTTCTAACCATACTCGATGTTGCAATGGAACAATTGCACTTCCCCCCCAATTTTATGTAAATTGCAATTTTTTGCAACAGTGATTTTATATGAGTGAAATAGCATAATACACTGCTCAAAAAAAATAAAGGGAACACTTAAACAACACAATATAACTCCAAGTAAATAGAACTTCAGTGAAATCAAACTGTCCACTTCACTGATTGACAATCAATTTCACATGTTGTTGTGCACATTCAACTTTTTACAGAACAAAGTATTCAATGAGAATATTTCATTCATTCAGATCTAGGGTGTGTTATTTGAGTGTTCCCTCAGAAATAGAAGACATTGCACATGTGCTACTCAATTGTAAACTATACTACTCAGTAAGACCTCAGTATTTACAGCCCCTACTTGACAAGATCATACACTGGGACTGTAATAAACAATTATCATATTTTCTTCAGGGTACAAATGTATATGTAGTTTCTAGAACTGCTAAGTTTATGGTCAGGGCTGTTCAGATGAGAATACGTTTTATAGAACATATTGGGGTGGCATGCAAAGGAGATGAACTCACTTAAGAATATTTTATATCAGTATCTTAGATTTGTTTAATATAATCCTTTGCACGAGTTATATTCTCATGTTTTACTACTCAATTTTAGCATATTATACTGCATTTTAACTTATTATTTATTCAAATTCCCTCTATTTTAGCCAATTTTATTGTATTTTAACCAGTCCCAGTTTTATGACGACCGATGTGGTCCTTTTCCTCGCTTTGATATGGTCGACTTTATTTGACTAATCAAATAAAGTTGAGATTGATTGATTGATTGAGTGAGTGTTCCCTTTATTTTTTTGAGCAGTATACCCCCCCCCCCCCCCGCCGCCGCCATCAACTTTAGATAAACATGATGCCTGATGGCCACTGTGAGAAGTTTTATATCAAAATATATTTTACTCTTTATACTGTTTCCATTTTCCCTTAAAACATTAACAGAATCAACAATGGACTGAGAATTGTGTCTCCACTAGATAATCGACAGTCAAGCTGCAACTAAATTAATCAAGTAAAAATAGTAAAGGTTACTAAAAGGTCTTCAAAACCCCAAATAAGTTACTCAGACTTAATCTACATATCAAAAGACAAGGTTTGTAAACAACGAGTTAATTAAATTAGGTCTCCCAGCAGAACTGCATTCTCACAATACATACATTCACACATACACACACACACACACAGAAAATGTCACCCTAGAATCAGCACATAGACGCTTCTATACCAAGACAAGCTCCCCTATAAAAGTATGTTGCTGTACCCCATTTCTATGCAGCTACTCCTAAAAGCAAACTGGTTTTAGGGATTAATATTTCTTCTTTCCTCATAGATGCCTTGATCTCATTTAAAAAAAATAATCCAAAATTAAGTATTTATTTATTTACCTCTTGAATTATCTCAACAACAACATAATAATTTATTTATTTTATTTATTTATTGGATTTATATGCCGCCCCTCTCTGAAGACTCGGGGCGGCTAACAGCAATCATAAAACAGCGTACAATAATAATCCAATACTAAAAACGATTAAAAACCCATTAATATAAAAAACCAAACATACATACAGACATACCATGCATAAAATTGTAAAGGCCTAGGGGGAAAGGGAATCTCAATTCCCCCATGCCTGGCAGAGGTGGGTTTTAAGAAGCTTATGAAAGGCGAGGAGAGTGGGGGCAATTCTAATCTCTGGGGGGAGCTGGTTACAGAGGGCCGGGGCCACCACAGAGAAGGCTCTTCCCCTGGGTCCCACCAAGCATCATTGTTTAGTTGACGGGACCCGGAGAAGACCCACTCTGTGGGACCTAACTGGTCGCTGGGATTCGTGCAGCAGAAGGCGGTCCCTGAGATAATCTGGTCCGATGCCATGAAGGGCTTTATAGGTCATAACCAACACTTTGAATTGTGACCGGAAATTGATCGGCAATCAATGCAGACTGCGGAGTGTTGGTGTAACATGAGCATATTTGGGAAAGCCCATGACTGCTCTCGCAGCTGCATTCTGCACGATCTGAAGTTTCCGAACATTTTTCAAAGGTAGCCCCATGTAGAGAGTGTTACAGTAGTCGAGCCTCGGTCCAAATAGGGTCGTAACTGGTGCACCAAGCGAACCTGGGCGAATGCCCCCCCTTTTAATAACCACTTTTGGTGCAAACTTGCTAATTAAGAATATTATTCAATAGTAAACTATGGTACTAAGAAGCTAGGGGTAAGTGGATCTCCAACCAATTAAGACCCATTTTTAAATATCTGTTTAGCATTTTCCATTTGCACTTGAGTGCAAATAAGAGTTCACAAATTCCCCTTCCATAGCACATGCAGACTTAGTGCAGGCTCTAAGCCTGTTCACTATCATTCAGTTTTCCAAATATTCATATTGCTTCTTGTATTATGGCACCTTGGCGCACAGTGATTAGAATGCAATACTTCAGGCTACTTCTGCTGGCTGCCTACAGTTTGGCAGTTTGAATCTCACCAGGCTCAAGGTTGACTCAGCCTTCCATCCTTCTGAGATCAGAAAAATGAGGACTCAGATTGTTGGGGGCAATATGCTGACTCTGTAAACTGCTTATAGAGGGCTGGAAAGTACTGTGAAGCAGTATATAGTCAAAATGCTATTGTTTTTGTTATTATTGTTCTGCCGGCGTGTGCCAATCGCATTTAATTACAGGTTAATCAGCCCAAGCAGACACACACACAGACGCACACGATAGAAGGCAAATAAATGTTCTTTATCAACAGAAGAGAAGAAAAAACTCCTTTTTAAACTTCAAAGGGATTTCTTGTAGCAACAAGGCACAGTTGGAATACAATACAAGAACGAAGTCCAATTATTAACTCAGTAACTTTGAAATTGGGTCACAGCTAATGTTGTCCAAACAGTGATAAACATTCACAATGAAGTATAATCCAAAGTCCAGGAATCCAGGAATCCAAACACAGTCTTGAATACAATCAGGAAACAACAATTCACCTTGACAAACTACAATCAGATAATCTTCCACAACGGCCAAGCCAGCACGCTGCTACTTTATCAGCAGTTCTAATTACTGGAGCGCCACCCAAACACAGGTGGCCTCTCTTATCCCCTGTAATGTTTCTTAAGTTGTTCTCTCCTATGCATAACTCTACGCATGCGTGGGTCTGTCATACATTCCTGATCTGAATCCAGTGAAGATAAAGATGATTGATCTCCTCCTGAGATGTCTGCCAAAGCCCCCTCTTCCATGTCACCCACACTTCCTTCGTCAGAGGATAATTCACTGGCAGACTCTGTCCGGGGCAAAACAGGCCTGTGGCATGTGGATGTTTCCCCCACATCCACCTCCACATTCCTTGGGGCAGGAGCTGGGCCAGAGCTAACCACAACAATTATCATTTGGACAAAAGAATCTGGCAAGTGGGTTTCTTGCCAGCCAGTTACAGTGAATGAACATCAAACTGGATCATCCGATGCTTCCCAGATCATGGTTTAAAATATCGCAGCTTGCTTAACTCTTCCCAAGGACATTTACAGAGTTAGAAAAACATGAGATGGGACTGGGCATCTTTATAAATAATGCAAAAAATATGAGTCAGAAAATCCCCGGTTAAAACTTATCATCAGCCATTAATTCAGCAGTGACCTTAAACAGCCGATAATGTCTCAGCATCCTCCGTCGAACCTGGAATTAATAATATTGGCAAACCTTTTATGAATATTTTAAAGTTTGCAAAGATAAAATATGTATGGGTGGTTTTTTTTCAGACACTCAGCAAGCCTTTATGAATATTTACACTGCGGATATTAGTGTATTTAACCATTCAGATTTGATGGAGGCTTCCACTCAGTTCAGCATCTATTCAGGATTTAAAACAACAACAATAAGGAATTGCCATTTTACAAGGTTAAATTGTTTAACAGAAATCTATAAATAGTGTTTAATAAATTGTAAATACAGATAGTCCTCAGTAACCGACTCATATTTACCTGACTGCAGTGTCCTAGGGTCATATGAGTGCAGTAGTGGGCTGCTGCATGGATAGTCCGGTGCACAGACCCAGTTGGGGAAATGGAAATGCTTGCATCTCCATGTTCCTGATGTGCACACATGTGTGCCCGTGTGAGGTTCAGCTCCTGCGCATGCGCGGAAGCAAAGAAATAGCCAAAAATCAGTGAAATCTCATGTGCACGATGATGCTAGCATGGGATTTTGCTTCCTGTGCATGCACAGAAGCCAAATCTCATGCCCAGGGGTGGGCAGCAGGCAGGATGTGGTAGAACACAGTTCCACCAGTGGAAATGAAGATGCGTGCGCAGCTCCAGGTGATCGGTGGCTGTCACTTCCTGGATTACTGGTCTCAGATAGGCTCTCCTTTTTTCCTCTGCTGCTGCGTCTGCACTCCTCGCTTTTTTCCTCTTTTCTGGCCTTGGACGAGCTTCCCTCTCTCCTGCCCAGCTCCCCTCCAGCCTCACGCGGCTACCTCCTGCCTGAGGTGCAAGCAGAACAACAACAACAACAACAACAACAATAAAGATAATAATAATAATTTATTAGATTTGTATGCCGCCCTCTCCAAGGACTCGGAGTGTCTCACAACAACAAAGGTGTGGGTGGAAGCGGCGCTGGCAGCATTTATGCTTCTGGCAGCACCCGTTCGCCTAGCTACCCAGCCTGAGGCGGGGGGGCCACCCCAGGAAGGAGAACACAGGAAACGCGAAACAAATTGTCACCCCAGTGTACAACACTGGTGAGGTTGTAAGTCAAGGACTTAACAGTTCACTTGAACGATGATGATCGTTCAAGCCACTCCCACTTGATCACACGGCCGGCAAACCACTCCTACCCATTCACATGACCTTTAAGCCGCACCCACAAAATAAGCCACATCCACAGTGTGGCAGTAAAAAGTTTGGCTGCCGTTACTGCTCACGCCAATGTACCCACGCCCACACCAGTCACTGGGAGTACACCAGGAGTGATGGCGATGGGTAGCCCTTCACTGCATATGATCCTCTTTTGCAACTGGGGAAACTGGTAGCAGCGGCGGCAGGAGGCTCCACCCACCTGCCCAGACATCATCACAGATGATCTGTGAGGAAGTGCCGTGTCAACAAAGCGAACAAGCGAGCGAGCGCATTCACAGTTCCGAACTGGTAAGAGAATGTAAGCGAAACCCACTGCTGATGAGGAAACCAGATTGACTTAACCATTATATAACTAACTTATCAACTGCAGTGATTCACTTAGCAACTATGGCAAGAAAGGTTGTAAAATGGGGCAAAACTTGCTTAACAAATGTCTCAATTAGTGACAGAAATTTTGGGTTCAACACTGGTCGAGGACTTCCTATACTGAATTCCTGTGAATCAGACTAAGCTATTTTGACGAAAAGATGCAAATCAAACAAACCAATGGGATAATTATCTATATATATGGTTGCTGAAAGTCAATAATGACTTAATTATCTTTCTATTTGCCTCTGTGGAGTCAGGAAAAGGATAGATTCCAAGAATATCCTCCAGTTTAGATAGAAAGGGATTATATCCTGTATTCATCAGCATTTACTGAATTTTAGAGCAGCTTTCCCCTTACTGGGTCACATCTTTTTTAAAAAAGGATATTTGCCACTAGGTGACAGCATTTCCATGGATAACTTAGAATGAAAGTGACTCAAAAGAACAAAGTGGAAAAACTAGTTGATGCATCGTCACTTTGCAGCAGTGGTGAAATCATTTTTTTTACTACCGATTCTGTGGGTGTGGCTTGATGGGTATGGTATGGTTTGGTGCTCGTGGCAGGGGAAGTATACTGCAAATCTCCATTCCTACTCCACTCTGGGGCCAGACAGAGGTAGTATTTACCAGTTCTCTGGACTACTCAAAATTTCTGCTACCAGTTCTCCAGGACCTGTCAGAACCTGCAATGGGTGGAAACTAATCAAGGAGAGAAGCAACTTAGAACTAAGGAGAAATTTCCTGACATTTAGAACAATGAATCCATAGAACAGCTTGCCTCCAGAAGTTATGAATCCTCCAACACTGGGAGTTTTTAAGGTGATGTTGGTGTAGGGTTTCCTGCCTAAACAAGGGTGTGGACTAGAACAGTGGTCCCCAACCTTTTTTCCACCAGGGACCAGTTTCAGCAAGACAATTTTTCTATGGCCCGGTGGGGGCGGAAAGGGGGTTTAGCTTATCGTTCCATTGTCTCTCCCCCCCCCTTTTTTAATTTTGCGGGGGAGTTGAGGTGACAGAGGGAGGAAGGGTAGGAGGGGGCGGTTTCCTGTCTCTTTCCCCTCCTGTTCACTCGGGACCGCCGTTTGCCTTTCAGCAGTTCCAGAGGACATCCCGCCCCCCGTTCCGGCTGGGATTGCAGCAAGGAATCCCAGAGCAGGGGGAGGTGCCTCCACGGACACAGTCACCTTCCTTTGCGATCGCTGCCTGCTTGGAGCGCCCACCACTGCCAGGTCTGGTAATTTTCTTGCAGCAAGGAATCCTTCCAAAAGAAAATTACCGGAGCTGGTGGTGGGGGTTTCATGGTCACACACACATCCCTGGCTTCGCTCCCACCCAGGACCCCGGGAATAGGGTGGGGGAGCCTAGCAAAAAAAGAGATGCACAATGCCAAAGCCTTTTCGTTTGAGCTGCAGGCAGAGCGAGGGCTTTGCAAGGGCTTCGCAAGGAGGAAAGAGACCACTTTCGACGAGAGAAGAAAGACAGGAAAGGAAGAAAGCAAGCAAGCAAAGGTTTTCTCAGCCCGAGGCAAATGGCGGTCCCAAGTGAACGTGAGGGGAAAGAGACAGGAAACAGCTTGGCACTCGCCGGCTCCACAGCAGCTGCTGACTCCGCAGACCAGTGCAACATGCCTTGCGGCCCGGTACTGGTCCGCGGACCAGCGGTTGGGGACCCCTGGACTAGAAGACCTCCTAGATGCTTTCCAACTCGGTTATTCTATTATATTGTCTCTTATTTTGATTTGCAACCCTTTGCTATGTTGTTATGTGTAGATTCTTTTTTACTGTTTCATTCATGTTTATCTTACTTGGAAATCCCTGACACAAGGCACAATCCAAATATTCTAATTAATAAATTTAAATTCATAACGAAGATTAAGAGATGGGTAAAAATATATACACGCTAAAAAGGTGGAGCAAAATTGATTTCTAGTTAGAAAGGAATGACAATTTAAGCCTTTAGTTTAGGAAATGTAAATAAGTAATCCAAACAGATTACAGTAGAGGAATTATGGATATTACATAATGCTAGTCATCCAAAGAATGAAGTAACAATTTGGATTAAGGAGGAAACAATGATTTGTCAGGTTTGCTGTGAGAAAAAGTCACCCATAAAAGTACAGCACACATAAAGTCCACAGAGCATGCTTAATTTCAAGAACACTTAACTGAACTAACTAAAATAGTTTTTATAGTGACCTTTGTCATGTAGCAGCAATAATCAGTGAGATGTTTTTTTTAGTTAAATCAGTATTTCTCAAACTTTGAAACTTTAAGATGTATGGACATCAATTCCCAGAATGCTAGGCTAGACTGAGAAGTCAAAAGCAATACAAGAAGCAACACAAATCATTTATGTATTGTTCTACAGATTATCCATTAAACTCCCAGAAGGCTTCCCTTCCCTATCTCGGAGAGTTTATTGTACGTTTCCAATAATTCAGGTTGGACAATATACAGTAATACCTCATCTTACGAACCTAATTGTTTCCGGGGGGAGGTTCGTAAGACGAAAAGTTCGTAAGACAAAACATTGTTTCCCACAGGAAACAATGTAAAATCAATTAATCCGTGCAACAACAAAAAAAGCGCAAAAAAACGCCACCGCCCGGCTGTCACCTTTTGAAACAGCCGGGGGGCTTCTCAGCGGCCTCCTGAACCCGAACTTTTGCCGAACTTCCAGGTTCAGGGTTCGGGAGGCCACCCAGAAGCCCCGCCGCCCGGCTGTCACCTTTTAAAACAGCCGGGGGGCTTCTCGGCGGCCTCCCGAACGCCGAACCCAGAAGTTTGGATTTGGCGTTCGGGTTCAGGAGGACGCTGAGAAGCCCCCCGGCTGTTTCAAAAAGCGACAGCCGGGTGGCGGGGCTTTTCGGCGGCGGGTTCGTAAGAAGAAAAAAGTTCATAAGAAGAGGCAAAAAATTTGTGAACCCCGGGTTCGTATCTCAGGTTGTTCGTAAGACGAGGGGTTCGTATCATGAGGTATCACTGTATTGTCAACCACAGATTCAAACTAATATGCATTCATTACAAAAAGGCCATTTACCAGAAGAAAAATCATTGCTCCTTGCTATACCTTTGGCCTTCTAAGACCCCAATTTACTATTGTATTTTTCTTCTTTAATAAAGCACAATAGAATAGAATAGAACAGAACAGAATAGAATAGAATTCTTTATTGGCCAAGTGTGATTGGACACACAAGGAATTTGTCTTTGGTGCAGATGCTCTCAGTGTACATAAAAGAAAATATACATTTGTCAAGAATTATGAGGTTAATGATTGTCATAGGGGTCAAATAAGCAATGAAGAAACAATCAATATTAATAAAAATCTTAAGGATACAAGCAACCAAGTTACAGTCATACAGTCATAAGTGGGAAGAAATGGGTGATAGGAATCATAATAATCATAATCATAATAATATTTATTATTATTATTATTATTATTATTATTATTATTATTAATTAGATTTGTATGCCGCCCCTCTCCGCAGACTCGGGGCGGCTCACAGCAGCAATAAAACAATACACAATAACAAATCTAATATTAAAAATCTAAAAACCTATTATTTGAAAAGCATACACACAAACATACCATACATAAAACTACATAGGCCAAGGGGAGATGTCTCAATTCCCCCATGCCTGACGCAGAGGTGGGTTTTAAGGAGTTTATGAAAGGCAAGGAGGGTGGGGGCAATCCTAATCTCCGGGAGGAACTGGTTCCAGAGGGTCGGGGCCGCCATAGAGAAGGCTCTTTCCCTGGGTCCCGCCAGCTGACATTATTTAGTCGATGGGACCCGGAGAAGGCCAACTCTGTGGGATCTAACTGGTCACTGGGATTCGTGCGGCAGAAGGTGGTCTCGAAGATATTCTGGTCCCGTGCCATGAAGGGCTTTATAGGTCATAACCAACACTTTGAATTGTGACCGGAAACTGATCGGCAACCAATGCAGACTGCGGAGTGTTGGTGTAACATGGGCATACCTGGGGAAGCCCATGATTGCTCTCGCAGCTGCATTCTGCATGATCTGAAGGAATGGTGAGAAAAAACTAGTAGTATTCTATTTTTTTAAAAAATCATACTTCAAAACATTTAAAATAAAACAGACTTTAAAACCAGTTAGGGAAGGGAACCTCTGAGATATTATCTCACTGTAGAGAGAACATCTTTCTTTTCTTTTCTAATATTTTTTCTAATTTCTAAACGGTCACCGGGTTCATTGTTCTAGTAATCTAGTTGCTAGGCTAATATAGATATAGTTACAGTTGCTGGTAATTATAAAGTTAGAAAGACGTCATAAACAGTCCTGAGACATTGGTGTGTTGGCAAATGTTCCAGCTTTGTTGAATTTCTGGTGGTTCAGCTACAGTTGGTGCTTTGGTGTTTGGCAATAGAAGAGAACAAATCAATGATTAAAGATGACTGTGCTAGGTTAGACAACTAAGCCCAGAATTGTGAAGCACCGGACACGCGGAAGAGTTCGCAATGGCCAAAGACAGGAGTAGGCAAAGCTGGCTCTTCTATGACATGTGGACTTCAACCCCCAGAATTCCACAGCTAGCATGATTGGCTTAGGAATTCTGGGAATTGAAGTCCACAAGTCATAGACGAGCCAACTTTGTCTATCCTGGGCCAAAGAGGCATGGTTCCCGACCTCTTTTTAAACCCCCAACGTCATATCCTTTAGGGCACCTTTTGGAAGGTGATAGGCTGCCCCTCGCCAGAAACCCTGGCACATCCAGCTGAGTGATAGAGAGGGGTGACCCTTGGGGATCATCTACGCCAGGACTTTAAGCAAGGAACTGGGGGAGAGCCTTCCCACATGCCATAGGGCAAATGTGGAGAGCAACCCACACTCAGTAAAAGACCTTGGAATACTAATATCAAACGACCTAAGTGCTAAAGCCCACTGCAACAATATCGCCAAAAAGGCTTCCAGAGTTGTTAATCTGATCCTACGTAGCTTCTGCTCTGGCAATCTCACACTACTGACTAGAGCCTACAAAACCTATGCCAGACCCATTCTCGAATACAGCTCATCTGTGTGGAACCCATACCACATCTCAGACATCAACACTCTCGAAAACGTCCAAAGATATTTCACCAGAAGAGCCCTTCACTCCTCCACTCGAAAGAGAATACCCTACGAAAATAGACTATCTATCCTGGGTCTTGAAAGCTTAGAACTGCGGTGCCTAAAACACGATTTAAGTATTGCCTCTCCAGGTTCCTAAGAGGCCAGTAAGTGCACTGATGTGCCTATCGTCCCCTGTCCAATTGTCTTCATTATCTCATATGTCATATATATTCTCTCCTTATCTATATCTATATATCTATATCTATATCTATATCTATATCTATTCTCTCCTTATCTCTTATATCATATATACTCTCTCCCTCCCATCTACTTCTCTTCTTTTTACTTTATATCGTCATATATATTACTTAATGTCTATTCTCTTCCATATGTATTGTATATTGGACAAAGAATAAATAAATAAAATAAATAAAAAAGGGAAGGGCAAAGGGAACCTCTCCTTGTTCAGCAAGGAGCTTCACCCAGAGTTGCCTAGGAATGTTACGGACAGAGAAATCCGCTACATTTGGTTTGCCTCTGCAGGTCTATAATAAAACATTAATAAAGTGACCCATAATGCCCAACTCTGGTGTCCGTGTGATTTTTCCACATCCAATCCAAAAGAAATTTGAACTCAATTTTAGATAAACGTGCACAGAATCCTAAGGATTTAGCAGGATATTTTTTATAAATCTTTGTAGAGTAAATCTTTTAAGATTTTCCATTATTGTTGCAAAGGGTTTGAATATTCATGCCAATTTGATATTTCTTGATTTTTTCCCCCCAAACAGGACTCTTCCAAGAGCTGATCATCCAGTCAAACTGAGCAACTGGGCTTCAACAAGGTACTGAGTGATTGAATGCCAATATAATATTTCAGGATTTTTTCTTGTTAATAAATTTACAGACATTTCTAAATTTCTGTTTTCCTTTTGTCATTGTGGGCTACTTTTTCATGAGGAAAAAAAATGAATTTCAACAACTGTAGAACCAGGTAGCAGCACAACAAAATTGAAGGGGGGCTGAACACTTTCTGAATGCACTGTAGATGCTAATCCAAAGTAGGGGTCTCCAAGCTTGGCAACTTTCAATCTGGACAAATTCAACTCCTAGAATTCCTCAGTCAGCTTTCCTGGCTGGAGAATTCTGGGAGTTGAAGTCCTTCAGGCTTAAAGTTGCAAAACTACCATGGGACTTCCGACTTCCGACTGACCGAATTGTGAAGCATAACACACCAGACATTGTGATCGTGGAGAAAAAGTATGGATCATCGACATCGCAATCCCAGGAGACAGCAGAATTGAGGAGAAGCAGCTAGAGAAATTAGTGAAATACGAAGATCTAAAAATCGAGCTGCAACGACTCTGGCATAAGCCCGTGAAAGTGGTCCCAGTGGTACTTGGCACGCTGGGCACAGTACCAAAGGATCTCAGCGGACATTTGAAAACCATTGGAATTGACAAAATCTCCATCTGTCAATTGCAAAAGGCCGCTTTACTGGGATCGGCAAACATAACTCGCCGCATTATCACAGAGTCCTAGGTGCTTGGGAAGTGCCCGACTGATGAAGAAATACGAAATCCAGCATAGTGATCTCGTTTGCTGTGTTGTACTGATACAATAATAATAATAATAATAATAATAACAATAATAATAATAATAGAAAAATCAACAGACGATCCAAAGTGCAGACTCTGTAAAGAAACAGATGAAACAATCGATCACATACTCAGCTGTTGCAAAAAGACAGCACAGACTGACTACAAGCATAGACATGATGCTGTGGCACAGATGATCCACTGGAACTTGTGCCGGAACTACCATTTACCAGTGGCAAAGAACTGGTGGGATCATAAGCCCGAAAAAGTGGTCGAAAAATGAGCAAGCAAAACTACTGTGGGACTTCCGACTTCAGACTGACTGAATTCTGAAGCATAACACACCAGACATTGTGATCGTGGAGAAAAAGAAAGTATGGATCATCGACATCGCAATCCCAGGGGACAGCAGAATTGAGGAGAAGCAGCTAGAGAAATTAGTGAAATACGAAGATCTAAAAATCGAGCTGCAACGACTCTGGCATAAGCCCGTGAAAGTGGTCCCAGTGGTACTTGGCACGCTGGGCGCAGTGCCAAAGGATCTCAGCGGACATTTGAAAACCATTGGAATTGACAAAATCTCCATCTGTCAATTGCAAAAGGCCATTTTACTGGGATCGGCAAACATAATTCGCTGCATCATCACGCAGTCCTAGGTGCTTGGGAAGCGCCCGACTGGTGATGAAATACGAAATCCAGCATAGTGATCTCGTTTGCTGTGTTGTACTGACATAATAATAATGATGATGATGATGATGATGATGATGATGATAATAATAATAATAATAATAATAATAATAATAATAATAATAATAATAATAATAATAAACCAGCAACAAAACAACAACATCTTATCCTCTGAACAAATTGTTCAAATCAGAACCAGAATGGAATTTTGTCATTTTTATGACTGAAAACATGGGATGAATAGCTCTGCTGTATTTCCATCCCACCCCAACCTTGTTAAGTATCTGGTTTATTTGTTTATTTGTGTGGATACTATGAGAGAAGAACATGTCAATTCAAACTATTTTTGCAGCATCATTAAGTAAAAAAGGTTTGAGCGATATAATGCTGCCAACATGTGTGGCAGAACAGGCATTTTGTAAAGTTGGGATACAAGAGCCATGCCCTATATTTGAAATACTTGGCAAGGACATAGTGAAAACTAGATGACAACAGCAAGAGCTTCACAAACACAACAAGTTTAAACAGGATTCAAGCAGTCTGGTGGTTTGAATTGCATAAGCATATTTTATAACCAAGGCAAAAAAAAAATAGAGTCAAATTCAATAAACAAGGCAGGCTTGGCTAAAGAGACAAACAATTCATTTATATGATGGCAAAACACTGTTTTAAGAGATGAGTATTAAATGGAAAAATAACTGGATTCATTTTCAAAGTTACATAAAACTAAATTTGCTTTATAAAATTAAGATACTGACACATAAAGCTAGTGCAACTCATTGCAATTTTTATTTATTTATTTATTTTTATTTATTTGTTTAGTCCAATACATAATACACATTGAAGAGAATAGATATTTAGTAATATAACTAAAGAAACAAATAGAAGAAAAGATATAAAAGTATAGGTGAACAAATTTGAAAGGAAGAAAAGATAAATGAGATAAGGAGAGACAATTGGACAGGGGATGGAAGGCACACTGGTGCACTTATGCACGCCCCTCCTGACCTCTAAGGAACCTGGAGAGGTCAATCGTGGATAGACTAAGGGAAAAATGTTGGGGGTTAGGGGTTGACACTACTAAGTCAGGTAATGAGTTCCATGCTTCGACAACTCGGTTGCTGAAGTCATATTTTTTACAGTCATGTTTGGAGCGGTTAATATTAAGTTTGAATCTGTTGCATGCTCTTGTGTTGTTGTGATTTAAGCTGAAGTAGTCATTGACAGGTAGAACGTTGTAGCATATGATCTCGTGGGCAATACTTAGATCGTGTTTTAGGTGTCGTAGTTCTAAGCTTTCAAGACCAAGGATTGATAGTCTGCTTTCATAGGGTATTCTGTTTCAAGTGGAGGAGTGAATGGCTCTTCTGGTGAAGTATCTTTGGACATTTTCAAGGGTGTTGATGTCCGAGATGTGGTATGGGTCCAGACAGATGAACTGTATTCAAGGATGGGTCTGGGAAAAGTTTTGTAGGCTCTGGTGAGTAGTGTGAGATACTATTAATATATAATTAATAAGAAATATAATTAATATACCGGTAATTAATTAATGAGAAATAAGTGGACAAAATTATTCTGGAGCGGAAACCTACCTTTTGCATATAAACATATGCAAAAAAAAAAACAACACCCCAAAATGCAATAAACAAAAAGAGAAACAATGAATGCCTTTTAATGGGCACGGAATAGAAATTCCATCAACTCCTAGGCACTAATGCCAATAGTTGAGAGCAATGGATGCTAAAGAGTGGTCCATAATTTCAGATGTTTCTGAAAAGTGCTCCTTGTCCTTAAAGAAACTGTAGTCTGTGTATATAATAGTATTCAATTAGCAATTAATAGCAATAAGGTACATAGGAAAGGAGTGAAGATAAAAATGTTTAATCATAAACACTAACCATGATTAGCTTAATGTAGAATTGAAAATGAAATTCCGATGATAGAAAGTTGCATTAGTGAAATTATATTTTAAATATTTATGTTTTAAAAGTGTTTTTTTCTTTTTAAATAATTTTTATTAAATTATGTTCATTAAAAAAAACAAAAGAAAAATTCTGGGAGTTGAAGTGCACGTCTTAAAGTTGCCAAGTTTTGATGTCATTTTCATGTGATATATTGGGAGAAGAATATGGATCTCCAGAGTATCTGAAATACAAGGCTACAACTTTCGTCATCTTTGCTTCATATTGTTTGCTTCATATTATTTACCGTACACTGTTCTGCATTTCCAAAGGTAAGAAGCCTACAAACAAGTTGGAGATGAAGATGTGTGGATACAATTTTTTTTCCCAAAATACAAATTGCTCCCTTTGTGTTTAAGTCCTTTTTTTAACATATGCTGAGAGACAAAAAGTTTCCCAGTCATTCATTCATTCATTCATTCATTCATTCATTCATTCATTCATTCATTCATTTATTTGACTTCTATGCCACCCGAGCCCTTAGGACTCAGAGCGGCTTACAACAATATAAAACAATATATTATAATAGAAAAGAAGTCAATATTAATATTCAATTCACTAAAATTCTAAAACAATAAAATCCCATTATACAAACTTTCATATCGGTCCAATCAACCTAACATAAATATCTATCCAATCAACACAATCTGGTCATGAAAGATAATAGTGTTCACAGGCTTGCCGGCAAAGCCAGGTCTTCACAGCCTTTGAGAAAACCAGAATGGTGGGAGCAGTACGAACATTGTGGGGAGTTGGTTCCACAGAGCCGGGGCAGCTACAGAGAAGGTCCTCCCCCACATCCCCGCCAACCTACATTGTTTAGTCAACGGGACAAGGCCAACTTTGTTCTTATTGGTCTCTGGGAGATACAGCCCCAGAGATAGTGACCAAAGACAACTGTAATTGGTAACCAGTGCAGCTTGCAGAGTATGGTGTTATATGGGTGTACAGTACCAAGATACACCCATAACGGCTCGCGCGGCTGCATTCTGGATAACCTGCAGTCTCCGAACACTCTTCAAGGGTAGCCCCATGTAGAGAGCATTGCAGTAATCAAGACGGGAGGTGATGAGGGCCTGAGTGATTGGCCCTTTTCATGTTTACGAAACCTGCTCAAATCTATATTCTTCATTGGGTGATCCTCCAAACTATGTGAGTACTAATCTGGAAATAATCTTTCCTCAAGCACATACAACAGTCACATTTTTATCCATGGTCTTCTGGACAAGATATTTTATTTTTAATACTGGAGGTGACGGTTCCTTACCCAGTGTTTCCCAACCTTGGCAACTTGAAGATATTTGGACTTCAACTCCCAGAATTCCCCAGCCAGCAAATGCTGGCTGGGGGATTTTGGGAGTTGAAGTCCAGATATTTTCAAGTTGCCAAGGTTGGGAAACACTGCCCTACACACACGCCCTTCAACTCCACAATATTCTTCCAAATTGTGTGGATGAGGCTATCAAAATTAATTGTCTGTTTGTCCTGTTGCAATGAGACAACATGTTACAAATAGCAAAAATAGAACTCATTTTGCAAAAATGGAAAATATTTGTGGAGGCTCAAAGCAAGGACTTTCTTCACCCATTTCTGTAGCACTTATTACTTTAAATGAGATGGATGGCTGCAAAAGTTTTTGGGCAGGAACAATAAATATTTATACTGGATCCGTTGGCCTAGTTTTGCACTGGCCTTACATTTGCTTTTTGCGATAGCAAACAATTTCCTGGGAAAACGTTGAATGTCATTATTCATACATTGAGATAAAGCCTTTGGATGCCTGACGGTTAATACATGCCCCAAGTAAATTATATCCTTGTAGCTTTTTTTCCATTTCTCTGGTCTCTGGTTTGTTTGTTTTTTAATTGCCCTCTTTGCAAACCCTCAGTGGGATACCTCTAAATCCATTATAGGACAAGTGCCCAGAGCTGCCGACTGAGCCTGAAACGATAATACAACATCTAACATTTTGTATGGGGCTAGAAGCAGCTACAATAAATCAGGCCTTGTGTCTCTGTTCTATTATATAAGTATTATACAAGAGATGCTATTTTTTTCTACCGTAATTGCCAAATTGAACTCAAATGTCTTATGACTTTCATTCTTCCCATATTGTTAATCTATTGCAAGCATGACATTTTCCAATATGCTTGCCAAAAGAAACAAATTTTATAAGGACTTTCCTCCATTTAAATCGGTACTATATAGTTAACATCTTAAATAGAGAGTATGTTCTACGTCAGTGACGTTGAACCCACAGGTGGCACGGGGAGCCATATTGGAGGGCACACGAGACATTGCCCTTTGTCAGTTCCAGCTGATTTTCAGCCTTGAAGAAGGCCGTGTTGTCCTGCGGAGGCTTCAGGGAAGTTTCTCTGAAGCTCCGGAGTGCAAAAAACTGCCCAACGGACAAATCAGAAGTTTGGAAAAATGGACTTCCGGTTTGCCCGTTGTGCTGTTTTTTGTACTCCAGGGCTTCAGGGAGTTTCCCTGAAGCCTCCAGAGTGCAAAAAACAGAGCAACGAGCAAACTGGAAGTCCGGTTTTTTGAACTTCTGGTTTGCCCATTTTTTTTACTGTGCCAGGCTTCAGTGAGGCCTGTGTGCATGCGAAGGAGCGGGGGTGGGGGGTTGTGAGCATGCGCAGGGGGCAGTGCAGGGGTGTGTGCACACACGTGTGTGGGGAGGAAATGGGTATGGGCATGGGCATGCATGCTAGCGCACCCGCACTCCCCCTTTTGGCAAGCGAACCAAAAAAATTTCAGCATCGCTATTCTAAGTGCTATTAACAGGAGATGCCAAGGTTGGTACCTTCTATATGTTGTGATTTCTGGTAGAAGTTTAGTAATTACAAATAACTCTCATTAAATGCATCATTTCCTGAATAAAGCAATTTCATTTATTTCTCTGCTCTCTTGTACTTCAACACATTTCCGACATCAAACGGTACGTTATCTCTCTTCTAGCCGCATTCTTCACATTCCTTTTCCTGCTTAACTGAGACAAGATTTATTTCCTAACTACATAGCTATAAAAATAGTCACACTGACTAAATACAATACAAAATACTTTGGCTTACTTTAGCGTGGCGAGAAAAACCCATATTTCTTTACGGCAACGTTGAAACTCCACCTTTCTTCTCCACTAGCCCCCTGACGTGCCAAATACATCACTACAATATTTAACCCATTCCTCTCCTTAATATCTTCTTCCAGACCTTTGCTCTCTACGTTTCTGAATTCTTCTGAATTTAGGATTAACCCAACGTGCATCTGATTCTCCCTCGCTAGATCCTGAACTCATAGCCCCATCCTGTGGCTGGCCTCCCACCTGTTCTACTACCTGTAACCCCGGGCCCCCCACTACTTCATAAACACTATCTGAATCTGAGTCCTCAATATCTTCATCATCCTTCAACTGATCAAGCATATGTACAACACTATAGATAATTTTTTTTCTCTACAATTGTACTATGGTTCCTCTCAAAAGAATTGGGATGCAATCCTGAGTCCTAAGGCTTGTATATAGTGACCTAAACTCAGACCTACTTCTGAATAAAAATATTTTGGATTAGACTGCAAACTTATGCTGCATCACTTTATGGAAAGATCCCATCAGATTGAGTTGATGAATTTAATTTACCGGTATTTTACTTTGGGGGTCTTAGAAACATAGAAGATTAATGCCCGAAAAATACCTCATGGTCCATCTAGTCTTCCCTTATACTATTTCCTGTATTTTGATCTTGTGTAATACAGTAGTCCCTCGCTATACCGCGCTTCACCTACTGCGGCTTCACTTCATCGCGGGTTTCTGAGGAAGTTGATCGGCAGATTTAAACAGCCCGCCGAACTCAATCGGCAGGTTTTTCAAAAAAAAAAAAATCTAAAATTGTAAATACTGTATTTAAATACTGTATCTAAAATAAATACTGTGTGGGAAGGGTTTATAAACACTTAAAACAATGAAAACTTACCAAACAATTACAATATAAATACTTAAATAAGTACTATCAGTCGATAAATTCCCCATTGCGGATTTCACCTATCGCGGCCAGGTCTGGAACGTAACACCAGCGATAGGTGAGGGACTACTGTACCATCATTTTCCAAAACTTTATTAAATTTCAGAAAAAATAAAATACAAAAGAGCAAATTAAAAAGAAAGCGGAGAAGATAGGGAAAAAGCAAAATTGGAGAGTGCAGTCAAAGCTATAGAAAACAGCCTTCAGACTTTCTTCAGTACAGATAAACATCTAAAAATCAATAATTCTTTGAATTCAAATAAACCATAACTGAAATAACAATACTTTTATCATCATAAACAAGGCATCAAAACCCAAGGTTAAAATTTTAGTTTCAAGTAAAATAAATAAATAAATCCAAGATTGATTTTCAGATAAAAACAAAGCTAGACAAAGTCTCTTTTTTAGTCAAAGCTGTCAATTTCACCATTTCTATTAACTCCATTAATTTTACCATCCATCTTTCCATCTCTGAGTATAGAGAAGCCTTGCTTGTTATTGTCATGTATAAGAACAAAATCCCGTGGGTATTTTTTTCAATCTGTCAAACAACCCCAAAATGTCCCTGGCTTTAGTTGCACATTCCAATTTAAGAATTCTCTGAATTGTTAAATACATATATGATTCCAATAAATTTTAGCTTTCTTACATGACCACAAGAGGTCATCAAAAGTGTCTTCAGGTTGTTTACATTTCCAATATATATTTGATATACCCTTGAGCATCTTTGATAATTTATCAGGTGTGAAAATGCCTATGGACATACCAGCATGTCATAGAAAAATTTCTTTCAAATTATAATGTAATAGCAACCATTTTGTGTTTATGTCTAGGAAAACCAATTATTCAGTTTCTTCTCCCTGTATTATATAATATTCAGTTATAAGGTATTTATAAATTGTAATGCCACACCTAGTCACTGGGTTGAGGTGAACAACTCTAGAATTATTATTTTTTTAAATCCCATTTATTTAGTTTTTCAAGTCTTGGGCTTTGTCAAAGCTTTTTAAGATCTTGGGCTTGTCAAAGAAAAAGATTATCACAACGTTTAATTTTTCATTTGTTTTTAGCTTTCATGGGACATTTTGACAACAGCTACTCAAAGAGGCTATGAGGCAGTTGAAATGAGCCAGGGTGGCGCAGCAGGTAGAGTGCTGTACTGCAGGCCACTGAAGCTGACTTGTAGATCTGAAGGTCAGCAGTTCAAATCTCATCACCAGCTCAAGGTTGACTCAGCCTTCCATCCTTCCGAGGTGGGTAAAATGAGGACCCGGATTGTGGGGGCAATAGCCTAGCTCTGTTTAAAAAGTGCTATTGCTAACATGTTGTAAGCCGCCCTGAGTCTAAGGAGAAGGGCGGCATAAAAATTGAATAAATAAATAAACAGATGTGGAATTTATGTTACTGTTACATTAACAGTATACTATCAGCATAAATAAAGCATATTCCTAAAACACAGCTATTTTCTTTTTTAAAGGGCATCATAATTACTCTTGAAATATTTTATTGATAACATTTATATTTGGTTGATTCTTTCAACTCCTTTTTAAAAATTTATTGCCTTGAATAAGAAAATTATCCTTGAAAGCAGATTACTATTTTTGAGCCCAATGTAGTCGTAACTCAACTGCTAAAGGGAGGATAAAGAGTAAATTAGTTCCTTCATTCCTTTCTCACTTTTCCTTTAAAGAGGTGGAACAACAAAGAGCAATGAAAAAAGGCATGAAGAGATAAGAGAGCAGTTAAAAAAAAGACAGGGTCAAATAGAGCAGAGCTTTTGATCAGAAAGGAGAATATTAGCTACAACCCATAAGGTATCAGCCAAGCTTTTCTGAGCAGCCCAAGCAAAGTTTGACAGTGCTGCCAAATAGAACCCTATATCCCAGCAACTTGAAGCAAGAGAGAACAAGTAAGATAATTGCATAGTAGCTCAAGATACTTCCAACCAATCCATAAAGAAGTGAGGACCTGGATCCATGGCTAGAAGTTCAACAATCATCCTAATGTCCACCAAGCCATGCAGATACAGTAGTATGGAAAGTTGGGCAAGGAAGAGTCAAGGATAAGATTGGAAATTCCATATAGGATGATTAAAAACAAAATAAAGGAACAGAAAACAAAAGATATACAAATCTAAAACTATAGAACACAAAGTAGATTATACAACCGGTAAGTAAACGTTGTGGCAAACAAAGTCTCTAACTCCAAATGATGGTTGTGTCTGACAGAATAGATCACAAGTTAAAATAAGCAGTAGATATTTCAAACTAAATTGAGCAAAAGAATTTCAAAATATAATTTAGCAATAAAAACAAAAAATGTTCTTTGTACAGAAAAAAATATATTTTGTAATACTTTCAAATAAATACCCCATTCTTTTTGTATCTTTGCCTCTAATTACTGGTAACGCCATCTCACAATCCAGCCATCTCACAACCTACAGAACAAGTGGTGTGCCACAAGGTCTGTTCTGGGTCCTATTCTTTTTAATATGTTTGTGAGTGACATAGGGGAAGGTTTGGTAGGGAAGGTTTGCCTATTTGCTGATGACTCTAAAGTGTGCAATAGGGTTGATATTCCTGGAGGCGTCTGTAATATGGTAAATGATTTAGCTTTACTAGATAAATGGTCAAAGCAATGGAAACTGCAGTTTAATGTTTCCAAATGTAAAATAATGCACTTGGGGAAAAGGAATCCTCAATCTGAGTATTGTATTGGCAGTTCTGTGTTAACAAATACTTCAGAAGAAAAGGATTTAGTGGTAGTGATTTCTGACAGTCTCAAAATGGGTGAACAGTGCAGTCAGGCGGTAGGGAAAGCAAGTAGGATGCTTGGCTGCATAGCTAGAGGTATAACAAGCAGGAAGAGGGAGATTATGATCCTGCTATACAGAATGCTGGTGAGACCACATTTGGAATACTGCGTTCAGTTCTGGAGACCTCACCTACAAAAACATATTGACAAAATTGAACGGGTCCAAAGATGGGCTACAAGAATGGTGGAAGGTCTTAAGCATAAAACGTATCAGGAAAGACTTCATGAACTCAATCTGTATAGTCTGGAGGACAGAAGGAAAAGGGGGGGACACGATCGAAATATTTAAATATGTTAAAGGGTTAAATAAGGTCCAGGAGGGAAGTGTTTTTAATAGGAAAGTGAACACAAGAACAAGGGGACACAATCTGAAGTTAGTTGGGGGAAAGATCAAAAGCAACATGAGAAAATATTATTTTACTGAAAGAGTAGTAGATCCTTGGAACAAACTTCCAGCAGACGTGGTAGATAAATCCACAGTAACTGAATTTAAACATGCCTGGGATAAACATATATCCATCCTAAGATAAAATACAGAAAATAGTATAAGGGCAGACTAGATGGACCATGAGGTCTTTTTCTGCCGTCAGACTTCTATGTTTCTATGTTTCTAACTAATCTTCAAATGTTTGGACTAATTTCAACTTTTGAGAGATCAGGATGACTGAAATTGCTTTGACATCTAGAAGAGTGGAGTAGGACAACACTTGTTATTAAGTGCAGAATAAGTAAATCAGAAAATAGTTAGCATTCTATTCTACCTCACCTTACCCCACGCCTTATGCCTGAGGGTAAAATTGGATTAAAGTCATCATTTGCAGGCAGCATTTCCCTTAATTAGTCTGGATGGCTGAAGTGAAAACACTGTTGAGTCTATTACATTCTGAAGCCACAAAGCTGATAAAGACTGATGTATAAATAATGGACTGCGTAAGCTAGATATACAGTACTGTAAGTTTGTATAGAAAGTGCATTCTGGATAACTGTTTTTGCACCCACCGGTGAAGGTTTTATCTGAACAAGTTGGAAAATGGGAAGGGGGCAGGTAGCCTGAATTAAATTAAATCCCAGTTCTGTTGGAGCTAACAAGTCAAAATACAAATTAACATTTATTTATTTATTTATTTATTTATTCATTCATTCATTCATTCATTCATTCATTCATTCATTCATTTATTGGATTTGTATGCTGCCCCTCTCCGGAGACTCAGGGCGGCTAACAGCGACAATAAAACAGTGTACAATAGTAATTTGGTATTAGAAATGATTAAAAATCCATTAATATAAAAACCAAACACACATACATACATACCATGCATAGAATTGTAAAGGCCTAGGGGGAAAGAGGATCTCAATTCCCCCATGCCTGGCGGCAGAGGTGGGTTTTAAGTTGTTTACGAAAGGCAAGGAGGGTGGGGGCAGTTCTAATCTCTGGGGGGAGTTGGTTCCAGAGGGCCGGGGCCACCACAGAAAAAGCTCTTCCCCTGGGTCCCGCCAGGCGACATTGCTTAGTTGATGGGACCCGGAGAAGATCCACTCTGTGGGACCTAACTGGTCGCTGGGATTCGTGCAGCAGAAGGCGGTCCCTGAGGTAATCTGGTCCAGTGCCATGAAGGGCTTTATAGGTCATAACCAACACTTTGAATTGTGACCGGAAACTGATCGGCAACCAATGCAGACTGCGGAGTGTTGGTGTAACATGGGCATATTTGGGAAAGCCCATGATTGCTCTCGCAGCTGCATTCTGCACGATCTGAAGTTTCCGAACATTTTTCAAAGGTAGCCCCATGTAGAGAGCGTTACAGTAGTCAAGCCTCGAGGTGATGAGGGCATGAGTGACCATGAGCAGTGACTCCCAGTCCAAGTAGGGTCGCAACTGGTGCACAAGGCGAACCTGGGCGAACGTCCCCCTCGCCACAGCTGAAAGATGAAATGGGCATTCATTTATGAAAGGAGTGATGCTAATATCCATGGAGAAGGCAGAGTGATGGATCCCAAAATAATATGCTGTAGTGGATGACTGATACCTCAATATCTATTGGAAGACTATTTGGCACTGTCATTCTGAACAGTTTTAGACATCGGTTTATATTTACAATTATGACCCAACTCAACTGCAACCTTTTATAAAAGTTCACTATGAAAAGTATTGTATTCAGCAGACTATACTAAACACAAACTATAAATGGTATGCCATTGAAATCCATGTACCATATTTTGTTCTTTGAGATTAAGTTTGGAAAAATGAGAATTTAGGAGAAATCTCCAAATACTAATAACCTTTGGACTATGTTTTAATGGATAGTTTTTCTCCACTGAATGAAAAATACTGACCAGGGGTAGGCAAAGTTGGCTCTTCTATGACATGTGGACTTCAACTCTCAGAATTCCTGAGCTAGCATGATTGGCTCAGGAATTCTGGGAGTTAAAATCCACAAGTCATAGAAGAGCCAACTGTGCCTACCCCTGCCCTAGACCAGTGATGGTGAACCTCTGGCACGGGTGCCACAAGTGGCACATGGAGCCATATCTGCTGGCATGCAAGCTGTTGCCCTAGCTCAGCTCCAACATGCATGTCTGTGCTGGCCAGCTGATTTTTGGCTTGCAGAGGCTCCGGGAGGGCATTTCTGGCTTCCAGAGAGCCTCCGGGGAGCCTTTGGAGCCTGGGGAGAGCCTTCTGGCCCACCAGAAGTTGGGAAACAGGCCATTTCCAGCCTCCAGAGGGTGGGGGAAGCTGTTTTCACCCTCCCCAGGCATTGAATTATGGGTGCACTTGTGCATAGGCCATCACTGCCCTAGACTTTTAGCTTTCCAATTTGGGATGGACACCTTTGAATGGTGTCAGAGTAGGAATGAATTTCCAGAGGAAAAAACTGCAGACCACAGGAACCAAGAGCACTACTCAGGTGATCCGGAGGGCATGGCTAAACCTTCAAGTGCTTCAACGACCTTCTAAAAGGAGGCAAATACCAGATATCTGCAAGGAAGATAAATCCTTCCATTTTCCAACATCAAATCAGAACTGAAGAAGCTTCCTGGATGACAAGTGAAAAGTCTTCAAAGAAAAAAACAAGAAAGCCCAGTTGCCTCGTGGGGGAAAAAAAACCACCTTTGGGACAACCTTGACCTGGGTGAGTAATGCACCTGCCACTTTTTTCTAGCACAGCTCATTGAAAAGCTTTGCCCTGCAAGCTCGTGTAAAATAAAAAATAAAAACGCTTCCAAAGTTCGTCACAGATCCTTCCACAGAAAAAGCGGAAAACCATTGCACGGAAAAACACAAAACACCCATCGAGGACCCCTGAATACTGCACGAGTCAAAAAGAGGGCTGTGAAAATATCTACAAACCTCACATCCTGGACACAAACTCTTTCAATTCCTACCCTCAAAAATGACACTACAGAGCACTGCACACCAGAACAACTAAACACAAGAAGAGTTTTTTCCCTCCAACACCATCACTCTGCTAACCAAATAATTCCCTCAACACTGTCAAACTATTTACTAAGTTTGCACTACTATTAATTTTCTCATTGTTCCCATCACCCGTCTCCGCCCACAAATGGTTGTATGACTGTAACTTTGTTGTTTGTATCCTTACAATTTACCTTGATTGGTTCCTAATATGATTTGATTGCTTATTTGTACCCGGATGATCAATAAGTCTTGTAGCTTATGATTCTTGATGAACATATCTTTGTAATACTTTCACCATAGGCATATACATATGCACCAAGACAAATTCCTTGTGTGTCCAATCACACTTGGCCAATAAAATTCTATTCTATTGTTTTATGTTCTATTCTTCATTCCTCTATTCTATACTTCATTCCTGCACTCTATTCTATTCTTCATCCCTCCATTCTAGTCTATATTCGTCCATTTTATAATAAATTCCTCTATTCTATTCTCTTGTTCATTCCTCCATTCTATTCTTCATTCCTGCATTTTATTCTATTCCATTATTCATTCCTCTATTCTATACTACATTCCTCCATTCTCTTCTCTTCTTCATACTACAGTATTCTCTTCATTCCATTATATACTTCATTCCTCCATTCTATTCTATACAGTCTCACCGCCGAAAAGAAACAGCAAGTAAAAAACCGAAACATCCAGAAAGCAAGCCCCGCCCACTCTCCTAGCCCCTCCCCTTTCTCTTGCCCAACCACCGAAGTCCCGGAGAAAAGCCAACGCACGTGGCCCCGTCTTTTATAGTTGCCCCCCCTTCCCTCTCCTTTCCTCCGGTGGCCCGCCCCTCCCCTTTCTATCCTCGCCAGCCAATTGAAAGCAAGCCCCAGCAGAAAATCCGAGGAGGCTGTTGTTTTTCATTATTATTATCATTATTATTATTAAACTCGAGGGTGGGAGGGGTTGTCTCACGCCAGTTTAGGAGAAGGCGGGACGGGAGGCGGGACGCAATTACAGGGAGAGCAGAGAGAGACGGGGGTTTCTTTAAAAAAAAGAAAAAAAAACTGGGCGGAGGGAAGAGAAAAGGGCGGGAAAGAGGAGGACGAGGGCCCTCCTCCCGCGCGCGCCCGCCCCTAACGGCTAAATAACGCCCGCACGCGCAGCACGCGCAAGCGCGGTAGAAAAAGACACGCCCCCTCCTCAGCTCGACGGCCGTCCCATTCCCGGCCATAGTGCTGGGCGAGCGGTGGGCGCTGAGGTAACCTGCTGTAACTTCCCTCAGCGCCTCTTTCCCCCCCCCCCTCTCCCGTCTTCGTCCCGGCGGAAGAAACCCCGTGAGGGGAAGCCATGGCGGCCTCGCAGGTAGCGATGAGCGCCGGGACGGCTCTCGACCCGACTGGCTTGCCCGAGCGGGAGCGTCCGCCGCGGCTCGGGGAAGAAATCCCGGAGCTCTTCCGTTGCCGGGGTTGCTTCAGCTTCCTGGGCGAGCCGGTGACGGCGCCGTGCGGACACACCTACTGCCGCCGCTGTCTCCACGAGAGGCTTCATGCCCGTTGCCGTCACTGCGGGGATCCGCTGGCCGGCACCCCCGCCACCGTCGCCGTGGTCCTGGCTAACTTGGCCGAGAAGTGGTTCCCGGCGGAATGCAAGAGGGCTCGGACGTGGCGCCGGCTGGCCGAACTCCTGCGGCAGGGGCGGCCCCGCGAGGCCCGGGAAGCCGCAGACCAGGCGCTGAAAAAGGGTAAGAGGCGCAAGGAGAGGCCTGCTGTCAAACTTCCTTCTTTATTAATACAGAGAGAGACAGACAGACACAGAGAGAGAGAGAGAGATGGAGAGACAGACAGATAGACACACACACACCATTATGAGTCAAATCGGGTGGCTGTGAGGGGGGGCTCTTTAGAATAAAGAGAGATTAGAATACAGAATAGAATAGAATAGAGAATAATAGAATGTAGAATAGAAAATAGAATAGAATTTTATTGGCTAAGTGTGATTGGACCCACAAGGAATTTGTTTTGGTACATATGCTCTCAGTGTATATAAAAGTGTATATAAACTGTTGTATGAACTTATCTTAAGTATGTATGAACTTATCTTAAGTTCATACAACAGTTCATTGGAGTGACTGTTTACTGAAAGAAGAGACCTATACCCGGGATTCGAACCGCCGATCTTTCTGATGGACAAGCTCACAGTGTCTTTAAACGACTGAGTCAGGTTAATCGGGTCCTCCGATTCCCGGGTGAGTAGATCGCGAAAGAGCTCGAGGAAGGAAGAAGATGATTTACGTAGCGTTATTAAGGACCCGGGATCCCGGAGCCGGATTACAGCTTTTTGCAAAAACCCTCGGATGCTTCGTGCCTGCGATGGGGGAGGGAGGGGGGGACTGTTGAGGATCCCCGGCTTGGTCGGGGCTTTCTCGAAGTTCAAAGATTGTTCCGTGGGATTAATGTTGTGTAATAATGAAATGCCCTTTTTTTTTGCACTGGAAAAAGTCCAAGCTAGTTTTTCCAGTGAGAGTAATCTACTAGTAAAACCGAATTTCAATCCATTTTGGGGAGTTTTCGGATGCCAGCACAGGTAGTCCTCCACTTAAGAGAAGAGAATAGAGAAAAGAAAATAGAATAGAGAAGAGAACAGAGAATAGAATAGAATAAGAAATAATTAGAATGGAACCGAATAAATAAAATACAATGTAATAGAATAGAGAATAGAATAGTAAAGAGAAGAGAAGAGAGAATAGCATAGAATAGAATAGAGATTAGAATAGAATTTTATTGGCAAAGTATGATTGGACACACAAGGAATTTATCTTTGGTGCATATGTTCTCAGTGTGTATAAAAGTAAAGTTCATACAACAGTTCTTTTGAGTGACAGTTCAAAGTTACAAAGGCACTGAAAGAAATATCTTATGACCATTTTTCACACTTATGACTGTTAACAGCATCTCTATGGCAGCATGATCTATATTCTGGTGCCTGACAACCAGTTCACATTTATGACGGTTGCAGTGTCCTCGAGTTGTGTGATCATCTCTCTTGATCTTTTGACAAGCAAAGTCAATGGGGAAGCCACATTCCCTTAACAACCCGGTTACTAATTTAACAACTGCAGTGATTCACTTAACAAATGTGGCAAAAAAAGTCAAAACACTTAGGGGCAAAGTTCATTTAACAAATTTCTCACTTAGCAACATAGTCTGGGCCAATTGTGGTCGTAAATTGAGAACTACCTGTATTTTTGCTGGCTGCTGCAAGAGTAGAGATTTTAGACGGGACACACAAACAGACTGGATTTTTTCTTAATGTACATGTACAGATAAAAAGGCTAATTGTAAAGTAATTTATGTGAAAGGGCAATTGTCCTAAAACAGCTTGCTGTGTTAGTAATATCACAGCAAAACTATTTGTTTTATACTTGGCTGTATACAATTCTGCAGAAGATACAGAAGTTGGCACACTATTTCCTCACAGGGACAGATGGGTGGCAAAGTTTACTTAGATACATTCTTCAGGATGTGCATTGTTAAATGTAGCAAGTAAGAGAGAGGTTACTTTGTGTTGTAATTGTCTAGAGACAGACATCACATTTCAAAAGCCATGTTCAGAATGTATGCACTGTAAAATAAGGAAATCTTTAGATGGACAATTTAATATGTTTTAGGAAATGACTTGAAAATGTTTTCATATACCTATTTGGAGGATTATGAATCACTCGTGACCTAGTAATTTTAGGGAAAGGAAGATTATATGCAGCCTCCCTCAAGCGTTTAGATAATTCACCTGCTTGTGCTGATTACATAAGGAAATGTGGATGTGGAAAGGGAAATATTGTATAATATTTGTGATATCCTAGATAGGCAGATAGGACTTTCACCAACCCATTGCTGGGCAAAGATTTGCATACATCAAGGTCAAGAGATTAGTGTAATTCAGTTAGCAACTTAGTGCATTCTTAAATAGTAAGTACTTAGACTGTAATGTGAAAAATATTAAGAGTACTTAATTGTATTTATATTGCTTTATTTACTTATTTATAAGGACTGGTAGCCATCATGGCATTACATTTGTCTGATTGTTTTTCTGATAGTTTCTCATACTATAGCTTAAATGCACACAATAAATAAAACACACTTATTCTTTATGAACATTGTTCAGTTTTTATTTTGTACTTATGGCTATCTCTGAAACCATAAGGGAAAGCCCTGAAGCTTCATATTGCAATTTTCTAAAATTAAAACATGCAGGAAAAGAAACAATTTAATTAGGTTAGCACAGTTTTAATTTTAAACCAGATTTTTTCATATTTATATGGGATCTTTTACACTTGATCATTTTGTTAAGGAGCTCAGTTAATATATAAATAAATAAATAAGTGTGTGTGTGTGTGAGAGAGAGAGAGAGAGAATTCCAAAGCATTAAAAGCACTCAATTCAGGGCATTTATGCCTTATAAAGGACGATTCTGAGTGTCTGAGATAGTTATGAGATAGTTATTAGAGAATGAGATGTAGAAATGTCTGCAGTCTGACTTAATGAATAGAGTGGAGTAGTAATGAACTAATGTAAAAGATACTGTAAGTTATTTTTGTAAAAGTTTAAAACAATAGAATATAATAATTTTTAAAAGTGCCTTGTGTATATAATCTAGTATTTGACTTTATCAACTGAAGTTGTAAAGTTTGAAGTTTTCTTAAGAGGCCAGTTATAAGGGACTCTACTCTAAATACTTTTTCTTATTGTGCATTAAAACAATAAGATTCCAAATGTGAGTAATAAAACCTTATGACAGTTTTAAAATTTGCTCCAAGTTATTGACTAAAGTTGTGTCACCAAGGTAGCAATTATATAATTTTGGTATGCTGCTTTTGCATTGCTTTCTTCATATACAGTGCAGATCATTGAGTGTAGATTTTGATGTGACCTTGTCAGAAAAATGTTTGGTTCCGTATGAGATTTGTAAAATAAGTATTCGTCTGTTTTCATGCGCATAAATGAATTTTGGATTGAGTTTGAGTTTGCCATATATAACTATCCCTATATAACTAAAAATGTTTGAATATTAATGTAATTTAATTTTCCCCTCATTACTCACATATTAGGAAAAGATAAAAATATCTAATTTTGTAATGTGCTGTATTTTTCGGAGTATAAGATGCACCTTAATTTTTGCAGAGGAAAACAGGGGTGGGGGGGACTGCCTATCAGATATTAATCTGGCTAGTGTTCTTAATCTGGCCATCTTCAGAACATTATTTTATCCCCTGGTTAGGAAAAAAACTTATTTGGAGAGAGTAACAATGGAAGAGCCCCCAAGCCGGTAAGAGCTGGAAACATCGTTAAGGACCTCAATTAGGGCTGAAAAGAAAGCTTCAAAAAAGCTACATTCAGAGTATAAAATGCACCCAATTTTTAAGCCTTTTGTTCAGCTGAAAAATATGGCAAATGATTATGGCTAGGTTCAGTTTGGAGAAATGAACAAAATAGGGTTTTTTTTAAAAAAAATTGCTTTGTAAATGTATTCAAATTTCTATTTTAATAAAGAAGAACAACTCTTGTGCTTCTTACAATTAGTAATTCAGGGTTCTTTTACAATTATGTGCTTTTGTTTTTTTTTACAATGTCACAACTTCCCATGACATTGGAGATACAATTATAGCACTCCCCCCCAAAAAAGAGGGTGAAAAGTTAATGTAGCGCCGCCCACCTGCCAGCCTCTACCCTTTGGTCTCTGCCTCCCCGCAGTTTGCCTTCTTGCGGCAAACAGCCTGTTTCAGCTTCAGCACAGCCTCCCGACCATGAGCTGTGCCAAGCTTCAGGGATTGCCATTGACTATTGCCACCTCCATGCTAATCAGCTGTTTGTGCTAATCAGGCTGTGCTGAAGATGAAACGGGCTGTTTGCTGCAAGAAGGCAAATTGCTGGGAGGTGTTCTGGTTTCTGGTAGAAATTTAGCAATTACAAATAACTCTTATTAAATGCATTATCTCATGAATAAAGAAACTCCATTTATTTCTCTGCTCTTCTGGAATTCAAACACATTTCATACACACACTTATCTGTTGGTCCGTTATCTCCCTTGATCGCATTTCTCACATTCCTTCTCCTTCTCCACTTAACAAGATTTATTTTCCTAAATGCATGATCTCTAAAAACAGCAGCCCTGACTGTTAATCACACAGAATACTTTTGCTTACTTGAGCGCAGCAATAAAAACATCCATTTTTCTCATTACCAACGTTGAAACTCCACCCTTCTTCCCCACTGACCCCCTGACGTGCCAAATACAACACTACAGTATTTAACCCATTCCTCTCCTTAATATCCTGTTCCAGACCTCTGTTCTCTACGTTTTTGGGCCCTTCTGAATTCATGGTTAACCCAGCGAGCGTCTGATTCTCCCTCGCTAGATCCTGAACTCATAGCCCCATCTTGTGGCTGGCCTCCCACCTGTTCTACTACCTGTAACCCCGGGCCCCCCACTAATTCATAAACACTATCTGAATCAGAGTCCTCAATATCTTCATCATCCTCCAACTGACCAGGAGTATGTACAACAGGAGGCAAGGGCAATTTTTTTTCTTGTTTTCCTCTCCAAAAAAGGTACGTGTGTCTTATAGTCTAGAGAGTCTTATACTCCAAAAAATATGGGGCATCCTTGCCATAAGCAAATAGTCTTTAAAATTAAGATTACTCATCTTAATTTTAATCTTTTAATCAAAAGTTACATTGATTTTGGCTGTTCTTTTTTTGTATTTGCAAGTAACTGTTCTGTGGAACTATCGGTTACAAAATGTCCTGCTGAAAAAAAGATAGGAAGCATTGAACCATGCTCTCTGCTTTTTAGTACATTAAGAAATATATTTACATATGATCTTATGTAAATTACGATCTACTTTCTTCAATCATAGAGGCATTTTCCTGCATGATTAACTTATATCTGAATATCTGTTCTCTAGGTTTATATTACTTTTTTAAAAAAATTTCTCATAGGTGCAAGGCTGCTTTTCAGATCAATCAAATGTTGAGCAAGTGGGTGTGATAGGGATTGTCACCCAAGCCTGACATCATGGGCTGAGAGAGATGATTGGCCTAAAGTTACTGAAGCCTAAAGCGGGACTAGAACTCACTGTCTGAATCACTAGATCATACTAACTCTCTCTATTTATATTACAAATACTGTTGATATTACAGAGTTTTACAATTGGGTTCAGTAAACCGTGTTCTAAATATGTGTGTATTTCTTTTAGATCCCGGTGATTTAATGTTAAGAATTTACAGAGCTGAATCTTACGCTAGTCTTCAAGAATTTAAATCTGCACTAGATGAACTGAATACTGTTACAGCTAAAATGCCAAATTGGCCTGAGGTAAGTATAAGCCCAAAATTAAGTTACTTACTTTGTGTAGGTTTCTGTATTCTTCCATAATGTATCAAAGAGGACAACATAATAATAAATTATGCCCAAAAGTAGTTCTGGTTTTGTTTTATTTGGGATATTTAAAATTATTTTTTAAAGTAAGTATAATGTATATTTCTTGGAAAATTTCTATATCATTGCTGCCATCCTATAGGATGCAGAAAACTTTTCCCCATATGAGTTTCAAACTTTTTCAGGCTGAAGGGATCTGCATCAAGGGCTTCAGGATTTATTTTTATTTTTTTAATTACAGTATTTAATATACAAATCCCTGCAGCCTGAAACAGTTTGAAACCTATACTCTTGGCAAAATTTTCTGAGTCCTACAGGATTGTGGCAATGACACAAATCTTTTACTGGGTAGATAATCAAATAATCAAATGAACCAAATCAGCAATGGGCAATGACACAGGAGCAGGACAAAGGCTCCCCAGTAAGAAAAAAAGCCTTTCACTATATCTAAACCATAGATTAGAGAATCCTCCTCTTGTTCTGGAAGCAATTATAAGGATGTTTGACCCAAACTTGGAAGTATCTGAAATTGGGCTCAATGGCTCTTTATCCTTAATTCTAAATGGTCAGTGTCTGGACATATTACAGGTAGTCTTTGACTTACCACAATTGGAACCAAAATTTTGGTTGCTAAGCAGGATGGTTAAGTGAGTCGTAACCAATTTTATGACTTTTTTGCCCCAGTTGTTTAGCCAATCACTGCAGTTAAGTGAATCGCATGGTTGTTCCTTGTTAGAAGCCAGCTGGCAATCATCTTGACCCTCAGGTGCTGCAACCATGGTAAACACACGCCAGTTTCTAAACACTCAAATTTTGATAATGTGGCCATGGGGATGCTGTGGTAGTCATTAAATGTGAGGACTGGTCTTAAGTCATTTTTTTTAAAATATTGTTGTAAATTGGAACAGTTGCTAAAAGAATAGTTGTAAGTCAAGAACTGCCTACATATAATATCAAGTCAATGTGCAAGAGAAGATTCTGGAAGGTTCTGAAGTAAAGGATGTCTAAATCATGGGTCTTCCCAGATACACGCATGTCTCTCCAACACTCTGTGCACTGCACAGGTTGCTGATTGCTTTCCGGACACAATTCAAAGTGTTGGTGATAAAGCTCTACATGGCATCGGACCAGATTACTTACGGGACCACCTTCTGCCGCATAAATCCCAGCAACCGGTTAGGGCCCACAGAGTTGGCCTTCTCCGGGTCCCATCGGCTAGACAGTGTTGTCTGGCAGGGCCCAGGGGAATAGCCGTGGCCCCAGCCCTCTGAAATCAGCTCCCTCCAGAGATTTGCACTGCCCCCACCCTCCTCGCCTTTCGAAGAGTCTCAAAACTCATGTCGCCAGGCGTGGGACAATTAGATCAAGCCCCCTTCCTCTGTTTACGAGATGTAATGTGTGGTTGTGAATGAATTGGTTGACTGTTTTTTATTCTATATGGGATTTTAGTAGTAACTTTTAATTAGATTTGTTGTTGTGTTGCTTTTGTAACCTGTGAGCCACCCCGAGGCTTCAGAGAAGGACGGCATACAAATATTATTATTATTATTATTATTATTAATAATAATAATAATAATAATAATAATAATGTGTAAACTACAAGTACTATATCATTATTAAAATATAAAGATTTGAAAAGGTGAAAAATGCTGTGTAATTTGTGACTGATGTCTCCTTAACCTCCCTGCTGGTTACTAAAGCAATGAAAGAAGCGTTACGATTGAATATTATAAAGGAAGATTCAAAAGGTCATGATTTGACAGGAAATTTGCAAACATTCTGTTCCTCTCTGGTTTGTAGGCTATATACATTCTTAATTCATGGCAGAAACAGGAATTTTAGTTCATGTGTCAGAGACATCTGCCTGCAATGCCATACAAAGGGTAGTTAACATGGTCGTGAACTGTTATATCTAATGTTAATGTACTTTTAAATTATGTATCCAAAATTTATACATGTCACTATATGAAGTACTAGAGTTTTATTTATCACATTTATCTATATATTTACTATTCTGTTCTGAAAATGTTAGACAGCACCTAAGATGTTATCACTGGTATTAATTGCTAAAATTGAGAGTTAATTTTCAAAAATTGTTGGAAAATAATGGCTACTTTGCATTGTTTTGTAGCTTTTGGCCATGAAATAAAGCTCAACAATTTTAGGAATTATTTTTAATAGAATGAAACAAATTTAGGAAGCTCAATTTCCCAACATAATACTTTTTAAAATAGATACGGTATTACTAAACCTGATATTCAAACAAAATATACCAAATTAGCTTTATATAGTAAATATTGTAAGATACTGAACCCAATTATTTCTGCATAAAAATGGCTAATTAAGCCCTGGGAGTACACACTATAATATTCAGAATAACTTTGTATTTCAAATATAAATCTCATACAGAATTTGATTTAAGTTGGAAACCATTTTAGTATTATAATTTTACATACAGCGTGTATCACATCAGAAATTTGGGGTTCTTTTAATATAAAGTTTTCAATTATTTGAATAGAAAACACTGTAATATTTAATCTATTTTTAAAATTTATCTGCATTATTGCTGTTAATATTTCTGTTTCTTGGGTTCTTACAGTGATTTGTAATTTTAAAAACAATTAGTGTAATCTGTTATTAAAAAATAATCAAATATTTAACATTTATTTTTCGTACTTACTTTTTCTTACATGCTTACTAAAATAAAGCAGATGAAATTATATATTTTAAAATTGGATCAAAATATTTTCTCTTTAAGTAATGTATATTATTGTTTTCCATTAGCTTCATGTCTGTATGGTTTATTTTAGTTCTAGTTTTAGCATCAGTGAATCTAGCAATGTTTTTAAAACAAACTTAAACCTAGTAACAGGAAGTATTAGTAGTTGCAGAAAAAACATGTTTAGGATTAAATTTGTACAGCAAATTCAATCACAATAAATATATCTTATATTAATACATAAAATCATTTTGCAGGTGTATTTCAGAAGAGCAACAATACTTAATAATGCTGGTTCTGTAGAAGATGCCTTAAAGGTCTTTCTTCATTGCCTATCCCTTGATGAAGGGTTTGTTTTAGCAAAAGTAGAAGCAAAAAAGGTACTTATACATTCTTATAATTATCTTTTCTGGTCAGACTTATTTGTTTAAGAAAATAGGTTAGAAAGGAAGCAGATCTTGACAATAATAATAAAACAGATTTTCATGCTGTTCAAATGAATGGTTTTAGGGGGAAATTTTTTGTAAGAGTCCAAGAAATGTATTTAGGCTACCAAAAAACTGTATTTATGTCATCAAAATTATATTATATTATGAAACAAAATCTGGGAATAATATTATGTGTATCATAAAATAGACTCGAGGAGGTACATACAATACTGTTATGCAACTACTGCTTCCATTTGAATTAATGTTCTAGAAGATAACTAATATTCAAACAAAATATCAGAAAATTGCAACTGTAAAAGAATGTGTGGAATAACATTACACAATGGAGTACAGTGGTGCCTCGAGATACGAGTTTAATTCGTTCCGGACCTGGGCTCTTAAGTCGAGCAGCTCTTATCTCGAACGACTTTTCCCCATAGGAATTAATGTAAATAATTTTAATTGGTTCCAGCCCTCAAAAAACTCACAAAGTTAGTCTAAATTATGCAGAAAGACATGTTTTTAATGAAGAAATGTACATGTACATATAAATGAATAATGAAGTTTCTTTCACTTAACTTGTAAACTTTCTTAAACTTTTAAATTTACATATGTTCAACTTCTCTGCCACCCAATCCTGTAGGACAGAGGTCCCCAACCCTTTTTGCACCAGGGACCGGCTTTAAGCGATCAAGAGAGGAATGGGTGAATGAATGGACGGAGGGTGGGAAGGAAGGAAGGAAAGAGGGAAGGGACAGGAACAGAGGAAGGAAGCAAGGAAACTTATGAAAGGGGAGAGTAAGAGAGGAATGAGTGAAGGGAGGGAGGGAGGGAAGAAGGTGGGAAGGAGAAAGAAAAGAAGAAATAGAGGAAGGGAAGGTAAAAGAGAGAAAGAAAAAGAGCAAGAAAGAAAGAAAGGGGGAAGAGACAGGAACAGAGGAAGGAAGCAAGGAAACTTATGAAAGGGGAGAGTAAGAGAGGAATGAGTGAAGGGAGGGAGGGAGGGAAGAAGGTGGGAAGGAGAAAGAAAAGAAGAAATAGAGGAAGGGAAGGTAAAAGAGAGAAAGAAAAAGAGCAAGAAAGAAAGCTGCAAACACCCCCCCGAGCCCCCCAGGCCGGCTGCAACCTTTTAAAACACGCGCGCCGCTTCGCAGCTGTCTCCTGAAGCCGAACGCGCAAGTTAGCGTTTGGCTTCAGGAGACAGCTCCTTGGCGCTTGTATCTCGAATTTGGGCTTGTAAGTAGAACAAAAATATCTCTCCCCTCCCAGCTCTTATCTCAAGTTGCTCTTAAGTAGAGCAGCTCTTATGTCGGGGTTCCACTGTATTAGGATAAATAATTGTTGGTTACTCTGAGACTTCTTTCAGATTATGGGAGAATGATGAGCTGTTTAATGTCTAAATATTGGGACAATATTGAAGTAATATTTGTGTTACTTACAAAACGTTACTTACAAAATTTGTGTTACTTACAAAATGTAATAATCATTATATTTTATTCCTTAATGTCAATTTTATAGATATTGCGGAATTTGCTGTCAACAGAAAACATTAGTGAGACATTGAAAGAATCTGTTTTAAATACTTCATATATTCGAAGTAAACAACTTAAACACAGCTCTGCATTTGAAATGGAAGAGTCTTATGATTGTTTACAGCTCAGCCCAGTGTCAGTAAGTAAATATTTTCATGCAAAATAATTATGAAGATCACGAACCATGTGTTCCATGTGTGTTTGTGTCTTGAAAATGTTTTAATACTGATTAATTCAAGTTCAATATGTCAGTTAAATGAAATGGTCAGTAATAAAGATAGAATACTGAAAACTGAATCGGCCAATGGAATATTAGTCACTATTCATTATCAAAAATGTAGAGAATAGATTGATTTTTGTTTCTTCATTTTACCTTATAGGTCTTAGAAGAGCCACAAGGGACATTAGACACTGTTGGAGGAATTTTGCAACGTGCCCAGTCTGCAAATTCTCTTGATTCAGTAGAAAAAGATGCCAAAGACGATATATTAAAAAGAGTAATTTCTGAACCATTGCTTTCTGACCAAAAGAAAGGTACTGGTACTTATTTTAAAAGGAAGTTTTTCCAACAAAATGCTACTATTTGTGAAGATGGAAACAAAATAAATATTTGGTCACATATATTGTTTTATGAGTTATGCACTATTTCATGTTTTAATTTGTTTAGAAACTCCAAAAGGGAATGCTACCTTTTCAATCACTTGTGGAATAGTTCCAGAAAATTTGGTTGATGTAACAGACTTTGAATGCTCATTATGTTTGAGGTAATACAGTATGATTTCAACATTTATGGTTATTTTTTAGCATAGTATATAGTAGGAAGCTTTAATATTAAACTAAGTGCACAGATGCTATTAAAATCATTTCTTTATGAAAATATTCTCATGATTTGTTCAAAATCCCTTAATAAGACTACAAAATAAGGTGAGGTTTCAGAAGTAATTTCTAATCATATTTGGATGGCTATATTTCTTTAAAATGTATGCTTAGCAATTAGCTTATTGTAGGACTGAGTGGCCCAAGAGATAATTTTTTAGTTCCCTGTTTCCCATGAAATAAGACATCCCCTGATAAAAAGTCCAATCAGGCTACTGAGTGCATGGAATTAAGGCCAAGGGCTTATTTCAGGGTTTTAAAAAATATAAGATAGGATCTTATTTTAGGGGAAAACATGATAGTATTAGGAGTTTACGGAGAGGGGCGGCATACAAATCTAATAAATAATAATAATAATAATAATAATAATAATAATAATAATAACAACAACAACAACAATAATAATACTCAGAATGACACTCATAAATGATATTAGCATTCTATCCGCCTATTTTTGGCTTGAAATGAAAGAAAATTTGCTTAATATATCTATAAAAGTTTCCTGTTTCTGGCTGTCTTTGTTGGAGACCCAGTTTGGGATAGCAGTTAAGGCATCAGACTAGATTGAAATTGGGCAATGGCAAATCACTTCTGAATTCTTAACAAGATAACTGGAGGGACTTGTACCGACAGTCTCCAGAAATCAGCACTGATTCAAAGGCACAAATAAAGTAAAATAAATTAAATCTGCTAGTTGAAATGTTCCATCTCTAACTTACTAATAAATACAGGTAGTCCTCAACTTCCAGCCATTCGTTTAGGGATTGTTCAAAGTTACAACGGCACTGAAAAAAGTGCCTTATGACCAGCTTTCCCACTTACAACTGTTGCAGTATCTCAATGGTCACATGATCAAAATTCAGATGCTTGGCAACTGACTCATACTTATGTTGGTTGCTCTGTCCATAGTTAATGTGGTCACCTTTTGTGATATTCTGACGGAGGAATCCAGATTCATTTAACACCATGTGACTAACTTAGCAACTGCATTGGTTCACTTAACTGTGGAAATTTAAGGTTGTAAAACAGGACAAAATTCACTTAACAAAAGTCTTGCTTAACAGCAGGAGTTTTGGGCTCAATTATGGGCATAAGCCGAGAATTATCTTTAGTAACAGTTTTTATGTGCATCCTTCAAATTACCTTTTTCCGACTCATGTGTTTTTGCATCTTAATGATAATTCGCTAAAATTTGCAACATTTTTTAGGCTTTTCCTTCATCCTGTGACAACACCCTGTGGCCATACATTCTGCAAGAAATGTTTACAACGCTGTTTGGACCATACTCCAGAGTGCCCTCTCTGTAAAGAAAACTTAAAGGAGGTAATGCTTTTCATGAACATTTATAAGACACATCTATCATAAAGCGAAGTTTGAATCAAAAGCTGAAAAACACTGGTGGAATTATAATAACCGGTTATTCTGTGAATGGAAATGACTTCCATTTGCAGCATCTTCCTCTTTAAAATGTTCGAAAGACTGTAGATTAATATAAAACAGGTCTTTTTCTTGACACTTTTTATCAAGCTCTCATAGGAACTGCAAAATCAGTTTTAACATGTAAGGAATTTTATCACATTTACTATTTTAAATATATAAAAATGAGAAACTGCATACTAAAATATGATTGATTTTTATGAACTGCCTTACATCTTTTTCATAAAATTGGGGAATTAATAGCAAGAGTTGAACAGAGTTTCTCAATATGGGGACATTTCATTAAAAGAAATTATATTCTATTTCCGGATAATGCCAGTGTTGTTGCTTAATCCAGGCCTTGCTTGAGCACTGTGTATTACTATGTAATCACATATGTATACTGGAGGCAATCAACACTATTGGAAGGTACAAGCACAAGGAGCTGAACCAGACGTCCAAGCATTAAAAGAATTATTTTATTTATTTATTTATTTGATTGATTGATTGATTTTTAAAATGCCGTCCTTCTCTTTAGACTCAGGGCGGCTTACAACATGTTAGCAACAGCAGTTTTAAACAGAGCCAGCATATTGCCCCACCAATGGAAGGCTGAGTCAACCTTGAGCCGGTGATGAGATTTGAACTGCTGACCTATAGATCTAGTCAGCTTCAGTGGCCTGCAGTACAGCACTCTACCTGCTGCGCCACCCAGGCTCATTTTGTGGTCAGCTGTGGGTCTTGGATGCATATCCATAAAGGAATCTAATTTGTGTCAGAAGGGGTGATAGATGAAGATGAGATGGCAGAATTCAGACTGCCAGTACTATTCTATTTCTGACAGAGAATTTCATTTTTGTTATGGGCCATCACTGCTATTCTTCCTTATATCCAAGAGCTGCGTATAGATGCAAACCTTGGGCACCAGAATTTTGGCAAGTGACAAGAACAGACATGACGATTGCTACTTTTGTGGATTTCTAAAAACAGGGCAAGGAAGTATTGGACAATGAGCTTCTTGTTTGCAAACAATTGCTTGACCGTTGGTTGAAAGGGCACTTATGCTTAGGAGACACCCACATGCAGAGTGAAAATTCATTCATTTTCTCATTTAGCATGATATATTTCTCTGAACATATAAAAAGGCAAGAGATGAAGTCAGTATGGTCAGCTGTTTTCTGCTTAATTTTTTGAAACTGAATTAGAATTCTTTATTGGCCAAGTGTGATTGAACACTCCATGATAGCCATAGGATACTAAATAAAAGCAATCAACATAGATCATAAGATGTAACAACAAAGTGATAGTCATAAGATGCCCAAAGGAATCGAAAATAGAAAAAATAGGAAAGATCGGAAAAATAAATGATAAGAAAAAGTTTTTATTCAAGAAATTATAATGGCTTAACAATTTATCTTTCATTTAGTTTTTGACACGTAGGGAATACAGCACTACACAGTTGCTAGAAGAATTAATATTGAAGTATTTGCCTACTGAATTATCTGAGAGAAAAAGAATTAATGATGAAGAAATATCTGAACTCTCAAGGTATGTGTGGGGTGTGGGTGTGTGCACTTGCTTTTGTGTGCAATGAAGCTTGTTAACAGACATTTAGAACAAAGAATAAATTGTCTTGGATAGTAATTATACAGAATAATATGTAATTCTTTACTACAAAACCCAACTGAAAAATGTTAGTAATGAAAACATCCATTTATGCAGTTAGGTAGAAAAAGATTTTTAACATTCCTGTTAATATTATGTTAACTAAGACAAGTTACTGAAATGTTCCTGATTAGGTAAGAATTAATATGCAGGACACTATGAAGAAAATATCACTATGAATTTAATATAAGGAAAAATATTTTTTTCCTTATGTTAATGAAAAATTCCTTAAATTTATAATTTTACAAGTTGAACGATAGTCCATTCGAAGCCACAATTTGACACAGTGTGCTCTTCACTATTAAGAGCATGCACAAGAATATAAGTTAACATTGGGAGAAAGGATATTGGTGAGGGATGAAATACCTCGAGTTGAATCTTCCTGCGTGGATAGAATTCGAATTTTAACATTATATTTTCTGTGTTCTGTTTTAAGCTTGACGAGGAATGTTCCTATCTTTGTTTGCACTTTGGCCTACCCAACTGTGCCTTGCCCCCTCCATGTGTTTGAGCCAAGATATAGACTGATGATTCGAAGAAGTATGGAAACTGGAACAAAACAATTTGGGATGTGTGTACATGACCCCCAAAATGGGTAGGTTAATTTTCATAGTCACAAAACCAAAATGTATAAAATTTATTTTTAAGATGGCCATTGACAACGGTATCCCTTTCTTAGATTTGCAGATTATGGCTGCATGTTGTACATTAGAAATCTTGACTATCTGCCAGATGGGCGATCAGTTGTCGACACAATTGGATTAAAGAGATTCCGAGTTATTCGAAGAGGGATGAAGGATGGTTATTGCACTGCAGACATTGAGGATTTAGAAGATATAAAGGTACATAAAACATCTGTTATGCCTCTACGGGAAGACACCTTGACTATTGTAGTTCTAGTCCAATGTGCAGAATTCTTTCAGTAAATGACAATATATAGAATTCCATTTAGATCCTATGTTAGTACGGTATTGTTTATAGAGGATATTCTTAAATGTTTTGTGGCCATGGATCCCTTTCAGGATTTGTGAAAGGTACAGACATCTCAGAAACATGTACAGGTATTTAAATAAATATAAAATGCATAAATACAGAACATATTGCAAAGGAAGCCAATTATGCTCACACAGTTATCAAATTACAGTGATACCTCATCTTACGAACTTAATTGGTTCTGGGAGGAGGTTCGTAAGGCGAAAAGTTCGTAACACGAAACAATGTTTCCCATAGGAAACAATGTAAAACGGATTAATGCGTGCAAGGGAAAAAAATTGCAAAAACAGCGGTGGGCGCTGCTGCCCGGCTGTCACCTTTTGAAACAGCCCAGCGCTTCTCGGCGTTCTCCCAAACGCCGAACCCGAAATGTTCGGCAAAAGTTTGGGTTCGGGAGGCTGCTGAGAAGCACTGCCGCCTGGCTGTCACCTTCCGAAACAGCCAGGGGAATTCTCGGCGTTCTCCTGAACGCCGAACCCAGAAGTTCGGCAAAAGTTCGGGTTCGGCGTTCAGGAGGCCGCCGAGAAGCACCGCTGCCCGACTGTCACCTTTGCAGAAGAGCCGCGGAATCCTGGAGTCCATGTTTCGGCCAGCCAGGAAGGACATCTCCGTGACGTCAAAGCTCCGCCCAAGGAATTCCCTATTGGGATTCCCCACCTCCGTTTGAGCCTCCCGACCGGCCAACAGCTCCGCGGCTCTTCTGTTTTTCGTAAGGCGAAAAAACTTCGTAAGAAGCAGCACAAAAATCCCGAACCCCGGGTTCGTATCTCAAAAAGTTCGTAAGACGAGGAGTTCGTATCATGACGTACTACTGTATTAACAAATATGTAATATAGTAATTATGTGCTTCTTGATTTATCCATTAAACCAGTAATACGGCAGTATCCTTTTTTAAGATATAATAATTTTTGATGGTGAGATTTATTGAATATTTTTGGAATCTAAAGGCCATACATTATTTTGTTGCCTCCATATATATTTGAATTAAAAGCTATATTTAAATTAAATAAAGTTGAGGAAAGAGTAAAGCAGCTTAGCCAAAGCCATGAAAATGAACAGCATTGTCCTGGAGGAGATCTTCTATCAGGGCCTCCTAAAAGAGCCATGTTTTTACAGCAGGGTTGGAGTCATATAGACCCCAGGAGAAACACTGTTCTCCCATGCCTCCTGGAAGGAGAGTCCAGCATGGGTTTAGCTCAAGTCTTATTGGTAGGACTGAGTTTCAAATTAACATAAATATATAATAATTAGGTACCGCCCCCTTGCTGCCCCAAGTACCCAGTTTTAAAAAACTCAGTCGAGGTTAAGGACATGAGTTTTATTTCTCCCTCTAGGTTGAGTATGTTTAAATATTAATAAATAATGTGTTGAACTTTGTAATTTTTTCCCTTTGTCGTTTTTGCAGGTTTGCGGTTCAACTAGGGGTCTCTGCCCTCCGCGGGCACCACCCCCACCTTTCCTCCTTTTGGGGCCTCTTCTCTCCGTGGGTACTGCCCAGCGAGGAGCAACTGGGCGCTTATTCTTGACCCCAACGGTCAGACTTAGCCCAATTCACCCCAGATGGGAGGGGTCCGTCCCTTCCCATCGTCGGGGGCGGCGAGGAAATAATCGCTAGTACCGCAGCCGCCGCGGCCATTCCAAGCCGCCAAACAGCTGATTGCCGCTTGCAAAGGGCGAGCCGAAGACAGTGTTTTCGCGACCGCCGAGGCGTCTGGCGGGGAAGCGGCTGGCGGTTTCAATTTCGGCTTTCATGAGGCGATTCATCGCGCCTGCCATGTTGTTTAAATAAAGCTGAGGGCGCGAACGGCTTCTATCGCCGTTTCAAAAAGGCGCGAACCGGGCAGCTGGCCAACTTCGGAGGCCTGCAGTTCTGCCTAGTGACAGCCGATGGTGTCACGTGGGGCGCTGACAGCCAATTAAAAAAACGCCTTAGCTGTCAGTTTGCCTGCATGTCTCACTTGCGAGTGAGAGCTTTGCTTAAACACCTGCGGCTGTGTGAGAGTTTTCATTTGTGGATTTGTGAGTACGCTGCCCCTATATAATTAAATAAATATGGCAGATCAAGTGGTCATCAGGGAGGAGCAGGCCCAGGCAGTCCAGACACCTGCCAAAGGGAAGGACAAGGCTCCAAGCAAGCCTAAAAGTAAATCCTCCCAGTCTGGTTCCTCTCTTCGTGAGGCTGAGAGGAAGATCAAGGCCCTGGAGCAACGTTTGGAGGCGGCCTTGTCCCCCCCCATCGTAGGTGGACTGTCCATAGGCCCTTTCCAGCCTCTTCCTCCAGCTGTTTCCATGGGTCTCCAGGGCACCGCAACCGAGAGGGACTGGTCCCCTGACAGGCAGGCCCTTCCTCCATTGCCATCAACTGCAGCAAGGCCTGAGAGGCCTTCATCCTCTCATAGCCAGGCACTGCCTCAGGGGGAGTTACAGATACCATCTTATGTGCCTTCATCTACCTTCACCCCCACGGCAGCGGGGCTTAGAGACAATGCAGATGCTTGGCAGGCCTTTGCCCCTACTATACAGGACATTGTGGCCAATGCATATACGCAGGGCATAGCTGCGGCAACACAACGAGCCAATGCCTTTCCATCTCAGCCTATCCAGCCCAGGGACATCTGGTCAGCACCACCGCCCCCTACTGGGCTGGGTTCTATGTCACTTGACCACACTGACTTTGAGGAAGACAGTGACCACGGAGATGGCCTGTCGGATGATGAATTCACTGTTCCAGAGCAGCCAGCAGTGGCGGGCCTTTTTAAACCCTCCTTGTATAGGGTTTTATTGCGCAAGGCAAAGCAAGCCTTAGATGTGCCAGGAGCAACACCACTAGTGGAGCCATCAGACGGGCCACGCACTTCGGCTGCTTTATGTAAGGAACCCGCCAAGGAATCGGACAAGGTTCCTGCACTGGAGATTTTTCTCGAGAATGTCAAGCGCCCGTGGCAACATCCGGCGGCGGCACAAGGGCCTTCGAACCTGGAACGCAGGTTTTATACCTTTGATGACAGCATGGAGACGCTACTCCAGTTTCCCCCTGTGGACAAGCCGGTGGCTACTTTGGTTTCCCGCACGGTTGTGCCTTCAGAGACGGCTGACAATTTGAAACCGGATGAAAGGAGAGCGGAGACTCTTCTCAAGAAGACCCACCAGATGGCCGCTTGGGCTCTTCGAGCAGCTTCCACTGCCTCCTTCTTCAGTCGGGCATCCATTATGTGGATTCAGGAGGTTCAGGCGAGACTGGCTCCTGAGGAGACTCGACTGCGGCAGGACTTGAATAAGCTCCTCGCGACTGCGGAATTTTCCACGGATGCCACCCTGCATGCCGCAAAATTTGCCTCCAGGGCTATGGCTTCCACCATTTCGTCAAGGCGCCTGCTTTGGCTCAGGAACTGGCAGGTGGATGCCAAGTCGAAGTGGACTCTGTCTTCGGCTCCCTTTGAGGGCACAAAATTGTTCGGGGAGGCCCTAGATCCTGTCTTGGTAGAGGATAAAGATAAAAGGAAAGTCCTCCCAAGGTCTTTCCGTCGCCAGGACCGAAGGGCTGGTCCGTACTCCCGTAGGCAGTCCTTTCGGTGGGACTCGTGGTCCGCCCCTTCACAGCAGGCCAGACCTTACTCACAGGGTGCCTTTTCCACATCCTACAGGAATGACCGACAGTATTCCCAGGAACGAGGCAGAGGTTTCTCCCAGACCAGACGACCATACCGGGGATACCAGCAACGGAACGCCAGACGTGCCAAGTGACTGCCTGGACGGCATTCCTTTGGGGGGCAGGCTACAAAGGTTCAGCGAGAGATGGCGAGCTACCACTTCAGACCCTTGGGTCTTAGCCACTATCTCACAAGGGCTAAAGATCGAATTTCTTCACAACCCTCCACACCATTTTACCACCTGCCCTGTCACCAGAGACTTCGAAAGGAGGTCTCTGTTGGATCAGGAAATTCTCCATCTTTTACAGATACAGGCGATCGAACCTGTTCAGGACAATTCCAAAGGTACGGGATTCTATTCAAAGGTGTTCCTTGTACCCAAGGCCTCCGGGGGTTGCAGGCTCATCTTGAACCTCAAACGTCTGAACCAGTATATTCTGTACCGACGGTTCAAGATGGCCTCCCTCCGCTCCATCCTGGCCTCTGTTCGAGCAGGGGACCTTCTTACTTCAGTGGATTTAAAGGAGGCCTACCTGCATATCCCCATACACCCGAACCATCGGCAATTTCTTCGATTCTGCCTACACGACGTCCATTACCAGTACAGGGCCATGCCCTTTGGCCTGTCATCGGCCCCACGTACCTTTACGAAGGTACTAGATGCACTGCTGGCCGATTTGCGGTCCCGGCCAATCCGGATTCTCGCATATTTGGACGACATCTTACTTTTGTCTCCAACCCGCCAGAGGGCGCACAAGGACTTACAAACCACGATGTTTTGTCTACAACGTCACGGCTTCACCATCAACATGCCAAAAAGCCATTTGACTCCTGCCACCAGACTCATTCATCTGGGTGCGGTGATAGATACGGTCTCTCAGAGAGTATATCTATCCCCGGAGCGACAGCACCGCATCTATTCTCTCATAGGGGGCCTTCAACAGAAACGAACGGTGCCATTGTCTTTTCTGTCAAAGGTGCTCGGGACCCTGGTATCCTGCGTGGACATTGTCCCTTGGGCCCGTTACCATTATTGACTGCTCCAGTGGACCTTGCTTCCGTTCCAGCGTCGAAGACTGAGCCATACCCACCGTTTAACCTTCGTGGGACGCGAGTTGCAACTCTCCCTGCGTTGGTGGAGATCTCCAGCACTGCGGCAGGGCACTTCCTTCGGACCATGCCATCACACGATCCTCACCATGGACGCCAGTCTGCTGGGGTGGGGCGCTCACATCCAGTCTCAGGTGGCTCAAGGCTTCTGGAGCCCCCAGGAGCTATGCCCAATCAACATCAATTTTTTGGAGCTGAGAGCTGTCCGCTTGGCCTTGCTGGCCTTCGCCACCCTACTGGAAGGTCATCACGTCCTCGTACGCACGGACAACGTAGCGACCAGGGCGCATTTAAATCACCAGGGTGGAACGCGCTCTCTCAGGTTGATGGAAGAGACGGTCCTTCTCTTCGACTGGGCGGAGACTCATCTTTGCTCTCTCCATGCAGAGCACATCGCGGGGGAGGACAACAAACAGGCGGATTGGCTCAGTCGCCAGGAACTGGACCCGGCGGAGTGGCAGCTCGATCCGGGTCTGTTTCAAGAAGTCTCGCGTCGGTTCGGGGAACCGGTGGTGGACCTATTCGCCACCCCCCAGAATACCCAACTCCCGAGGTTCTACTCCCGATTTCCAACTCCGGGAGCCGAAGGAATCAATGCACTACATCTTCAGTGGCCAAAGGCCCTATTGTACGCCTTCCCTCCGATTCCACTTATTCCATCGGTGGTAAGGAAGATCCTGATGGAGAAGGCGGAGGTGCTCTTGCTAGCGCCTCATTGGCCTCGGAGACCTTGATTTGCGGACCTCAGAGAACTGTCCATTTCTCCACCGTGGAGGATACCGGACGACCAGATATCCCTCAGCCAGGGGTTCGTGTACCACCCGGAACCCCAATGGTTCCACTTAACCGCATGGCATTTGAAGGGGACAGGTTGAGGAGCTGCCTCCTTCCCGAGAATGTTATCGCAACTATTCAAGCGGCTCGACGCCCTTCCACAGTCCGAATTTATCAGGCAACATGGGCAGCCTTCCATTCCTTCTGCAATGACAGGAACCTTCGACCACAGGATTCCACAGTCATCCCTGTCTTGGAATTCTTGCAGAAAGGTTTGGAGAAAGGTTTGGCGCCAAACACGCTAAAACGCCAGGTCGCAGCGCTTGCCACCATTATAAAGCGGGACGATGGGGGACCCTTAACTTGTCACCCTTGGATTAAGGACTTTCTCAGAGGGGCTACCAACACGCATCCCCCTCCTGTTCGTCGTTTCCCCACATGGGACTTGACCGTGGTCCTTCAGGCCCTCACGGGACCACCATTTGAACCGTTGAGGACTGTTTCATTGCGTTACCTCTCCTTCAAGACGGCCTTTTTGGTGGCAGTCACCTCGGCAAGGCGGGTATCCGAACTGTCCGCGCTGTCGGTCAGATCAGACTTGTGTCAATTTTATTCAGACAGAGTTTGTTTACGCCTGGACCCCACCTTTCTTCCAAAGATCAACACTCACTTTCACAGGGCTCTAGAGCTGGTGTTACCGGATTTCTGTGCTCATGGTACTCACCCTTTAGAACTTAAGTGGCACAAGATTGATGTACGCAGAGCATTGAAACTTTACATCAGGCGTACCGACAGTTTACGCAAGACTGAGGCTTTGTTTGTCTCATTTAGTGCTAGTAAACTGGGCCTCAAGGTATCTTCCAATACCATCAGCCAGTGGGTGAGACTATGTATAGTTGAGGCATACAAGGCGAGTGCAAGGACTCCACCGAGTGGTATACAGGCTCATTCGACAAGGAGTGCGGCTTCTTCGGCAGCTTGGGCGTCGCAAGCCCCCCTTGAGGATATCTGCAGAGCCGCGGCGTGGAGTTCACCCACAACCTTTATTCGCCATTACAAATTGGATACCTTCGCTTCAGCTGAAGCTGCTTTTGGCAGACGTGTACTCCAGAAGGTGTGCGGGGAGGTACCACCCATGGTTCACAATCTCCCTCCCTGAAACTTTAGACCTTGGGTATATCCCATGCTGGACTCTCCTTCCAGGAGGCATGGGAGAAGAACCGTTGTACCTACCTGAACGGTCTTCTCAATGCCCTGGAAGGAGAGTCCATACCCTCCCGAAGAACCATGGGAGTTCTTGTTTTGATGCTACTGTTTCTTATGTTATTATGGTTGTTAATAAAGTTCATTACCTTTACATCTTTTCGTTTTTTAAAACTGGGTACTTGGGGCAGCAAGGGGGCGGTACCTAATTATTATATATTTATGTTAATTTGAAACTCAGTCCTACCAATAAGACTTGAGCTAAACCCATGCTGGACTCTCCTTCCAGGGCATCGAGAAGACCGTTCAGGTAGGTACAACGGTTCTTCCATAGGATAGGTGCAGCTGCAGAGAAAACATGTCTCCTAGATATCACTGGATGTCAGTGCTTGTACACCTGGTATCAGTTGTTTTGGTTTTTATGCTTTAGGGTGTACACCGCCCAGAGTCACTCATTGACATAGGTGGCTATGGAGATAAAATAAAGCTGAAGTATACCAACCTCTACTTATAGTATAGGCAATGAGAACTAAAAGGTAAACATGTAGGCAAACAGGCAGAAGGGACCACCAGAAAACCCACCACTAGCCAGGACAGCTCGCAAAGCTGAGGTGTGACATGGACAAACGGGAACTTTCCAACTAACTCATTAGCTACATGTTAGCAAAGTAGCTTATGAGTGATCTTTAAAAGTAGTCTATGCAGTAGTCCCCAAACTCTTTGGCATGGGGAGGTTTCATTTTTGCGTGCCCACTCACCCACAGCTCACCTCCAACTGTGCGGCCCGGTTCCTAACGGTACAGGTTGTGGCCCAGGGATTGGGGACCTCTGATCTAGTACACATTGCAATAGTCCAAGCAGGAGGTGACTCAGTCTTACAATCCAAGGTTCTTTTCATTTAAAAATAATAATAAAGAGAATTATCATGCTGTAAACTCTTATTTCTCAAAATGCTGCTTCATTTTTGTTGGTACCAAGTAGATTAATTGGATGTTCTTTAAATAATCATGGACATAGGTTCTATAAGGAATTATAAATCCCTCTTGGCTACAACAACCAGATCTTTTCCCAAGCCATCACGGATCCACTGTTAGACCCCCTGCAATTTGCATACCGAGCAAATAGATCAACAGATGATGCTGTTAATATGGCTCTACACTACATCCTTCAACATCTTGAATCTCCAATGACCTACGCCAGGGTCCTCTTTGTGGACTTCAGTTCAGCATTCAATACCATCGTACCGGACATTCTCTTAACCAAACTAAATCAGCTAGCGGTACTTGAACACACTTGTAAGTGGATCACAAGCTTCCTAACAGACAGGAAGCAGCAGGTGAAGCTAGGAAAAATCACATCAGATATATGTACAATTAGCACAGGTGCCCCCCCAAGGCTGTGTACTCTCACCACTTATCATCTGTTAAACTACTGAAGTTTGCAGATGATACAACAGTGATCGGACTCATTTGAGACAACGATGAATCCGCATACAGACGGGAAGTTGAACAACTATCCTTGTGGTGTGACCAGAACAATCTAGAACTGAACACACTCAAAACCGTAGAAATGGTGGTAGACTTTAAGAGAAACCCTTCCACCCTTCCACCTCTCACAATACTAGACAACACAGTATCAACAGTAGAGACCTTCAAATTTCTAGGTTATATCATATCTCAAGACCTAAAATGGTCACCTAACATCAAAAACATCATCAAAAAAGCACAACAAAGAATGTTCTGCGCCAGCTCAGGAAGCTCAAACTGCCCAAGGAGCTGCTGATTCAGTTCTACAGAGGAATCATTGAGTCTGTCATCTGCACCTCTATAACTGTCTGGTTTGGTGCTGCAATCCAACTGGACCGACACAGACTTCAGAGGATAATCAGAATTGCAGAAAAAACAATTGCTGCCAATCTGCCTTCCATTCAGGACCTCTATACTGCACGAGTCAAAAAGAGGACGGGGAAAATATTTACTGACCCCTCACATCCTGGACACAAATTGTTTCAACTCCTACGCTCAAAACGTCGCTACAGAGCACTGCACACCAAGACAACTAGACACAAGAACAGTTTTTCCCCGAACGCCATCACTCTACTAAACAAATAATTCCCTCAACACTGTCAGACTTTCTACTAAATCTGCACTTCTATTCTACTAGTTTTTCTCATCATTCCTATCACCCATTTCCTCCCATGTTGACTGTATGACTGTAACTTAATGCGTATATCCTAAGATTTTTATTAATATTGCTTCTTCATTGCTTATTTGACCCCTATGACAATCATTAAGTGTTGTACCACATGATTCTTGACAAATGTATATTTTATTTTATGTACGTTGAGAGCATATGCACCAAGACAAATTCCTTGTGTGTCCAATCACACTTGGCCAATAAAAATTCTATTCTATTCTATTCCTATTCCTACAGGGGGGAAATGCTCCCGGTTTGCTCGTGCCTGTTGGTAGTTGGAAAGCTAGTCGCGAAAGCAGTGCGAGGCTCCGGTCATCTGCCTGGACACTGCCATTTGGGTTCTTTTACCCTCTGCGCATGCACAGAATGCTTTGTACATGTGCAGAGGATAAAAGAACCCAAATGGCAGTGTCCCGGCGGATGTAACCTTGCGTTGTCTTCACAACTGGTTCTCCAATGAATGACAGGCACGAGCAAACTGGGAACATTTCACCCTTGCTTCAACTCATGACTACAATTGAGCGCAATATTTCTGCTGCTAAACTAAGTGTGTTGTTTGTTAAGTGAGCTTTGCCTATTTTATGATCTATATTTATTTATTTATTCATTGGACTTCTATGTAAGCCGCCCCGAGTCTTCGGAGAGGGGCGGCATACAAATCTAAATAATAAATAAAATAAATAAATAAGTTGTAAAACAAAATGGTCATAAGCCACTTTTCAGTGCTGTTGTATCTTTGGTTGTTAAATATAAATCGAGGACTATCAGTATTGTTAATTTTACTAACAGAACTTAATGTAGACTATAGAAACACATGCACACAGACACAATCCTTGTGTTAGGATGGCAACTGGAACTAAAATTTCTATTGCTAATAAATGTCATAAATATTGTGTCTCCCTGAAAATAAGACCCTGTCTAATATATTTTTGAATCATGAAATAAGTGCTTGGCCTTATTGCCATGTACACAAAAGCCCAATTGGGCTTATTATCAGGGGATGTCTAATTTTGGGGGGAAAGGGTAGTAATATCACGACCACACTTTTTATGACAATTCCAACAATCCTGGTTACCATCATTGAACAAGGACCAGTTGGGATTCTAAGCAAGGACGTCATGATTGTGACTGCTTCTTCATAGTCTGTTTGTGGGAAGCCAACAGAGAACATTGGAAATCACAATAACATGAAACCAGTTCACTGCAACATTGTGAAACATACTTTCTAAAATGTTTGCCCTAAAAGTGTTTGGAAACCCTGTTGTACATATTATTCGCTGCAGAGCTGCTTTGTTGACAAGACATCCCCTTTTATGGCATTTTTATGCTTTTCCATTTATTTCCTTGTACATTGCAAGCTTTCACGTTTTTGTGATATAATCCTAGCGCAGAGCAAACTTCGAATCTCAACTGCTCCACTGAATTTAAAGTCTTATCAAACTGATACCTGGATCAGGAATTAGCCGTGGCCCAGTAATGGCTGTTGCTAAGTGAATTCAGAAAAGTCATTCAGAAACCAGTTGAGAAAGGAACAGTTGGAAAATACTGTTTAGCTCATTCTCAGTTCTCAAAGCTGTGAATGATTGACCACACCAATTTGCTCTGTGATCCTGCTTGCTGGTATTTTGAAGTGAGTTGCCTTGTAATTAGTTTTCTCCCCTCCTTTTCCATTTGTAAAAGATTGAACTCTCTTTCTTTGTTATATAGTATAGTTTCGTGGCTAAATTTTAATGTAGTGATTACACTATACTTTCTTGATGTGCAGGTTAAAGATGAAGGTGAGATGAAAAAACTCCAAGAGCTCCATAATATTGTTTACAACCAGGCTTGCAGCTGGTTTCAAAGTTTAAGAAATAGATTTCATAGCCAAATACTTCAGTACTTTGGTCCAATGCCAGAGAAGGAAGAAAACTTGCAGGTACTTAGCGACTATAGCATCAGATAATTGTCAGTGTGACATTCATTTGTTTTTCTAGTAAAGAGAGTAATACAATAACTAAATGAACAGATTTAGGGAAGGTGAGACAAAGAGAGAAAATGCAGAGAGGCTGCATAACTGAAAAAGCACAGGGAAAAATCCAGTCTGAATTAATACTGATTTTTTAAAAAAGTTAGATCTGGAATTTTGTTGACTACATTTAACCTAGAATTTTAAACACACTTTTTAAAAGTGTGTTATGTAGTTTACTTCTGCATTTTGTGAAAGCTGATAGTCAAAAGTATTTTTAAATTTAGGAAACGTTTTCTTTTTAAACTCAGTTATATAACCATATCATTATAATATTTGTGTCCTAAATGTTCTAAGTTTTAATATTCTTTTATTTCCTTTCGATTTGTTTTGTTTTTCAGGAAACAGCTGATGGACCTGCATGGTCTTGGTGGCTTCTAGCTATTCTTCCTGTGGATCCTAAATATCAGCTTTCAGTGCTTTCTATGAGGTCTTTCAGAGAACGTTTGATAAAACTTCAAGCTATACTGACCTATTTTTCCAGAGACCAGTCCAAATAATTAATTACCTGGACCTTAATATAACAATATGACTGTAACTTCAGCTGATTTTTTTTCTTGCAGAATTTGCACTTTTAGTCCTGATTTAAGAACTATTAGGAAACATTTCCTATATCAATAGTTGTTCAACTAGGATGCCATTAATATTGCACGTACACAATCTAGCAGCAAAATATTTATTTGCACTATATACAAATGGAATGTATCATATTGTCAAAAAAAATTCCACTCAACTATGGTGGAAAGTGCAAGGTTTAAAATTTGTCAGTTCAAGTTTACAGTATTAAAGATGAATTCAAAATCTTGCAAATCAGAAGTTGCCTCAGCTACAGCAGCATCTTGTTGCTATTTGCACAATTATTTAAATGTGTTATCTATTTGTAGAACAAAGTTCTGTTTGAAGTATTTAATTGTAAATTTGGACAATTTTCTTGTGAAATTATTACATGAATTTGAAGCCATGTTAAAGAACAGTTGAAAAATACTTCCAAGAAGCTGTTCCCACTGTGACTGGGTTACATATATTGTGTGACTAAAATTAGAGATCGATGACTACTAGTGTGTGTTATTTGGAATTAATTAAAAGGTTAAAGGATTTATTCAGTTTATAACAAAATAAAAAAAGGAGAAATAGCAACACTGTTGGGCCCTGATGATGAAACTTTTAAGGTTTCACGGATTCCCATTAATTGAGAGGAAAAACTAAGTCTTGACCTCGCTTCTGTAAGAAATAATTTACCTACAACTGCTTGATGTCTCCATAGTTGAAGCATATGAGAGACAGTAAAGGGAGCCGTCTTAACCCTCTTCAATATTTTCCAATGCAAGAAAAATCTAAGGAGCACATTTTCAGAGTCTGATTTCTTCCTCCATTTGGATCGTTTTCTCCAACTTTGGATGGAAAAATCTAGTGTATCCAATACTTTCTAGAATATGTCTTCTCTTAAAATCCTAGGTTCACAGTATTAAAAACAATTTTTAAATTTACAAACATCAAATCTACGCACAAAGTCTGCATTTGGAAAAATTAGTATTTTTAATAAATTGTTGCTGTGTCACTGTACTTTTAAACGTAAGATGTTCATGTTTGCAAACTACTGAAGTACGCTTTTTAAAAAAATAATTTCTGGAACACAGAAGTTTGAAAATGCAGATTTCCAGGCCTTATTCATATCAAATTGTACTGCAACACACAAGATGGCAGTCTGCTTGCCAATAGGTTCATTTTGTAATTTCTCAAATGTCTGTCTTGATTGCGATTCATTTTATAAAGTTATTTGTTAAAAATCTTGCTTTTGCTAATATTTAATTTTCAATAAACTTAAAAATTTATATTTTTAATTGTGATCAGAATTCTTAAAATTTTCGGGATTTTAAGCATTAACAATGCCTTCTAGAACTTAGGTGAAAGTAATTTAAATTATATCAGCATGGTACCTCAGGGGTCGGTCCTCTCCCCCGCTATTTAATATCTACATGAAACTGCTGGGTGAGATCATCCAAGGGCATGGGGTGAGGTATCATCAGTACACTGATGATACCCAGCTTTACATCTCCACCCCATGTCCAGTCAATGAAGCAGTGGAAGTGATGTGCCGGTGTCTGGAGGCTGTTGGGGCTTGGATGGGTGTCAACAGACTCAAACAACCCTGGTAAGATAGAGTGGCTGTGGGTTATGCCTCCCAAGCTCAAAGCTATCTGAAGGGCAACTACAGTAGTACCCCTAGATACGAGCATAATTCGTTCCAGAAGGGAGCTTGTATGTCGAGCAACTCCGTATCTGGAACAAATGGCTTTAGACTTTGTTTTTCCCCTCCGAGATAACCAAAAGCAAGGATTCTTGCGCCACCTAGTGGATGCTCGGCTCGCATCCCGAATTTGAGCTCGGGTCTGGAACAGAAATTTCTCTCCCCTCGTGGCTCGTATCTTGAAATACTCGCATGTGGAGCAGCTTGTATCTAGAGGTACTACTGTATTAAATTACAGTGGTACCTCTACTTAAGAACGCCGCTATTTAAGAACTTTTCTAGATAAGAACCGGGTGTTCAAGATTTCTTAAGAACCATTTTCTACTTAAGAACCCGAGCCTGGAAAACTTTCCCAGGAAATTTGAGAGCAGCACGAAGGCTCAAGCAGTTTTCTGCCATTCCCCCTTTAATCCCGGCCCTCTCGGGCTTATCTGGGCTGCCAGAGGAGCCTTTCGGTGGCGCTTAAGGAGGCTTTGGCAGTCCAGAACGAACAAAGCATTGTCCTTTCTCTGGGTGCTTGGAGAGGGAATAAACCTCTGCCAGCGCCCAGAGAAAAGAAACGCTCCCTTCACTCTGGGCAGACGAGGAGTCACCATAGCAAAGGAAAGGAAGAGGCAACATGTAGCAGCAGCCAGTGTATGGGAGGCAGCCTCGCACCGGGTGTATTGCTCCTGCTTACTGCCTCAGAGTCCCTCTTTTTTTTTTTAAGCCTTAAAGTTTTGGATTTTTTTTATTCCCCTCACCTCACCTTCTTCCTTCGGCCCACTGTCCTCCTCCTCTTCTTCCTCCTCCTCCTCCCACCCAAATTCTGAGCTTTTATTTCTTTCCTAATGGGTTTGCACTCATTATTTGCTTTTACATTGATTCCTATGGAATAAAATTGCTTCTTCTTAAGAAGGTTTCTACTTAAGAACCTGGTCACGAAAAAATTAAGTTCTTAAATAGAGGTACCACTGTATATATTATCAGCTTTGTACTTAAAGGTAGTTATAAAAAAAGCTTTGATAAGAACATTTCATACAAAAAAGACTTTAACATCTTGAACAACTTCTTACATATTTGATTTCTAGAACAAAAGCAAACTGGTCCATTTATTAATGGCACTGATAGTTTTAATATAAATTTCAGGAGAATCACCATATGGGCATATTTTGTACAGGGTTACAGGTCAACATAGGTAACATTTCTTTTAATAACCAGCCATGATCAGTAAGATCTGTTCTACCTCAATGCACATAACTCTGCTTTCAAGTTACACTGTGCTAGAGAATACAAGATTAGTTGTCTACAATAGCTTAGAACACAAGGGGGCACCTGTACACTCTATCACAAAATAGATTTGATACAGTTTCCCATTAGTACTTATGCTAGGAATGATATGTCATCCAATTTTGGAAATTGAAATGAAACTGGTTTAAGAATTCATCTACAAAGTGTATTCTCTCATCTTTTTGTCAGCCTGTTTTAGGGAGATCCATGTATTCAGAATGTTGGATCGCAGTTTGGCCCATACACAGTGATCATTCAACCCAAAAATCTGAGCAGCAAATTGGGCAGCACCTTCAGGTGAAAGAATTGTGGAACAGCCAAGGCCTGTTAAAAAGCAAGACAATTTTAATTTTAAAATGTGTGATTCTAATAGTATCACCATTAGATAATCTTTTGTGAGTCAAGAAAAACTGATATGTAATATAGAATATTTAGCAATTCATACAGAACATTTCTGATGAATGGGGAACACAACGTACCAAAATTCTCTTCAGAACTGAAACTTGGTTCAAGTTAGAGAAGGAGCATAACTTTTTTGAAAGTTAATGTTTACAGGGTTTAACAGAGCATGTTTCTTCTTTGTCTGGGCATGTCTGCGCCAGGGTTGTGCAAGGTAAGTGTGAGCAAACCCCAGATAAACTTTGGCAGCACACTCCCCCCAGCACCATGCTGCGTAAAACTTTCACAAGCAAAGCCTCCGTGTGCTCAAAATACTTCTTTAGGTGTGCATCTCCCCTCAGTGGACCAAGTGCTAAGAAATAACTAAGCCCGTGGAGTCCTCTGCTTAGACTCAACATTTCGGACAGTCCCTTAAGAGTGCACAGGTAGTCAACCATTTATTTAATGACCATTCAAAATAACAAAAACTGAAGTTATGACTGGTCTTCGCAATCACAACCCTTTGCAACGTGCCTGAAATCATATGATCAAAATTCAGAACTTGCCAGCTGGCATGAATTTATGTTTGCAACATCCCATGGTTATTTGATCACCATTTACAATCTTCTCAGGAGGTTCCCAGCAAGCCAAGGTGTATGGGGGAAGCTGGAATGGCTTACTGATTTGCTTAACAACCAGGGTGAAAAAAGATATAACTAGGCATGGCTCACTGAATTACATCACTCAGCGATGGAAGTTCTGGTTTCAACCGTAGTTGTAAGTTGAATCCTACTTGGAGGTATTGGTGAGTTATCCCGATTTCTATCTTTTTATCTTTAATGCAAACATCTTTGTTGGATGACGAGAGAAAAGCTAAAAATAACCGGTCTAGTCATAATACTGACAAACGTAAGCACAACCCAAGAAAGTGTGGTTAAATATATACAGTGAATGGTGTATTCATGTCTTACAGAATCTTAACTGCAATGAAACCATTTTATTCACAAGGTGGGTGGGGGTGTGTCCCATTACTGCAAATCTTATGAATCTTTGACCATAACCTTCTGTATCTATATAGAAATCGTAAATTTAAAATCAAGGCGTTCATTTATTCTAACTTTATCATTATTTTGAACAGAGCTACAGCTGATAGTAAGATTACTATATTTTTCTAAGACCGTGCCTTTTCCCTCCTAAAAAAGACTGAAAATTTGGGTGTGTCTTATACTCTGAATGTAGCTTTTTGAAGCTTTTTTTCACAGACCTAATGAGGTGCTAACAATTCCCCCCCCCCCAAAAAAAGTTTTTTTTCAGCTCTAACTCTTCCAGATTGCAGAAAATTTTCATTGCTACATAGTTTTTTTCCAGCCCTAAGTCTTTGCAGGCTTGTTTTTATTGCTGTTCCCTCCGAAAAAGGGTTTTTTTTCAGCCCTAACCAAGGGATCAAATGATGTGCTGAAGCTGACCAGACTAAAGATGTTAGTCAGATGAATACCTGGTAGGCATATCCCCCCCCCCCAATTTTCCTCCGCAAAAATTAAGGTGCATCTTATACGAAAAAAATATGGTATGTCTTTACTTTCAAGTGTGTACTATCTCCAAAAAATTTATTTGTTCCCAGTATTCAATGATAAACCTTACCAGAAGGCATTCTCAGGGATGACCATATATCTTGGGCACCCCAATCAGCTGAGAGAGGAGGACAATTGACAACTGGATAAGCAGTGTTTCCGGACAACACAGGTCCCAAGCCATTGCTTCTCCCAGCCACTGCAACAAACACTGTGGGAATCCCATCCCCTGAAAACACAAAACGTATCAATGTGATACAAACATGCTTAGCTAAACAGATTCTATATTCACTTTCATCTCTTAAAACTGGAATTATTTTGAGATTGCCACTGAACTTAAATAATAGTTCACTAAAGTAGACAATTTAGACAAATTTGAGTTAGGTACCTTCATATTCAGCTTTGATCCTCAGTGTTTCATCTGGTCCTTTGTGAGCAGAAGTCACTCGCAATTCACAAGGCACACCATAATTGCCACACGCCCTTTTAATTTTTTCACAGTGACTAATATCTGAAGGGGAGCCCATGAGGACAACTACTCTGCCTTGTGTAGTTTGTGGTTTCAATAGCAGCTAATAGAAAAGAAGATCAAAAGACAATTTAAAAGTATGGAAACCAATGATATGGGTTATCCATATCCGTATCTGGTAGATGGTTGCAGTACCTCCACTCTTTCAGCCACCCATTCAAAGTTCTTTTTCACCACTTGCAGTGCTTCAGGCGTCACTTCTTTGAGGTCACGGTAAGACTAAAAGCACACACAAGAGAACAAACGATTACATATAAAATGCAAAAGATTCGCCTACCTCAGGGGTGTCAAACTCACCACATCACGTTGCTAGCTTGTGATGTTTTGTGACATTTTTCCGTTCAGAGCTGGGCTAGGCATAGCCTGTGTGTGATGCATTTGGTCTGTAGGCCATCAGTTTGACACCCCTGACCTTCCTCATACCTAGGTAAATTACCAATGCTATCAATTATAATCCATATATATATATATATATATATATATACACACACACAGTGGTACCTCTACTTACAAACTTAATTCATTCCGTGACCGGGTTCTTAAGTAGAAAACTTTGTAAGAAGAAGCAATTTTTCCCATAGGAATCAATGTAAAAGCAAATAATGTGTACGATTGGAGAAACCACAGGGAGGGTGGAGGCCCTGTTTCCTCCCAGGAGATTCCTAGAGAGACCCCACAGAGGCTTCTCCCAGCCTTTTCCAGCTGTTTCCTCCCAGGAAATTCCTAGAGAGGCCCTATGGAGGCTTCTCCCTGCCTTTTCTGGTTACAGTTTCGGAGGCTCGGGTTTGTAAGTGGAAAATGGTTCTTCAGAAGAGTCAAAAAAAAATCTTGAACATCCGGTTCTTATCTAGAAAGGTTCGTAAGTAGAGGCGTTCTTAGGTAGAGGTACCACTGTATTTATAATCTGGTTTTAATCCAGAAATCCAATATAATGATCAATAATGTGATTTGTAAGTTGTTGATGTCTTCCCAATTCCTTTTGAAGCTTTTAGAGTTTTACCTAACACTTAGAGGGAAGGCCGTATGCTTATCTAGATCCTCTATATCAAGTCAGATAAAGTAATAATTTATGCTTATATAATTAATAAAACCATACTTGATTATGCTGTAACTAATGTTTAACACATAATATCAATATATGTTTACATCAAATAGTAGCCCCACACTCAACAGCATATCCGAAGGGGGCTTTTCATAGCTCATTATGAAAGAAACAATATTTTGGAATATGAATTTTGCATTCACCTATTTCCTCTTATAGTTAGAATATACAGGCATTAGTAGCTATTATCTAAAAATGTGCATTATTATTGCCATGACTATAATTAAATAGAAAAGTCTAAGTTTATATACATGTCTTATATATATCTTTCACTATTTTAATTGAAATGTCATTAGGGATTTTATTTTGAGATACTTGAAATCAGAAAGCAAGAAGCCAATAACCCATTCCACTGGACTCTCTGCCCAATACAATGGAGAAAACAAGAATTACCTGTTTGTCCTTTTGTTGTTTTCTATCTCCAGATGGCCACAGCCTCCAAGAATCATTATCAATGACATCAGCAAGGACAATTTCTTTCGTGGCTACATTAACACCAAACTCAACCTAAAAATGGAAACATGACACAAGAAAGGAAAGATTGGTTGAATTTAATAATTTCATCCCTTATTTTAAAAGCTGCCCTGAGTCCATCGGGATTGGGCAGCATAGAAGTTGAAATAAATACAATACAACACAAATGTACATACTTTCAAATCCACCAGCGTACAATTCTGGGGTTGCCATGCTTTTTCAAGTATTTCAAAAATAGCTCGAGTGGACTGGGCCATGATGTCTACTTCCGTTTGTCCGATTTCAAGGCCAGCAAGCTTAAGCTTAACTTCAATGAGTTGCTCTTCGGACCACTGTGGATCATTTGCTGCATCATCCTGTGATGAAAAGTGAGATTTTGTTGGAACAATGGATATTGTCAGCGATTCATTAGGGATCAAGTTCCATTTCTCCATTCCACACAGAAGCAAGCAACAGTTTTCACTGCACATTTAGTTGAGGGTGGGTCCTGTAAGTCAGGGGTCGACAAAGTTGTTCAGAATCTAGGAGCCAGCCAAAAAATTTAGGAGCCAGAATTTTTTTTAAGCAAACTTGGTTTTTTGCCGAGTCTCCACCTGACATCGCTTTCACCCCCTCTGTCTCCTCCTTCCTCTCTCATCTCTTTCCTTCCTCTCCCTCCCTTTCTCTCTTTCCTTTCTCTCCCTTTCTGTCTATCCTTTCTATCTCTCACCCCTTCTCCCTCTTTCATTCCCTTTCTCTCCCTCCCTTTCTCTCTCATTCCTTTCTCTCCCTCTTTCCTTCCTATCTCTCTTTCTTTTTCTCCCTCCTTCATTTCTTCTTTCTCTCCCCCTTCCTCCCTCTTTCCTTTCTCCCCCTCCCTTTCTCTTCCTTTTTCTCTATCCTTTCTACTTCTTACTCTTTCTTTCTCTCCCTCCTTCATTCAATTTTCTCTCCCCCCCTTCCTCTAATTGACACGATACCTATGATTATCATCTTGGGCATGAATACAAAGGTTTTTTTAACTATTAAAAATGGGGATATATATACAGTGGTACCTCTACCTACGAACACCTCTACTTACGAACTTTTCTAGATAAGAACCGGGTGTTCAAGATTATTTTTTGCCTCTTCTCAAGAACCATTTTCCACTTACAAACCTGAGTATCTGAAACTGTAACCGGAAAAGGCAGGGGAGAGGCCTCCGTGGGGCCTCTCTAGGAATTTCCTGGGAGGAAACAGGGCCTCCACCCTCCCTGTGGTTTCCCCAATTGCACGCATTATTTGCTTTTATACTGATTCCTATGGGAAAAATTGCTTCTTCTTCCAAACCTTTCTACTTAAGAACTTGGTCACGGAGCAAATTAAGTTCGTAAGCAGAGGTACCACTGTATATGTATGTAGGTATGTATGTGTGTGTGTATACATATATATATATGTATCACATATATATATATATATCACATCCGACAGAAAAAACATATATATAATATAGCAGCAATGGCTAACCTTTTGCTTGTTGTGTGCTGGCACCCATAAGGCAATGTGCCTCCCTCACACATGCATGCACAACCCCCCATGCATGCAACTGCTCCATGCTCCCCCTGCCCTGTTTTGGGCCTCGGCCCATGTGCAGCCTCCAATGCCTCATTGTGGGCCTAGCAGGCCTCCCTGCAGTCTCCAAAAACAGGGACCAAAAACAGGCTGCAGGGGGGACACCACACACCTCCTGTGCTCTCCCCACCCATGTCCCCCACATGCCCCACCCTTCCATGCATCCCCAAAATCAGAAGGCTAGTAGGAGGTGCACGCACATGGCAGTGGAACTGAGCTAGGCAATGGCTCGCATGCCCGCAGAGAGGGCTCTCTGTGACAGCTGTGGCACGCATGCAATACTATTTTTAAGGATCACATATACATTGCAAAATTCTATCAGTACTGAGTGACAGTATTTAGGAGAGAGGAATTGGTTTTGGAAGGCTTGGATTAGGATGTTTAACTGAAGCACATAATTAGCTTGAGGTTCAGGTTTTCCAGAAGGTGATAATTGTTAAGTTATACAAAACTGTCAAATCCATTTCATGTTACCTACCTTGTAAAACAGCTCAATTTTAGGTGGATAAAATTTGTAGCCCTCTTCAACACCAGGGTTTCTCTTCAGAAAAGAACCAGTGGCAATTCTCCTACAAACCCATTCAATCGGAATCATTTCACAGTGAGCGGCCATGAATGCTGTTTCGCTGTGTTTTCTCACAAAAGCAGTTTTGATGCCTGTAATAAAAATTTCTCATCAAAACAGATTTCTTTATCTCAACTGCTAATAAGTAAAAACTGCAACCTACATTCTAAAAAAGGAGTGAGCCATTTCTGGGCAAAAACCAATGAAAACATAAGACACCTGGGATCTTCATCCAGATCAGAAAAACTTATTGCAATTTATGAAAATACCAAGCATGATATTCCACCTATATGTAATAATAAATCTATTAGTTTCAAACTTACAGAATAGGAATTACTTTTATTAGATCAGACAGGGAGTATTTTATAAACCAAGAGTGGCAAGGTGACTAAAAAAAAATTAGCTTGGATTTAGAGATAAAATAGTAGATCATAATTTAATTTTAAAAATTTCCATTAAAAAAATTCTAAGGGCATGATTTCCTGAACTCAAAACTATAAAAAAGAACTTTTCTAACTTTAGGTGGGGTTAGGAAGGAAAAAGTGTTTTTCCAATCCAATAGCACAGCTAGTCTTGAAAGGTTTAAAGTAGTCCTCAGCAGCATTATTTTAACTAATTAACATAAACATTAATGTTAATCAACTTGCCAGGAATAGTGTTTAAAATTTCTAGACTGGGAAAAATCTTACTTTTTCTATGTCTTAACTGATCTATCCTATTATATTTTTTAATTTGCATCCTCCATATGGTAATTGTTGTTTTTCTAATCTATTTCTATTATTATTATTATTATTATTAATTATTTATTTATTTATTATTATTATGTCAGTACAATACAGCAAACGAGATCACTATGCTGGATTTCGTATTTCATCACCAGTCGGGCGCTTCCCAAGCACCTAGGACTGTGTGATGTAGCGGCGAATTATGTTTGCCGATCCCAGTAAAGCGGCCTTTTGCAATTGACAGATGGAGACTTTGTCAATTCCAATGGTTTTCAAATGTCCGCTGAGATCCTTTGGCACTGTGTGTCAAGTACCACTGGGATCACTTTCACGGGCTTATGCCAGAGTCGTTACAGCTCGATGTTTAGATCTTCGTATTTCACTAATTTCTCTAGCTGCTTCTCCTCAATTCTGCTGTCTCCTGGGATTGCGATGTCAATGATCCATACTTTCTTTTTCTCCACGATAACAATGTGTGGTGTGTTATGCTTCAGAATTCGGTCAGTCTGAAGTCCCACAGTAGTTTTGTTTGCTCATTTTCGACCATTTTTCGGGCTTATGATCCCACCAGTTCTTTGCCACTGGTAAATGGTAGTTCCGGCACAAGTTCCAGTGGATCATCTGTGCCACAGCATCATCATCATTATTATTTTTGTTGTTGTTATTATTATTATTATTATTAATGTGTTTGTATTTGATTTCATGCTGTGGGGAAATTTACTCATTCCCTGACAATCATGCAGGTGGCAGCATCTTTCTGATCTTGCCAAATCTCCAAAACTAAGCAGTCAGGTTGGCACTTGACCAGGACAGAACTTCAAGGAACCATAGAAGTACAGATTAGACTACAACATTGAAAAACAAGTAACGTCCATTCTGATGCAATGAAACAATTTTAATAACTCTATGAAATCAGCAGGAAGCGTGCCTGAAAGAAAGTTTCACTTTTTTAGGAAATGCAGCCCTATTACCAAAATTATCTTACTCATACAAAAAGAGATGAATGAATAGACATGAATGGATACCCAAAATAAGTGGCCATAGATATTTTTTTTCTCTTTTTGTGCTAAATGCAGCACTTTTGTTAATGAGGCAGAAAGGCACTAGTAAACTAAAGGTTTACCACAGATTATTATAAAATGTTGCAACACTCCATGGGGAGAAAAGTTGGAACACAAGAAAGGATTCCATCATGTTAATTTTTAATCCTTAAGCTTACTCAAAGCAACATTTCTTCATAACATGCTAACATGAGGCAAGATTGGGAAGGACAACTTTAAAAACTGAGGCCAATCTGTTTTTGGTAATCAGTGGCTTTGATATGCAATTTTTGACAGAGAATGCAAGGATTATAATTTCAAGCAATTGTTACCTTTCATGGATGAGAAGGTAAAAATTCTAACAACTCACCCTTCGGGGTTTTAAACAAAGTTAGTAAAACTAACTGGAGCAAAAATAGTTTCAATATACAGTGGTACCTCTACCCTAGAACACCTCTACTTACAAACTTTTCTAGATAAGAACCGGGTGTTCAAGATTTTTTTGCCTCTTCCCAAGAACCATTTTCCACTTACAAACCCGAGCTTCCAAAACTGTAACTGGAAAAGGCAGGGAGAAGCCTCTGTGGGGCCTCTCTAGGAATCTCCTGGTTGGAAACAGGGTCGGAAAAGGCGGGGAAAAGCCCCCATGGGGCCTCTCTAGGAATCTCCTGCGAGGAAACAGGGCTTCCACCCTCCCTGTGGTTTCCCTAATTGCACACATTATTTGCTTTTACATTGATTCCTATGGGAAAATTGGCTGCTTCTTACAAACCTTTCTACTTAAGAACCTAGTCACGGAATGAATTAAGTTCGTAAGTAGAGGTATCACTGTAGTGAGGCCATTATTGCTTTCTATAGTTACTCTCCTTGCATTAGGGTTAATATTCTTACCACGTACCAGATTCTTGAAGTAACTGAAACACACAAGTTGTTGTTGTATTTGAGATTGCAGCCTTTCCTTCCATGATGTTCTTTCTAGCTGCATTTCCAGCAGTTATTTGGTCTTTAGATTGCATCAGAACACATCCTGGGTAATTCAGCAATTCGTAAACTTCTTTTGTTTTTCCCTCATTTATTTTTTTGCCCAATTTAAGTTCTGGAGAAATAATTGGGGGGGAAAGGAGATATTTTTACACCGTGAACATAAATGAAAACAAGGCACTGAATTTTTTTTTAAAGGTTATAAAACAAATTTGTGCATGTTTACTAAGAAATTTCTACTTTATTTAGGGCATCTTGAATTTGGAAAGCATTCTTCTGCCTGCAATTTAACACTTTGTTTGACTATCAAAGACCACTAGTCATGCATTTTATTCAACAAACCCCTTATTCAGTTTGGCTTTATTCTCAGAATGTGTTCTTTTGTCAAACGTAGTCATTCCCTCCACCCACCCACAAAAAAAAAGGCACACTATGCCTTAGGATGAGCTGTGAGTATTGTGAGCTTGTTTTGGGGTTGCTTTTAATTGCCACAGGGGGGGAAAGAGAGAGAAAGAGAATCACCTCGCACTATAAGAAGCCTGCTGCAGAAGGGAACAAAGTTGAAGTCTTTTTAGTTCCTATGGTAACAAATGGATTGCTGGATGCAATTTATTAAATAATCCGGATAGCCATGCAGAGAAACCCTTCTATACTTTTCTTGTGCGGTCTGTTCACATTCCAAGTGGTAATTCTCCAGATACACTTATGAAGAAAATAAGTCTATATTAATCTTTTAACTTTTTGCCCTGGTTTTAACTCCATCTTGGGGAACAAATTGAGAATATATCTGCTAATTTTCTTCTATTTACACAAGGACGGTTCGCCCATTGAGTTGTGACTTCCATATACTAGTTATCTTTTTTTGCTCAACATGAAATCTCAACCTTTTCCTTCGAATCAGGCAAACATGGCTATAAAAGCTGTATGTTGTACTCTTCTTGCAAGGACATTTCAGGTGGGTACCCTTGATTGGTTTAAGAACACAGTGTTTCCCAACCTTGGCAACTTGGGAGATATTTGGACTTCAACTCGCAGAATCCCCCAGCCAGCTGGCTGGGGGATTCTGCGAGTTGAAGTCCAAATATCTCCAAGTTGCCAAGGTTGGGAAACACTGTTCTAACATATTAACTGAGTTGGAAGGGACCTTGCAGGTCATCTAGACTAACCCCCTGCCCAAGCAGGAGACCCTATATCTGCTTCTACCTAGGATTGAACTCAGGTCTAAGACGTTGAACTGTCATAAGCTTTTAATGATGTGGGCCTCTATTAGCAATTTCAAGGTATATACAGAGCTGTCCTTGAAAAATGGGAGGGTTGGCTTTTGTTCTTAAACTGAGTTAAGTCTAGTTTAGAGCTTACACTATAGTTTTTATTATCACCCCAAAGTCTTGGGCAACTGCTAATAATATTCAGGAGCCATAATCATCAATAACTCTGGGGACCACAAAAAGCTCTTGAGGCTTAGAATAACCCTCTATGCTAAGGATCACTAATGTTTCAAGTTGTGAGTAAAGGAGTGAGAATGGCGTAGGGAACTTTGCCTTGCCTTTTTCTCTTGCCTCAAATGTTATTTCTTTAATGACTCTATTTGCTAGCAAGACAGCAATAAGATAGAACTCTAAATAATTTGTAATCGACAGGACAAAGAGGGCAACAATAACATTCCAAGATGAAGTGGATAATATTTTGCATAACTTGAATTTAAGCAGTTTCTTGAGTAGCCACACTTAACAAAACTCTTCTTCCCAAGATAAAGACATCAAATTATTACTGCCCCTAAAGTTATTGTATGGTGAGGAAAGGAGTATTTCATAAATGAAATACCACTATGGCACTTTTGACAAATGAAACTGTGTAGTGCTAACTTATTATTGATGATTTGAGAGGAGCCAGGGTGGCGCAGCAGGTAGAGTGGTGTACTGCAGCCAACTGAAGCTGACTGTAGATCTATAGGTCAGCGGTTCAAATCTCATCACCTTGGCTCAAGGTTGACTCAGCCTTCCATCCTTCCAAGGTGGGTAAAATGAGGACCCAGATTGTGGGGGCAATACACTGGCTCTGTTAAAAAGTGCTATTGCTAACATGTTGTAAACCGCCCTGAGTCTAAGGAGAAGGGCGGCATAAAATTGAATGAATGAATGAATAAATAAAGAAATAAATAAATAAAAGTTGACTGCAAGTTTACATTCATTATCCCCTTTAAGATTTCTACAGGATTATCCTTAAATTATATATTGGTAGCTTACCTAGTTATATAGCTAGGTAACAATGGGTTCATTAAAAAAATGAGAAGATTTATAACCAGATAGTACATCTAGAATACTTAATAAGCAGATCATTCATTTCTGCAACCACTAAGTCTTTCTTGGAAAAATAAAAGTTTAAAAGGCAATGATAGCAACTATATATAATGAAATCTTCCAGTGATAATTTTAGGAAAACAAATATAAAGAGGTTTAAAAATATCTATGTTTCACTAAATATGTTGATAAGAGATAGTAGATAATAGATTTTATGTAAAAAAAGTTTCCCAGTCTTCTGAGAAACTGTCCATCCAAATCTTAAAGTGATAAATACAAAGTCTGATACTGGGAGAATAAGCATAAGAGAACCAAGTTTGGTTGTTCTGATAGATCCTTCATATATATATATTAGAGGTGATCAGAATTTGAAGTTCCACATTGTTAAAATTGCATACCATACATAATGGGAGACTTTATCAGGCTGTAAAATTTTCAGAACTACAATGGAAAAGTTGAACAAAAACTTTGCCTATTGGGTCCTGAATATGAACAGTAGAGGCAGAAGCACCAAACACCTCTTGAGTGAAATATAAATAAAATACACCCTTAGTTGAGCCAGAATTTATGTTTGCTAAGGGAAAAACCTGTTGAGTTTTGCCCCACTTTATGACTTTTCTTGCCACATTTGTTAAGTGAATCACTGCAGTTGTTAAATTAGTAACATGGTTGTTATTAAGTGAATGTAACTTCCCCACTGATTTTGCTTATTAGAAGGTCACAAAAGATAAATCACAGGACCTCAGGACACTGCAAGCATCATAAATATGAGCCAGTTGTCAAGCATCCGAATGTAAAGGACATGAACACGGGGATGCTGCAATAGTCCTGAGTGTGAAAAATGGCCAATAAGTCATTTTCTAGTTCCGTTGTAAGTTTGGTCACTCAGTGAACTGTTGTAAGTCAAGGACTGTCTGCAGAGATCAACCACAGGGAAATACAAATGTATTGCCGAAGCAAATGTATTTTGCCGAAGCAAAATACAAATGTACTTTTGTGTCCAACAGCCAAGTTTTCAGAACCTGGTTTTTGGACACAAATTCCCAATTAAACCCCCAAGTTATCGGTCCGTAACTGCCAGCCATTCCAGGCAGCGTAGGCCTACTGATCCCAACAGCTCTGAAGGTTCCCAATCTGAGAATGGCAGAGATTGCGTTGCACACATTGCAACACAATTACATTGGAAGTCCCAAAGGTGCTTTTTCAGGAGGCAACTGGACTTTTTCTTTCTGGTCATTCAAGTCTTATCCAAGAAGCTTCTGACTGGATGGTAGGGAATGGAAGGATTTATATTTCTTGCAAACAGCTGGCCACTTGCATCCTTTTAGAGGAGTGGTTCTCAATCTTTCTAATGTCGTGACCACTTAACACGGTTCCTCGTGTTGTGGTCACTCCCAACCATAAGTCTAGTGCCAGTTCTCCCAACAGAGCTTTAAGCTGATTGGCAGGAAGGTCAGAGGGACACTCCCACTGTAAATGCCTGATTGGTCGGATTGTAAAAATATACTGCTCAAAAAAATAAAGGAAACACTCAAATAACACATCCTAGATCTGAATGAATGAAATATTCTCAATGAATATTTCATTTGCACAAACTATTCCATTTGCAGAACAGCATGTGAAATTGATTGTCAATCAGTGTTGGTTCCTAAGTGGACAGTTTGATTTCAGAGAAATTTGATTTACTTGGAGTTATATTTTAAGTGTTCCTTTATTTATTTTGAGCAGTGTATATTCCAAGGCACCAGAATAGAAGTTTTAGTTCCTAATACCATGGAAAATTTGTCTTTTCCCATGGACTTAGGCAACTTCTAAGGGGTCCTGACCCCCAGGTTGAGAACCACTGTTTTACAGGGGCGTTGAGGCCACCTGGAAGGTTATCACATTGAAACCATTAGTGTGGAGTCCTAGAGAAGAGGCACAAGTCAAAAATAAAAAAAGAGGATTCCCTTCTTACTCCCTTGCAGGTGGAGATAAAGGTAGATCGGGAATCCTTTTTATTTTGATGATGATTTTTTGACCTGTTCCTCTTATGGTCAGTAAAACGAGGACCCATATTCTTGGGGGCAGAGTAAGCATCTGGGCAGTAAGACCCAGGTGCTTACTCTCTGTAAACCGCTTAGAGAGGGCTGTAAAACACTGTGAAGCGGTATGTAAGTCTAAATTGCTATTATCTAAGACCCCAGAGCGCGAATTGTCCCCATTGTGATTCACACGGCAAACGCAGCGCAACTTGCAATCTCTGTTCGCCATTCTCAGGACGGGAGAACCTCCAGAGCTCACTTTTTTCCCCCAGGGGAAAAAGAAAAAGGTTTCTTCTTTCCAAACTCCGGCAGTCTTCTTCCAAGGGCGGAGAAGAAGCAGCGGCGGCTGTTCCCCTCAGGCGCCCCACGTGTGCAAATCGCCCAACGCGAACTCTGGCCGACGGGCGCTCTTTTCCCTTCAAGCACGGAAGCCCACTCACCTGAATGTATGGGAGGCATGGCAGCGAAGGGAGCGGAGGTCCGGGACGCCTAAAACAAAAAGAAGAAAAGTAGAAAAAACGAAACGCAGGTGGAGAAGCGTTGCGACGACGCCTGCCAGCAAAGCCCGCGCACTTTGAACCGAGAAGAAAGAGGGGGGAGACCCACAACGCTCTCGGGGGTGCAGAAGAACTGCGACGGCGGGGCCGCGCGAAGAAGAAGGGGCAGCGGCGGAAGGGGCCGGCGGAGGCCGAGGGTGGAGACTTTTAGCCGCCGAGGCCCACCAATGGCCGCGGCTCGCGCGCGCGGGGTGGCGCCCCAAAGCGCCCCACCCCGGGGCGCATTCTTCCTCCCACCCCCCAATGGAAAGGAAGAGGGGGAAGGTTGATTCGGCTACCTCGGCCTTCCAATCTACGAGAAGTTTCCACCTCCGCCCCTCCTTTCCACTACCCCCGCCTCTAGGCCCGAGGCCATTTGGCGCCAAAGTTGCTTGCCCCACGGAGGGGGGAACTTTTCCCTCAGGAGGCTGCTCTCCGTCAGAATTGTTCCCACCTTAGCCTGTGCTATTATTTTTCATCGTTCCATTATTTATCACGTGTTAATATTTTACACTGTCCCTACACACAATCTTTTTAACCGCCTTTTTATTTTTGCCCAAGGCTACCATATATTTTCCAGGGATTTATATGCGTTCAAGTGCGAAAAGTAACACACACACACACGCCAAATACGCGGGTGAGGGGAGTTATGAGGGAGCGGGGAAGAAAAGTCCCTTTGCAAAAACTTTTTAAAAAAAATTGACGAAACGTTGCGCAGAAAGCGGTCCGCGAAGGAAACACACTAAATTTAATACGTCGCTGAGGAGTTGTAAGAGGGGGCAAACGAAAAAATGAGGGAGCAGGGCGAAGAATAATCCCGTTGCAAAAACTTTAAAAAACAGTTTCGACGAAACGTTGCGCAGAAAGCGGTCCGCGAAGAAGGGTTGCGCCTTCCCCTCCCTCCCCGCCTCCATTCCCGCAGGCGGCGCTTCCTCTGCTTCAGAAAACAACCCGCCCGCCCCCCTCCCCATGTGAGCGAGCGAGCCAGTGTGTATGTATGTAAATAAGGCGGGTGGGAAATCAAGGGGCGCGGGCGCTTGCAAACCGCCCGAGCCCGCCTCCTCCTCCTCCTTCTTTCCCACAAACTCAGGCGGCGCCGGTTGAAGCGACAGCGACGGGAGCTGCTCCGCGTGTAAAAAGCATCCGCGCGCACACACACACACACGTGTCTGGGCCCCGCTGAAAGCAATGGAGTTCGAGGAGCTGGGCATCGGGGAGGAGTGCGGCGTCTTTGGCTGCCTGGCCGCCGGCTTGTGGCCCACCGAACTGGACGTGCCCCATGTGATCACGCTGGGGCTGGTGGGGTTGCAGCACAGGTAGGACATGGGGGAGGGGAGAGGAAGGCCTGCAAGCCTTGGGGGGGCACAAGCAGTAAGTGGGGGGACAGTGGGAGGAATGCGATGGGATTTAAGAAGGAAGCCGGCTTTGGTTCCCTGCGGTCTGCTCTGCTAATAACTACGGCACGTGTTTAGGATGTTAACCTCCCCCCCCCATATGCATATTGCACTCTGCGCATGCATAAGAGCCTTGTTCCCTAGTATATTGGCGCAGGTGGACACTCTGGGGGCTTCCTGTTTGGCTGCTGCAGTAATCGAGTAGTTGATGCATGGAACTCACTAACAGACTCTGTAGTATCATCACCTAACCCCCCCCCCCAAAAAAAAACCCTTGACCCTTAGATTATCCACCATTGACTTCTCCCGATTCCTAAGAGGTCAGTAAGGGGCGTGCATAAGTGCACCAGAGTGCCTTCTGTCCCCTGTCCTAATGTTTCCTTTTTACTAGTATCATGTATCATAGATGTCTATGGAGAGAGGCGGCATACAAATTTAATAAATAAATATTATATCGTTGTATCTTTGTATGCCACCAATATGTACATGACAAAGCAAACAAACAAATAACTAAAATAAAATAAAATAAAATGAACATAGCGTGGTAGGTAAGATTCCAAACCCGCAAAGCTTTACCCTTAGGCTATCCAACATTGACCTCATCAGTCGGGCATGCCTAAGTGCACCAGCGTGCCTTCTGTCCCCCTACTGATGTTTCACTCTTATTAGTACCAATATCATGTAATTAAACAACGTCATTTCTTGGTATACTACCAATATAGAAACATAGAAGATTGACGGCAGAAAAAGACCTCATGGTCCATCTAGTCTGCCCTTATACTATTTCCTTATCTTAGGATGGATCTATGTTTATCCCAGGCATGTGGATTTACCAACCACGAAGTTTGTTCCAAGCATCTACTACTCTTTCAGTAAAATAAAATTTTCTCACATTGCTTCTAATCTTTCCCCCAACTAAGCTCAGATTGTGCCCTCTTGTTCTTGTGTTCACTTTCTTATTAAAAACACTTCTCTCCTGAACCTTATTTAACCCTTTAACATATTTAAATGTTTCGATCATGTCCCCCTTTCCCTTCTGTCCTCCAGACTATACAGATTGAGTTCATTAAGTCTTTCGTAATAAGTTTTATTCTTAAGGCCTTCTACCATTTTTGTAGGCGATGTCTCCAGAACTGAACACAGTATTCCAAATGTGGTCTCACCTGCGCTCTGTACAGCAGGATCACAATCTCCCTCTTCCTGTTTGTTAGATCAAATATGCACTTGACAAAATAAATAAATACATTAATTAAAGTGTAACTCTGATTAAAGAAAGATCCTCCTAACCCTTCCTCAAACTTCCAGAGCTCATCGCGTTCAAAGTTTACAGGTGGTACATTAACCGCGGAGAGAGCCCCAAAACTTGCTGACCATCTGCATCCGCTTCTCATTGGATGGCCCAATAAACATACCTGTGGTCCTCTTCCATATTTACTTGGTTTATGGGTCTACAGCAGAGGGTCCTCAAAGTTGGCAACAATAGCTGGCTGGGAAATTCTGGGAGTTAAAGTCCACAAGTCTTAAGAGTTGCTAAGCTTGAAGACCTCTGGTCCGCAGCAGTTTTAAGAGTCTCACTGTAGAGTTATTGGACCCAAATCAGTCTTGGTTAAGCTGGTTTACTCTTGTTCTTAGCTGTAGAACAGTTTAAAAACAACATTTGGATAAAGGCACGTGTATGGGTTTGTTTGGTAACATAGCCACTCCTTGCAGACTCTGCCCATAATTCTTTTCTTCTGCTGCAATATTTATTTATTTATATTAATTTATTTATTTATTTATTTTATTTGTCAAGTACATATTGTAGTATTCAAAGGAATAACACTGTCTATATGCATGCACCATATGTTTGTTTTGCCTACTCTTACCCAGAAACACCCAACAAGATACAACCTCAGTCTCACTTGCCCACCCTCTCAGTAGAAAGTTCCTTGTTTGCAAACACATGCTCATCCTATTTACTTCGTATCTGTGCTTTATTTTATAAAGAGAGAGGGGCAGCATACAAATCCAATTAATAAATAAGTCAAGGGGCGGCATACCGATTAATAAATAAATATTGACTTTCTCTAATGTGATGCCTTTTTCAAATTTCTTAACACTGCTGTCTGGGGATGTTGATAGTTTTAATCCAGCCTATCTAGATAGCATCGGGCTGGTCTACAGCTCTTTATCCTTGTTTCTCTTGCCTGCTAGAACTTCTGCTGTATGCATTTCTTCATGGAGTGATCAGCTTCAAGATTCATCTTGGATCAATTTGCTCTCTGGGTACTTCCTGTTCAGTTAGAGGATTGGGAATTCTGAGAAACCACAGTTCTCAACCCTTTTAACAGGAGGTGCTCTAAGGATGTACTTTCTCTATGTACTTTGGTTGGAATGCAGTACTGCAGGCTGCTACTGCTGGCTGACTGCAAATTTGGCAGTTTGAATGTCACCAGGTTCAAGGTTGACTTGGCCTTCCATCCTTCCAAGGTTGTAAAATGAGGACCTAGATAATGATGGAAAATGTTTTTCCCTTGGGTGCCAAAAAAGCATGGACGTGCACTATTGCGCAGGCGCGAGTGCCCACACCCATAATTCAATGCCTGGGGAGGGCGAAAACAGCTTCCCCTGCCACCCCCCAGAAGCCCTCTGGAGGCCGGAAACGGCCTGTTTCCCAACTTCTGGTGGGCCCAGTAGGCTCATGTTTCGCCCTCCCCAGGCTCCAAAGGCTTCCCTGGAGCCAGGGGAGAGTAAAAACGCCCTCCCCCATTCCCCCAGACGCTCTCTGGAAGCCAAAAACGCCCTCCCAGAGCCTTTGTATGAGCTAAAAATTAGCTGGCCGGCACACACATGCACGTTGGTGCTGAGTTAAAGCAATAGCTTGGATGCCAGTAGATATGGCTCCGCGTGCCACCTGTGGCACCTGTGCCCTAGGTTCGCCATCACTGACCTAGATTGTTGGGGACCATATGCTGACTCTGTAAACTGTTTAGAAAGGACTGTAAAGCAGGTGAAGCGATGTACATGTCTAAGCGCTGTTGCTATTTCTTGGGAAGTAGCCATGCTAAATTGGGTTCTTGACTAATGATTCAAAGCCCCATATGGCATGTAGGACTTACTTATTGTTCAAGTGGGGTCTTGTCTCTACTCCTCAGTGTGGCTGTAGTGCTCGACAAAATATCCACTACATTGTGTCCGAATGTCCATCAAGAACTTACACTGGCTCAATGGTTGATTTTTTTCAACGTAGGCCACCCTGTCCTTGAATGATGTGGGTGTACTGGACATTAACATTTGAACTACTATAAGTCCCTGTATTTGCCATACACTGAAAAAAATAAACTTTTAAAAAGCTTCCTAGACTGGACAGGTAGAGATACTTGAGAGGCAAAAGGAATACACTGTATTACATTGCAGTAACAAAACATTTACTCTTCAATTACACCCCTACGTTTGCAACTCAAAAGAAATTACATTGCCTTAGTGAAACCTATTTTTCCATCTCCAGAAACCTTCTTCCTCCCATCCCCAATATTATTAACATAATTTTAAAGTTCTTCTCCTGCTTTGATAGTAACAGTTTGAAGTACCAACTTGACAGGTTATATACAGAGTAGCTACCCCTGCACATGGTACATGTTACATAAATTGGGTTAACATTAAAATTGTTTGTTTAGCTCTTTGAATGCACACACAGCAGAGTAACTGGTTTCCTGTTTTTAACGTTCCATTTACAACTAACTATAAATACTTTATTATACACAGAGCTAAATTCATAGTAGGTAATATTTAACTGTAGTTGAGGAAAGTAAGGTAATTTTAACAATGATTCTGGCTTCTTCCCATCTCTCTGGTAACAACCTGATGACCCAGTTTGAACATAGAACTATATAAATTCTGAGTACTTTCACCTGTTGTAAGCCTTTCTAGCAATGCATTCTCCAGTCAGAATGGAGAATGTGGTTTTCAGGTGGGAAAATACACCAGGTTGTGTGTTGTGTGTGTATGTGTATGTATACACACGCATAAAAAACCTTGGTTCACAAATGTAGATTAAAGATGCACACACACACAAACATTTACATATGCATGGTTGGTAAATGTAGATCAAAGCTATATGCAGAAATAAAAATTCAACTGGGACAAGTCATTGACCCAATACATGGAGCACAGAAGATTGGTAAAAGTTGATGGAAGCATTACAGGTAGTTTTCAGTTAAGGACCACTGATTCAATAGCCATTTAAACTTAGGTTGGCATGAAACGTATATATGACCAGTCATTGAAATCCTGGCCCTTGCAGCTTCCCTGCAGTCAATAACAATAGCAACAACTGGCAAGAAGTTGGAAGTCTCAACCAGATGAGATCCTCATTAAGAATCCATGATGAGTCACTTAATGACAGCAATTGGAGACTGCTGGTATTACCACCACTATCATATGACAATGGAAATGACAGTTCCAATTATCATGGTTAAGCAAGAACTACATGTATAAACTCTATGGCAAAAAAACAAAGCAAGGCACAAATCACACCTATGTTTAGTATTTCTAAGTCCTGACAGCCTATTGGCATGACAGCGTATTAGTTATAAGAGAAGGGTAATAACACTAAGGAAATAAATGGATGGATGGACGGACAGACAAGAGAGATAAACACAGAATAATGTTACATATATGTATGTATGTTTTTTTCTGTTGAATCACCCTGGTGATTTTCATTATCGAATAGAATAGAATAGAATAGAATTTTATTGGCCAAGTGTGATTGGACACACAAGGAATTTGTCTTGGTGCATATGCTCTCAACGTACATAAAATAAAATATACATTTGTCAAGAATCATGTGGTACAACACTTAATGATTGTCATAGGGGTCAAATAAGCAATGAAGAAGCAATATTAATAAAAATCTTAGGATATACGCAACAAGTTACAGTCATACAGTCAACATGGGAGGAAATGGGTGATAGGAATGATGAGGAAAACTAGTAGAATAGAAGTGCAGATTTAGTAGAAAGTCTGACAGTGTTGAGGGAATTATTTGTTTAGTAGAGTGATGGCGTTCGGGAAAAAACTGTTCTTGTGTCTAGTTGTCTTGGTGTGCAGTGCTCTGTAGCGACGTTTATCAGCAAAAATGTTACATACATACATACATACATACATACATACATACATACATACACACATACATGTGTGTGTGTGCTTATTAGCTGTGGCTCGTAAGTGCTTGTGGGGCCAGTGCGATTTTGCTTCTGCACCTGTGGAGGTAGCAAAATTGTGCATGCAGCCGCAGGTGCGCCCGTGTTTCAGTGAGGTTTTTTGCTTCCGCACCTGCAGCTCCATGCACAATTTTGCTACCTCCACAGGTGTAGAAGCAAAATTGCGCTGGCCGTGCAAGCTCTTACGAGCCGCAGCGGTGAGTGCAATTTATCGTTCCGGCTAGTAACCCATTGATGGCTGTAACCTATATGGTGCTTTAACCCTCAAAATTTCTCATCAATGTGAACGATGCTAAACAAATAAGATGTGTGCCCTTATATAAATTATGCTCGAAATATATTTAAAATCTATGTCGCGAGACTAATCTCTTGAAAACTATACTCCCCCCCCCCCTTTCCTAACTTTTATAGGCTGAATTAACAATACAGTGGAACCTCGACATACGAGCAGCTCTACTTACGAGCTACTCGAGATAAGAGCTGGGAGGGGAGCGACATTTTTGTTCGCCTCCCGAGCTCACATTCGGGATACGAGCGCCAAGGAGCTGTCTCCTGAAGCCGAACGCTAACTTCCGTGTTCGGCTTCAGGAGACAGCTCCTTGGCGCTCGTATCCCGCGTGTTTTAAAAGGTTGCAGCCGGCCTGGGGGGCTCGGGGGGTGCTGGCAAGCCCCCCAGGCCGGCTGCAACCTTTTAAAACACGCGCGTCGCTTCGCAGCTGTCTCCTGAAGCCGAACGCTAACTTCCGCGTTCGGCTTCAGGAGACAGCTGCGAAGCGGCGGGTGTTTTAAAACGTCGCAGCCGGCCTGGGGGGCTCGGGGGCTTTCCCGCACCACTTCGCAGCTGTCTCCTGAAGCCGAACGCTAACTTCCGCGTTCGGCGGCAGCGGGTTTTTTTGTTGTTGCACGGATTAATTGACTTTACATTGTTTCCTATGGGAAACAATGTTTCGTCATACGAGCGTTCCGACTTACGAGCCTCCTTCCGGAACCAATTAGTCTCGTAAGTCAGGGTTCTACTGTAATGAGATTTCTTTTACAGGAATCTTTCCTCTTTTAATGCACTTATTAAGTATTGGGACTACTCTGAAGATCACCTCAAACTACTCTTGAATAGTTTTAAAACTGGAATTCTCAATAAAGTATAAGATCATATTATTATTAATCTTGTTCAGGCAATTAGTCTGTGTTGATCGATATATGAAAAAACGTCATGCAAGTCCTTGACCGCAAAATGTTCTGTAACATTTGGAACAGGTTTTAGGCTTGTTAATCTTTTTCTAGAAGATACTTCATTTTGAGAAATACTGCATTTTGGCAAGAATTAGGATGGTGGGAGGTTCGGAATGTATTCTACATTTGCCCAATCAGAACAGTTTGGCAGTTAGCATGGTTAAGATTTCTTTGGAACAGGACATAATTTTTTTTCAGAAAAAAAGGGAACTTTTATACTTTTTAATAGTGCTATAGCTCCAATGTTTCGCTTTCCTGACATTGTTGAAAAATAACAACGTAACTTCTTCCCAAAAGATTTCTCACGGTTTTTACAAAATGTATCCAGTCTGCTTGAAAAACCTTATTTTTCCCTATGTTCGTGTTACTTACAGAGATTTGTTCCCCAAAACATATATGCAACATTGTGGTTTATTATACTTTCTCAAGAAAAAAATAGTAACATTAACATGTTAAATACTGATTTAAAGTAATCCTATCTGACCTTTGTGAATAGCTTGAAATGGAAGATAATTCCCAAGCCTGATTTGCATTTTTTTTTAGCTTATGAAGTCTAGCCCTGAAAATTGCCCTGAAAATTGTGACTTGTCCCATTGTGTAAAATTTGTTGGGACACTGGTTGAGATTTTGGTAGGCCTAATATTTTTCTACTGGGATCAGCATTATTTCAAAATAAGTACAGTGGTACTTCTACCTAAGAACGCCTCTACTTACGAATTTTCTAGATAAGAACCGGGTGTTCAAGATTTTTTTGCCTCTTCTCAAGAACCATTTTCCACTTACAAACCTGATCCTCCGAAACTTTAACCAGAAAAGGCTAGAAGCCTCTGTGGAATCTCCTGGGAGGAAACAGGGCTGGAAAAGGTGGGAGAAGCCCCTCTCTAGGTATCTCCTGGGAGGAAACAGGGCCTCCACCCTCCCTGTGGTTTCCCCAATTGCATGCACTCATAAGTAGAGGTACCACTGTACCTTGGTTTCTCTTGGAATGGAATATGAATATTTTGTTTTGTTTCTTTTATCACCAAACAAAGACTAAGGATATGGTACTTAGAATGTAAACTGCATCTATGTCTACTCGATTGATTGATTGATCGATCGATTGATCGATCGCAGGGTCCATGGCATGCCAAAAACTGGGCTACACAAAGAAGCGAAGCCCCATTTGCAGAGTGCAGGCAGTACACAAAACCAGGCCCCTTCTGGCCCAGGGAAAATGAACTCTCAGCGTGTTCTGCCGGGCTCTATGGTATGAGTCTTCCAAAAATTCAACGGTACAAATTTCAGATATACACACACTTGAAAGTTCAAAAACAATGTTCTTTATCACAAACATTCAAAAGAAACAAAGCACCTTTTTTGTATTTCAAAGAGCACTCGTCCCAAAACAACCTGGTAGTCTGTACAATCCCCTTAATCAGTCCTTAAGTACTTAGCTAGCAGCTGTGAAGAAACATCACAGCCCTCCTTCTTCCACGAAGTGAAACACACACTTTGCTCTGCTTTGGTCTCAAAGTCGTGAAAAATCAACAAACAGCAAGGCACAGTCCTGAAGAACAACGATCAGCAACGGCCCAAGCCAGCATGCTGCTATTTATATCAGCAGCTCTAATTACTGGAGCCCCACCCAAACACAGGTGGCCTCTCTTATCTCCTGCAATATTTCCTCAATTGGTCTCTTCGATGCATAAGTCTGCGCCTGCGTGGATCTAACACTTCCTCATCCGAATCAACCAAAGATAATGGAGATTTGCTTCCTGGGCTGTGTGCCAAGCCCCCCTCTTCCAAGTCACCCCCACCTTCTTCTTTGTCTGAGGAAACTGCACTGCCTGACTCTGTCGGCAATAAAACAGGCCTATGACATGTTGATGCATCCACCTCCACGTTCCTTGGGGCAGGAGCTGGGCCAGAGCCAACCACAACACAGTGGAACTAGTCCCTGGTGCCCAAAAGATTGGGGCCACTGATCTATTAAATTGAGGCTGCTTATGGTGATCTTTTTGATTTGATCACCATAAGATTAGGACTAGACTATCTTCGGGACCATCTCCTGCCACATACCTCACAAAGACCAATAAGATCACATAGGGTTGGCCTCCTCCAGGTCCCATTACCTAAGCAATGCAGATTGGCAGGGCTGCGGGGGAGGGGCTTCTCTGTGGCTGCCCCAACTCTATGGAGCCAACTCCTCCCCGATGTTCGCACCCTATTGGTGTTCTAAAAGGCAGTGTCTGCAATGAATGCATATTCAGGGTTTGAAACGTTGGATCATTTTTGCTGAAGGTTGTTTTTCTTTTCCTGGAAAATAAATTCATTACCCAACATGGTTAAACTGGTGATGTTTCCTATTTTGGCTGTGACCCATTTCCAAGAAAACCATGCCTAGCTACCCTCCAGTCCCAATTAACTGGGTGTGTTAATTAGGTTAACAGGCAAAATGCCTGGCCGCCCAGCTTGCTCCCCGTGCTGCATCTTCTTGGTGCAGCGAGGGCAAAGCAGGAAGAGGCTGCTGCTGTTGCAGGAGTGAGAAAGCAGGTGGCCTTGGCTCTTCCCCAAAAGGTGAGAGCCGTGCCGGACATGCTGTGAGCACAGGGCTGGACGTGCTACAAGCAAAACGTGGAGTTCGGAACGGGTGGGGTAGGGGTGGCCGGAAATCTAGACCAGTGTTTCCCAACCTTGGCAACTTGAAGGTATCTGGACTTCAACTCCCAGAATTCCCCAGCCAGCGAATGCTGGCTGGGGAATTCTGGGAGTTGAAGTCCAGATACCTACAAGTTGCCAAGGTTGGGAAACACTGATCTAGACCAACCCCCTGCCCAAGCAGGAGACCCTATATCTGCTTCTACCTAGGACTGAACTCACATCTAAGACGTTGAACAGTCATAAGCTTTTAATGATGTGGGCCTCTATTAGCAATTTCAAGGTTTATATAGAGCTGTTCTTGAAAAATGGGAGGGTTGGCTTTTGTTCTTAAACTGAGTTAAGTCTAGTTTAGAGCTTACACTATAGTTTTTATTATCACCCCAAAGTCTTGGGCAACTGCTAATAATATTCAGGAGCCATAATCATCAATAACTCTGGGGACCACACAAAACTCTTGAGCCTTAGAATAACCCTCTATGCTAAGGATCACTAATGTTTCAAGTTGTGAGTAAAGGAGTAAGAATGGCGTAGGGAACTTTGCCTTGCCTTTTTCTCTTGCCTCAAATGTTATTTCTTTAATGACTCTATTTGCTAGCAAGACAGCAATAAGATAGAACTCTAAATAATTTGTAATCGACAGGACAAAGAGGGCAACAATAACATTCCAAGATGAAGTGGATAATATTTTGCATAACTTGAATTTAAGCAGTTTCTTGAGTAGCCACACTTAACAAAACTCTTCTTTCCAAGATAAAGACAAAGTCCAGACATCTTCAAATTTCCAAGGTTGGGAAACACTGGTCTACTTACATTTTTTCCACTGATTTTTGGGCTTTTTTTGCACCTGCGCATGCGCAGAAAAGTGAAAATCTCATCCTCGCATGAGATTTTGCACTGGGAGTGTGCGTGCACACGTGTGCCCCCGGCCCATTCCGGTAGGAGCCCAGTAATGATGACCTATTACTGCTACGGTGGTTAAGGCCCTCTTTTGACATGGGCCAGGCCGGCTTAAGTTTACGGCTACCGTGGCGCCCACCGAGAACAAGAACCCACGCAGCTGCCCCATCCCGCCTGGCCGCCTTCTCTTCTTGGCTCGGACCAGCGGGCAACTGGGAAACACTCCTTTTCTCTGGGAATCGATCGAGAGGGACCACGCATCTTCCCCGGGGTCACATGCAACCCCCCTGACATCGCTTTGAACCCCCTCAGAGAGGGCGTGTTCCACTATTTGAGAAACACTGCCCTAATGGGAGGTAACATCATCAGTGCTAGTGTTATCTAGTTAGGGTAATGAAACGTGTTCAAGAAAACAAGCAAGCTAAGAGAGGACCAAGGAGTACTTGGTATCTAATCGCATGTCTCATTTTTGGCACCCCTGTTTTAAATAATTTATTTGAGGAGGAAAGAAACAGGGTGTCCAGGGGGAAAGCATTTTGAAATTCCCTGATATTTCTCTGACATTTCCCTGTAACTTGCGATCTAGTTAAGGCACAGTCAAACCAAACGGCTAAGCCGTGGAGAAATATCGGTAGCTGAAGAAGCAAGTTGTTGCCACAGTTATGCTCATTTTTGCTTGACTCTGCCAGGCAGCGCGATCCAGGTTTTTTTTTTACATAATTTCCCCCTGACTTTTAAACATTAATACAGTTTGGTTGTTTTTTCCCTGATTTATTCCGGGTTTTTTTTCACAAATTCCCTGATAATTCCCTGATATTTCCTGAACTATTTATTTTATTTATTAGTTTTGTATGCCGCCCCTCTCCACAGACATACAAATCTAATAAATAAATTTCCTGAACTGCCGATTTCCCTGATAATTCCCTGATTTCCCTGTATGTTGCTTTGTAACCAATAATACTAAAGCACAAAATTGGGAGAAGGACTAAGGAATCCATTTTCTAAAAGCATTTAGAACAAATAAAATGTAATTAAATAGCTTTGTAGTTAAAGAACAACTTTTAAACGAAAACCTTCTGTAAAGTTGAGAGGAGAGTATATTTTCAGATTTGAAAACAAAGTTTTCAATATTTTTTTTCTCCAGTGAAAAATAGCTTACTTAATTCAGTCCGATGTTTCCCCCCACCCTAAAATAATGGCTGAGCTATCATAGCATTCTTTTTTATTAGACACATGTCTTGTGGTTTTTGATTCATATAAATCCTGTGACTATTTGCTAGGTTTTTTTGCTTAGCGGAACTGAAACAGTTCTATTGCTTTTTTTGTATTTTTATGCATATTTTTTTTGTCCTATTATATTTCCACTTTCTCTGGACACAATAAGCCTTCTTGAGTCAGCGGGTCTTATTGCCCTGTAAGCAGAGGTGGGTTCCTCCCAGTTCAGACCAGTTCACCTGAACCAGTAGCAAACTGTTGGTGATACTGGAGTACTGTGTTCAGTTCTGGAGACCTCACCTACAAAAAGATATTGACAAAATTGAACGGGTCCAAAGACGGGCTACAAGAATGGTGGAAGGTCTTAAGCATAAAACGTATCAGGAAAGACTTAATGAACTCAATCTGTATAGTCTGGAGGACAGAAGGAAAAGGGGGGACATGATGGAAACATTTAAATATGTTAAAGGGTTAAATAAGGTTCAGGAGGGAAGTTTTTTTAATAGGAAAGTGAATACACAAGAACCAGGGGGCCCAATCTGAGGTTAGTAGATCAGAAGCAACATGAGAAAGTATTATTTGACTGAAAGAGTAGTAGATCCTTGGAACAAACTTCCAGCAGACGTGGTTGGTAAATCCACAGTAACTGAATTTAAACATGCCTGGGATAAACATATATCCATTGTAAGATAAAATACAGGAAATAGTATAAGGGCAGACTAGATGGACCATGAGGTCTTTTTCTGCCGTCAGTCTTCGATGTTTCTATGTCACAGCACCAGTTCTGTTGGTGCTGGTCCGTTGGCATTGCCATCTTATTTTTATTTTTTTTTAATTTGGGGAAGGGGATTTTTCCCTATTTTTTTCTTCTGCACATGCGCAGCAGCTGAGTTTTTGGCACTATGTATGCATGACCATCTTGTTTTCGGCTTTTTGGGGGGAGGGGTTAATTTTTTGGTACTGCGCATGCGCTCAGCCACACGGTGTAGGAGGAAGCAAAATGGCAGGTTAAGTTAGAGCCCACCCCTGTCTATAAGTATAAGATTACATATTTATATTTTGAGGCAGAGTTTACTGGTTGTTTCATAGCAGGTCTTTGAAGTTACTGAAGTTGAACTTAACTCTACTGTATTGAACAGGTCAGCAATTCATTTATTGTTGTTTTACTCTTTGCCCAACCCCCTTAATAGAGTAAGGGTATTAAACAAACCTGTTGCAGTGTGGGAAGGGCAGCGTCCAGTGGTTTCCTTCTGACATCCTGCATCTCTTCCTGCTTGTAAAATCTCTCTAAAAAGGTTGTTCGGTTTTTGATAACAGACTGCAAGCACTCAGATGCGCCTCTTTGGGATTGTACTGTTGTGTTATCTGGCGGGATTTTCTTAGAATGAATAGGCAAGGGTTCTGCGTGAGAAGAGAAGTTTCAGATATTATTTATTTAGCTTTGTCAAGAAATTAATACACCTAGATTTATTCTAATGACTGTCTGTCTGTCTGTCTGTCTATCTCTGTGTCTGTTTTTTCTGTCTGTCTGTCTGCCTGTCTGCCTATCTATCTATCTATCTATCTATCTATCTATCTATCTATCTATCTATCTATCTATCTATCTCCTGCTATCTATCTCTGTTTGTTTCTATCTCCTGTTATTTATCTATCTATTTATCTGTCTGTCTGTCTCCTGCTAGCTATCTAGCTGTCTAGCTATCTCTTGCTATCTAGCTGTCTGTCTGTCTACGGTATATGTGAGCTAACTCATATATACCAACTCATCTTTGTTGCCAGGCCTGGGGTAATTAGATCTTCCCCCTGACCAACGAATGTTTTTAGCGTAATTTATTGGGTGAATATTAATGAATGTTTTTTAAAATGTTTTAGATTTTTTTTAAAAAAAAATAATTATATTAATTGGATTTATTATATTGTTATGTCTACTATATATGCTGTGAGCCACCCCGAGTTCTCGGAGAGGGGTGGCATACAAATCCAACTAAATAAATAAGTAAAAATATGAGATGCAGTGGCACAGTGGTTAGAGTGCAGTACTGCAGGGTACTTCTGCTGATTACCAACTGCCAGCAGTGGCAGATCGAATCTCACCAGGCTCAAGGTTGACTCAGCCTTCCATTCTTCCAAGGTCGGTAAAATGAGGACCCAGATTGTTGGGGACAAGATGCTGACTTTCTAAACAGCTCAGTGAAGGCTGTAAGGCACTGTGAAACTTATATAAATCTAAGTGCCATTGCTAAGTGCTATAAATGAATGGTTTGCCTTAGCAATCTTATATCTCTTATACATCTATTCACAGTAATAGAGTGAAAAATCATTACCTTCTTCAGAGATTTTCCTCTTGACCCTCAGTGGTATTGGGTCTGTGATAACTTCTGTAAGCATCTCTTTTAAAAAGACAGTAAATAGCAATGTGCTATTAAAATTTGGAGGGCAAGACGGATAAATTTGTTCATAGGTTAATTTAACTGACTTAATGTACACTTCTGCAACTAAAATAAACAGAAATACAGCTACATTTTTTTGGTTCGTTTTACATTTCTCTAAATTTCTTCAGTGATAATTGCCTGGATCATCAATATAGATACAAAGTTGCATGCAAAGATTTAGATACTGTTGGTCAAATCTTTTCCTCTTTCAATGGGTCTATGTAATATACCCTGGATACCTTTCCAATTGATTGACTCCTGCTAATAAGACACACATACCTACCACTGCAATATTCATTAATCAGTGTGTGGTACCGTAAATACTATTTTAGTGGTGAATGAATGCTCTCATTTTTTAAGCTCTCAGTCTGTGATTTTCTGTATACAGTGATACCTTGTCTTACAAACTTAATTGGTTTCGGGATGAGGTTCTTAAGGTGAAAAGTTTGTAAGACGAAACAATGTTTCCCATAGGAATCAATAGAAAAGTGATTAATGCGTGCAAGCCCAAAATTCACCCCTTTTGCCAGCCGAAGCACCCGTTTTTGCACTGCTGGGAGTCCCCTGAGGCTCCCCTCCATAGGAAACCCCACCTCCGGACCTCTGTGTTTTTGCAATGCTGCGATTTCACTGAGGCTCCCCTTGCTGGGAAACCCCACCTCTGGACTTCTGTTGCCAGCGAAGTGCCCGTTTTTGCACTGCTGGGATTCCCCTGCTGGGATTCCATTGCAGCATCACAAAAACACGGAAGTCCGGAGGTGGTGTTTCCCATGGAGGGGAGCCTCAGGGGAATCCCAGCAGCGCAAAAATGGGTGCTTCGCTGGCAATGGAAGTCCGGAGGTGGGGCATCCCAGCGGCGGCGGTGGGTTTGTAAGGTGAAAATAGTTTGTAAGAAGAGGCAAAAAAAATCTTAAACCCCAGGTTTGTATCTCGAAAAGTTTGTATGACGAGGCGTTTGTAAGATGAGGTATCACTGTACTTGCAAGAGCCATGGGTTTCTCTAAGCAGCTTCTCTGAGCATTTATATTTGGCATGAAAAAAACTCCCAGGTCCTTACAATGTGTAGAGAACTTGGGAAGGGCATATTGCATCCCTCAGAAATGTGGCAGCGTGCAATCCGTAGCACTTCTAGACAGTGCCCATGAAAAAGTGGCATGGATCAGGTCCTGCCAAACAAATCTTATTTCATTCTTTGACAAACTGTCTCAATTAGTGGGTTAGTGAAAAGCAGTTGACATCATATATATATGGATTTCAGCAAAGCATTTGACAAAGTAGACACAGCTTGGTAAGCTAAAAAAAATGTGGGATACACAACATCACTATTAGATGCATTAGTAACTGGCTGACAAATCACACTCTGTGGACCTGAAAATACATCTACATAGAAGGGATACCCAAGACCCAGTTCTCTTCAACATCTTCAAAAACAATCCTAGGTTCCATTAACAGAGTGATAGAATCAAGGTCATGTGAAATATTAATACCACTTTATAAAACCTTATTAAGACCAAATGTAGAATACTGCATCCAGTTTTGGTCACTATATTATTTTAAAAAAAGATATAGATACTCTGGGAATAGTGTAGAAAAGAGGGGGGGGAAAGATGATTAGGGGGACTGGGGGCTAAAACATATGAAGAACAATTGTAGGTTTGTCTAGTGCAGGGGTAGGCAAAGTTGGCTCTTCTATGACATGTGGACTTCAACTCCCAGAATTCCTGAGCCAATCATGCTAGCTCAGGAATTCTGGGAGTTGAAGTCCACATGTCATAGAAGAGCCAACTTTGCCTACCCCTGGTCTAAGTGAAAAGAAGGACTACGGCAGTGATGGTGAACCTTTTTTGGTTTGGATGCCAAAAGGGGTGTGTGGGGGTGTCATAGTTAGAGGTTTATCAGCCAAGTTGATGGTGACTAATAGGGAGTCATAATCAGCAGGAAGGGAGATATAATCTTGTGACCAACTTCTGATTACTAACACATAAATAAGTTGCTTGTTTCATGCGCAACACCCATCCTCTAATTTTCTTTTGGGATGCGGATTATTAACTCTGAATTACAAAGGCTTAGATCAGTGATCGCGAACCTTTTTTCCCCCGAGCGCATGCTATCGTACATGCGTGAGTGCCCACACCCTTAATCCAATACCTGGGGAGGGTGAAAACAGCTTCTCCCACCCTCCAGAGGTCCTCTGGAGGCCGAAAATGGCCTGTTTTCCAATTTCTGGTGGGCCTAGTGGGCTCATGTTTCTCCCTCCCCGGCTCCAAAGGCTTCCTTGGAGCTGAGGGAGGGTAAAAACGCCCTTTCCCATCACCCCGGAGACTCTCTGGAAGCCAAAAACACCCTCCCAGAGCCTCTGTGTGAGCTGGCTGGAAGACACATGCATGTTGGAGCTGAACTAAGCAAACCGTGTGCCAGCAGATACGGCTCCAGGTGTGTGGCGCCCTTGCCATAGGTTCATCATCACTGGCTTAAATGAAACTTGTTACCCGTCCTCATATAACCATAACCTTGATAAAGCATTTCCTCTAATATTTAAGTTATTCTTGCTTCTGTGATGTTATTAGTATTTAATATCAAATTGGTTCTGTCCCTGTCTGTAAACCTACCTGAGGGCTGATTCTTCAAAATGCAGTCAATTTCATCGTAAAACCTCATCTTCCTGCTTGCACTACCAAGCTGATTGTTTTCTTTCTGCACCGCTCGATACTCGTATTTTAAGTTCTTGTATTTTGTACGGCACTGTTTCCAGTCTCTGTCTATTCCAACCTTCATTAGCCTTCTGGCAATCTCCTCAAATATTTCTTTATTCCTTGTTGCTCCTTCAAGCATTTGTTGTATTTCCTCATCGGACCATATATTTATAAGAGCTCTGACTTCATTGTCGCACCAATGCTTTCCTGCTCCTGTGTCGTTGATGGTAATAACTTTAAAGTGATTTTGGGCTTCATCCAATGTCATCGGATTGTCTGAAGATTCAAAATTAAACAACTGAAACAAAGTATTTCACAAAGTAAAAGCAGGCTATTGCATTTCCCCCATAAAGCTACTAGATAAAAAGATTCAATGGATATTTTACTAGGAAAAGATCTGAACAACAACAAAATGGAACATTGTATAAAGAAATTAGGGTTATGTGCCACTTCAGATACAGTCTGCAAAGGGTTCTGTATATAGTTCTTTGTTAGACAGGTCCATATACTGTAGAACATGTCACATGTCATGGTTAGGATGTACTGTAATTATCTCCTAGCTGTGGCTAGGAGATAGCCTAGCCATTCAAGCAGGAGCTGAAAGTCTCAAGGGGACCATCGAGTATTAAATCTCCTTCTGCAAAGATTTAGGCAGCCCCATCTTGAACTACAATTCATTAAAAAAATAATCTGTATTTTCATCGCCCATTGTTGATCAGAAGCAAAGAAAAGGCTTACCTGTCCCAGGTGCCTGTTTATACACTGAGAATCCAGATGTATCCTCTGAGATTGTGCTGACTGAATCATCATCTGTCAAAACAACCCAGTTGTTCATTATGATGTTGCATGTCTTCTATATTTACCTCGAATAAAATTTACTAAAGCTGAAGCAATATAGAAAACTGCTCCTGCCATTAGCAATACATGGCATCAGACCAGATTACTTACGGGACCGCCTTCTGCCGCATAAATCCCAACGACCGGTTAGGTCCCACAGAGTTGGCTTTCTCCAGGTCCCATCAACCAGACAATGTCGTTTGGCGGGGCCTAGGGGAAGAGTCTTCTCTGTGGGGGCCCCGGCCCTCTGGAATCAGCTCCCTCCGGAGATTCGTACTGCCCCCATGCTCCTCGCCTTCCGCAAGAGTCTTAAGACTCAGCTATGTCGCCAGGCCTGGGGCAATTAGATCTTGCCCCCCTGACCAATAAATGTGATGCATGGTGTGATTGGATTGTCTGATTGAGTAATATATAGGGTTTTTAGCTGTAGTTTTTTAATGTATTAGATTTGTTTTGTATGCCACCCCGAGTTTTCAGAGAAGGGCAGCATACAAATCTAAATAATAATAATAATAATAATAATAATAATAATAATAATAACAACAACAGCACTAGTAAATAGCAATAGCATTTAGACTTATATATTGCTTCATAGTGCTTTTACAGCCCTCTCTAAGAGGTTTACACACATTCAATGAATATGTGAATGAAAGTTGATCGAATGGGAATGACTGTTTTTTATGGTTTTGGGGTTTCTAGATTTTTTTAGATTTTATATTTAATTAATTGGATTTAGGATGTTATGCATTGTTTTATTATATGTTGTGAGTCGTCCCGAGTCCTCGGAGAAGGGCAGCATAAGAGTCCAATTAATAAATATTGCCCCAACAATCTGGGTCCTCATTTTACCCACCTCGGAAGGAAGAAAGGCTGAGTCAACCTTGAACTGATGGTGAGATTTGAACTGCTGAACTACAGCTAATAGTTAGCTGAAGTAGCCTGTAGTGCTGCATTCTAACCACTTCACCACCCCGACTCTTAACACATTGCAGTGTTCTTTAATGCTGCACCTTCATATGAAGTGTTTCTTGGCATGTAGACTTCAACTGCCTTGGGCCTTTGTAATTTAGTGGTAATATAACCCTAATAAATTAACATTTACCCTCGGATAGTTGAGAGGAGTATGCCTGATATAAGATTGTTCTACCTGTTTTAAGATATTGACCAAAACAGAAGATCCAAACAAATAAATGTTATACTAAGGCTGGCTTTAGTTATTGCTTACACCTATACCCTTTTCTCCATATTTACAGCATTAGTAAATAGTACATTCTTAGAAGGGTTGATTGCATTGGGTAGTTTAGATGAATTATTGCATCCTCACAACCTAAAATGTCACAACGTTACCAAATTAAGTTGTAACCTTAAATTGGAAAAAAATTGCAAGCCTCACCCTCAAAACTGCTATATTATTTGAAAAGCCTGATAGAATGACTATAGAGTAAGGAATCTAGAGGAATCTTCTTTACTCCTCTATAATTCTTCTCTGGTAAACAAAATTAACTTCCCTCACAATAAATGAGGTTTATTATTTTGTAATAATCTTCCCGAAAATAAGACCCTTCTTATATTTTTCTGAACCCTGAAATAAGCGCTTGGCCTTATTGCCATGCACTCAAAAGCCCGATTGGGCTTATTATCAGGGGATATCTTATTTTGGGGAAAACAAGGTAATTGTTTTCTGCTTTCCTGAACTTGGAATATTTTTTTTAGTTCTGCTGTCTGGGAATTCTTGGGTTTTGCAGATTCAACACAGCTGAAAAGTACCACACTATAAAAACTATTCCATTTTATAATTCAACATATTTTCATTTACAGTGGTACCTCGAGATACGAGTTTAATTCGTTCCGGACCTGGGCTCTTAAGTCGAGCAGCTCTTATCTCGAACGACTTTTCCCCATAGGAATTAATGTAAATAATTTTAATTGGTTCCAGCCCTCAAAAAACTCACAAAGTTAGTCTAAATTATGCAGAAAGACATGTTTTTAATGAAGAAATGTACATGTACATATAAATGAATAATGAAGTTTCTTTCACTTAACTTGTAAACTTTCTTAAACTTTTAAATTTACATATGTTCAACTTCTCTGCCACCCAATCCTGTAGGACAGAGGTCCCCAACCCTTTTTGCACCAGGGACCGGCTTTAAGCGATCAAGAGAGGAATGGGTGAATGAATGGACGGAGGGTGGGAAGGAAGGAAGGAAAGAGGGAAGGGACAGGAACAGAGGAAGGAAGCAAGGAAACTTATGAAAGGGGAGAGTAAGAGAGGAATGAGTGAAGGGAGGGAGGGAAGAAGGTGGGAAGGAGAAAGAAAAGAAGAAATAGAGGAATGGAAGGTAAAAGAGCAAGAAAGAAAGAAAGAAAGCAAGAAAGAAAGAAAGGGGGAAGGGACAGGAACAGAGGAAGGAAGCAAGGAAACTTATGAAAGGGTAGAGTAAGAGAGGAATGAGTGAAGGGAGGGAGGGAGGGAAGAAGGTGGGAAGGAGAAAGAAAAGAAGAAATAGAGGAAGGGAAGGTAAAAGAGAGAAAGAAAAAGAGCAAGAAAGAAAGCTGCAAGCACCCCCCCGAGCCCCCCAGGCCGGCTGCAACCTTTTAAAACACGCGCGCCGCTTCACAGCTGTCTCCTGAAGCCGAACGCGGAAGTTAGCGTTTGGCTTCAGGAGACAGCTCCTTGGCGCTTGTATCTCGAATTTGGGCTTGTAAGTAGAACAAAAATATCTCTCCCCTCCCAGCTCTTATCTCGAGTTGCTCTTAAGTAGAGCAGCTCTTATGTCGGGGTTCCACTGTATTCTTCCTTGTTATATTTTTAATCCAGGATGCATCCAAAGTTCATTTATACACTGCTCAAAAAAATAAAGGGAATATTTAAACAACAACATAAAATTCCAAGTAAATCAAACTTCTGTGAAATCAAACTGTCCACTTAGGAAGCAATACTGATTGACAATAAATTACATGCCGTTGTGCAAATGAAATATTCAATGAGAATATTTCATTCATTCAGATCTAGGATGTGTTATTTGAGTGTTCCCTTTATTTTTTTGAGCAGTATATATCACAGTATATTCCTGTGATAATATACTTGGAATTTAAACATGCCTGGGATAAACATATATCCATTGTAAGATAAAATACAGGAAATAGTAAAAGGGCAGACTAGATGGACCATGGGGTCTTTTTCTGCCGTCAGTCTTCTATGTTTCTATGTTTCTATGTTTCTATGTCTGTTTAGTTAAGTGTAGGAAGTGTAGGAAGATTTACAGTCTTGATTTTCTTGTCTCTTCAGGTATTCTAAATGAGTAACTGTTCCTCAAGTTCACTTACTAATTGCTAATTAGAAGGCAGTTTGGTAAAGTATGCTGCTACTGGATAGGCAGTAGAATCCGTTTTGTATTAACATTCAGAGAGATTGGAGCAAGAGTGGGCAACTGTGGCCCCTTAATACTTTATGGAGTGAGTTCAGGAATTTTGTGATGTGAAATCCACAGGTCATAAAAGGGCCAGGGTTGCCCACCCCGGGGTTGGAGATATGGGTTCAGTGAAGGGCTGCCCATCGCTGGTGCTACCAGTGTGTTCCTGTGCATGCACAGGAAGTGAAATTTCAGGCGATGATGCTCATGTGTGCGAGATTTCACCAATTTTCGGCAATTTCCCCAATCCCCAGGCCACGGACCAACACTGGTCTGTGGCCATCAGGGACTTGGCTGCACAAGCCCCATCTGCACATGCATGAGATCTAGCAGCATGCAAAACTATGTCCCCCTTCCCATCTGGAAAAACCACCCTCCATGGAACTGGATTGGAGTCCACTGCTCTAGGGCAGTGTTTCCCAACCTTTTTTGAGCCGCGGCACATTATTCACATTTAAAAAATCCTGGGGAACATTGAGTGGGGGGGGGGGGAGGGGTGTGTGTAAAAAAAAAGTTTGGACAAAAAATATCTCTCTTCCTCCCTTTCGCTCTATTTTTCTCTCTCCCTCTTTCTCTCTCTCTCTCCCTTCCCTCCTCTTTCCCCTCTCTCTCCATCTCTCTTTGTTTCTCCCTTCCTCCCTCTCTTTTTTGCCCTCCTCTCTCCCTCCTTCCTTCCCTCTCTCTGTCTTTCCCTCACCCTCCTTCCCCCCTCTTTCTCTCTCTCTCTTGCTTTCTCTCTCTTGCTGTCTTTCTCTCTTTCTCTCTTCCCCCTCTTTCTCTCTCTTGCTATCTCTCTTTCTCTCTCTCTCTTTTGCTTTCTCTCTTTCTCTCCCCCCTCTCTCTCCCTCTCTTGCTATCTCTCTTTCTCTCTCTCTTTTGCTTTCTCTCTTTCTCTACCCCCTCTCTCTCCTTCTTTTTCTCCCCCCTCTCTCCCTCTCTCTTTCTCTCTCTCCCTCTCTTGCTATCTCTTTCTCTCTCCCCCCCCTCTCTCTCCCTCTCTTGCTATCTCTTTCTCTCCCCCCTCTCTCCCTCTCTCCTTCTCTCTCTCCCTCTCTTGCTATCTCTTTCTCTCTCTTTCTATCCCCCCTCTCTTCCTCTCTCTTTCTCTCTACCTCTCTTGCTATCTCTTTCTCTCTCTTTCTCTCCCCCTCTCTCCCTCTCTTTCTCTCTCTCCCTCTCTTGCTATCTCTTTCTCTCTCTTTCTATCCCCCCCTCTCTTCCTCTCTCTACCTCTCTTGCTATCTCTTCCTCTCTTTCTCTCCCCCCTCTCTTTCTCTCCCTCCCTCTCTTGCTATATCTTTCTCTCTCTTTCTCTCCCCCCTCTCTTCCTCTCTCTCCCTCTCTTGCTATCTCTTTCTCTCCCCCCTCTCTCCCTCTCTCTTTCTCTCTCTACCTCTCTTGCTATCTCTCTCTCCTTCTTTCTCTCCCCCCTCTCTTTCTCTCTCTCCCTCTCTTTCTATCTCTTTCTCTCTCTCCCCCTCTCTTGCTATCTCTTTCTCTCCCCCCTCTCTCCCTCTCTCCTTCTCTCTCTCCCTCTCTTGCTATCTCTTTCTCTCCCCCCTCTCTCCCTCTCTCTCTCCCTCTCTTGCTATCTCTTTCTCTCCCCCCTCTCTCCCTCTCTCCTTCTCTCTCTCCCTCTCTTGCTATTTCTTTCTCTCTCTTTCTATCCCCCCTCTCTTCCTCTCTCTTTCTCTCTACCTCTCTTGCTATCTCTTTCTCTCTCTTTCTCTCCCCCTCTCTCCCTCTCTTTCTCTCTCTCCCTCTCTTGCTATCTCTTTCTCTCTCTTTCTCTCCCCCCCCTCTCTTCCTCTCTCTATTTCTGTCTCTCCCTCTCTTGCTTTCGCTTTCTCTCCCCCCTCCCCCCTCTCTCTTTCTCCCAGTATCCGTGGGGCGACGGCAGGGTGATCAGCTTGAGGCGGAGCTCCAGAACGGAGGCACAGACGGCGGTGGCTAGAAGCAGTACATTTCTGGCATTGCGCTGGGCATGGACATGGGGCTTGAGCCTCCGTCCTGGTCCAGCCAGCAGGCAAGTGCCAGCCACGCAATTCCAGCATTTCCAGCCGCCGCCGTCGGTGCCTCTGTTCCTCTGTTCCGGAGCTCCGCCTCCGGAACAGAGGAACAGAGGCACCGACGATCACCCTGACGTCGCCCCACGGCTACTGGGAGAAAGAGAGAGGGAGAGAGGGGGAGAGAAAGAGAAAGCAAGAGAGGGGGAGAGAGAGAGGGACCACCCTGCCACCGCCCCACGGCATGGCTCCTGCCCGCTGCCGCCGCCATCACCCTCCCCCTGCGCACCGCCCTCCCGCTGCCGCTGCCCTCCCACCAAGCCCCAAAGCTCACCTGCTGACAGGGAAGCTCCAGCCGGGCGGGGCGCCGCAACTGCTTGAAAACTTGGAAGGCGCAAAGAAGCAAGCTCAGCTTCCGGTCTCAGAACTTTTTTCTCTTCGAAAAAAGTTGCGAGGCCAGAAGCTGAGCTTATTTCTTCGCGGCACACCTGACCATGTCTCGCGGCACACCAGTGTGCCGCGGCACACCAGTTGGGAAACACTGCTCTAGGGGACCCACAGTGGCTTGTGGACCATTGAATTGCCTAACCATGTTCTACATCAAGGTCAGGGCTCCATCTTTGCAGGTTCTCAGGTCACATACTAACATCAAGAGATTTGGGACCTATTGAACTTTCAAATCCTTCCTCTGCACTTATGGGGACTGTTACTTAATCCCTGTGCAAAAAGTTACCTTAAATGAGTGACTGCCAACTATTTTAACCAGGGACAGGCTTATACAGTGGTACTTTTAGCTAAGAATGCCTCTACTTAAGAACTTTTATAGATAAGAACCGGGTGTTCAAGATTTTTTTGCCTCTTCTCAAGAACCATTTTCCACTTACAAACCCCAGCCTCCAAAACTGTAACCGGAAAAGGCAGGGAGAAGCCTCCTTGGGACCTCTCTAGGAATCTCCTGGGAGGAAAGAAGGCTGGAAAAGGAAGGGAGACTATATTGAGACTGCTTTTTTTTTTTAAGGATGGAATGGCTGAAGTGTCATTTCAGGAATGAAATGTATAAGTTGATAAAGATAAAAATTGCTTTTCAGTTTGACACTTCTGGCCAATTAAATTAATTAATTAATTAAATTGACTTGGTAAAAACTTGTGCTGGTCAAATGGCTTTTGAGTAAGACCTTTGAAGCCCTTTGTTTGAAACAGCTACTAGTCAAAATAGCTGAAGGGAAAGAAAAAAATGCATTTGGGAAAATCAAGGCAATCTCACTTTTTGTCTACCTCTGAATTCAGATGGATTCCATAATATTTTATTTTTATAACTTATTCCTAATTTCAAAAGGATTTTGGACACAAAAAGAAGAAAATAGAAACTTGAGAATAACAACTTTGAGCAACTTGAGAATAACTTTGATCAATAACTTAAAAGACCATTTAAAGTTATCCCAGATTTCAAAATAAAAACCCATACTTACAACCCTTCCTTCAAGTTACAGCTGTTGTCTCCCCAATCACATGCTTGCATTTTAGGATCTTGGTAACCAGCTTGCATTTGTCTTATAGTCAGATGACTACAATTAGACTACCGTATTTTGCTAATTTCCAGCAAAAAACAGCCTTTTGGATATGCTGGATTCACTTAATAGCCACCTGATTCGCCCTCACTTAAGGGTGATTATAAATATGGACATATAAATCTCATCTGATCACATGGTGTCTTGAATTACAATTGAAATGACTTTCATTCAGTATTCCATTGTACGAGGGTCGCCCAGAAAATAATGCACCACATTTTTTTTCTCAGCCTACAGTAATCGTACGAATGCGAAATTTTAGATATACATTATTTAAATTGTCAGGAGTGCGTGTGTAAATTTTGCGTTTCTTCAGACAGATAGTGTAGCTGCAGTAGTGTTTCGAAATGGCGTCTGTAAGTGATGTATGCTATAAGCAGCGTTTCGTCATTGAATTTCTCACTGCGGAGAAAGAAGCTGTTGGGAGCCTAGCTTCCCTAGCTTTGGGCCATTAAAGGATGCCATTCGCTGAAGACATCTTGAGAATGACGAATTTCTGCACATTGCAGAAATGGCTTTGTGACCAGAACAAGGAGTAGTACAAGGAATACACACCCTTGTGTCTCGCTGGAGGAAGGTCATAGAACGGGATGGAGATTACATGCAAAAATAGGGAGTCCAGAAGAAACATCATTCTTTCTTGTGCGTAAGTTTCATTGTGTTCAATAAATAATTGTTGAAGGAAAAAAATGTGGTGCATTACTTTATGGGCGACCCTTGTAGTTGTAAATTGAGAACTATCTGCAGATTGTAAATATGTGAAGTAGATGGAAATACTATTTCATAGAGCCAAATTAGATCAAAAGCAAACAAACAAAAATCCAAAAAACCCCAGTTATCATCCTGTTTCTACAACTGGAAACATGATATACATGAAAGGCAGACACTTCTAATGTTATGTCCCAAGATCTGCTTGTATTCTTAAATACAAGATGAGAGTCATTGTCAAGTGCATCCAACAAAACTTGTTTATTTGAGCTGCTGGGGAGTGTTTATTACACTTTTATATTTGCAAATTTAGTAAATTTGCAAGAGGTTAGCACCTGGAAATAATTTATCTGTTTTTATATATGCTACCCAAATACCCTCTTTTTTTTCCAAATAAACAATTATGTAATTTATTTATTTACTTTTGAAAAAGTTTTTTATTTTTCTCCACATTGAAAAACATACATAAAAACACTGTCAATCCATATGTTTATATTATCTCTTATAAAGACTAATAAAATAACCTGAATTGCATTTTCAATAATTCAGTCCGTCCAAATATTTATTCCAAATGGCTAATTTTGATTTTAAGTGACTGGAAAAACTGCTCTCAATTTTTACTTCTTATAATCACCATCCTATATCTTTATTTCTCTTTCCATTCTATTATAATTTAACTTTCGGTATATGTTACTTATTTATCTAATGCTGCCTTCTTGTCTATTTTTGTCATCTGGGGTACACCAATCATAGTTCTCATTTCCTTTTACCCTATTTATATTACGTTAATACTGTTTATTTGATATTGTATTTAATTCTTTCCTCCAAAATCATCCCCAGAACAGACTCCTGAGGTCCTTGGAATTGTAAATAAAATGAAGATTGTAATATGGATTATAAGCAGTTAGTATACTGTATTTTAGAATCAGATCTTGTAGAAGTAAAGTCCATTGTTGGTAATGGAAGGCAAGGAATGCAAGTTGGCTGTGGAAGAAATGGGGATTGTGCCAACAGCAGAAACATCTTAGCAACAGTAAAATTATCTTGGCAGTTTCTCTAGTATCTTGCAACCGGGCTAAAACCTACAGTTTCAAATAGATCATGTAGAGGCTTGAAGGCTAATACTGGTTTGGCTTCCCCCCCCCCCCCCACTTTAGACTATATTGATACCGTAGTTGTATACTCAAGGGTGATGTTCAGGGCCAAAAAATGCCCATGAAAAAAATATCACTTGTCTTTGGAAGACCCAGTTCTCATGTCTGTGACTCTCGTTCTTTCTTGACAATGGCTCAGCTTTCCTTGCTATCATTCCTTTTCCATCTGAAATTTCCAAATGTTGCCAAATTGCAAACATTACAGCTGGGAACAAACCATTCCAAGTTGCATAACATTTATGTAAACAGCCTTCTACGTTGCATAATTGATTGCAGATGTTTTTCACATGGGATATATACCACTTAATATTGCTCTTTTATAACACACCAGATCTCCTTGAGTAATATGAAACCTAGTGGTTGTGTCAGTGCTTGATATAGTCATGATATAGATATGAGGATCTGCTTAGGATATCATTCCATGTGGCCAATGCTTCCTGCCCAGAGCACGGGTGTCAAACTTGTCGGGTCACGTTGTCACATGATGTATTGTGACTTTTGTCCTTTTCTAAAATGGGGATGACAGTGGGCTAGCATGTAACATATTTGGCCCATGAACCGGGAGTTTGACACCCCTAGCCTACGGAGAGGAGAGGACTAACTTTCCAAAGATTGTTAAACCACTCACTGCTAGTATGACTAAAAATGCTGGGCACAGAACTTCAATAAAAGAGTCCACCTCTAATTCTACATGTCACTTTCAGCTGTTGTGGACCATTAAATAAATAATTTCCCTTCTCAAATGACAGCTTTCAAAGAATTGTAGCATGTACATATTAAGAGCTTTTCAAAAATCTGGAATAAACATTTCGTTGAAATGTCACACAATGTGTGGTGTGAAGACATGATTACTAAAGTCGACATCACTGCTTAAATGATCACTTGTGCCATTCAGATCAATAGATTCAGATATTTCAGATCAACAGTTCAATGTTTCTCAGTCATCCAGCTAACTCATTAACTATAAAGAGGTGGAGGTTTGGTGTTAAACAAGGTCTAGCCCAGAGGTCTTCAAACTTGGCAACTTTAAGACTTATGGTCTTCAACTCCCAGAATTCTAAAAGTTGAAGCCCACAAGGAACAGCTTGCCTCCAGACTCCAACACTGGAAGTTTTTAAGAAGATGTTGGACAACCATTTGCCTGAAATAGTGTAGGGTTTCCTGCTTAAGCAGGGGGTTGGACTAGAAGACCTCCAAGGTCCCTTCCAACTCTGTTGTTGTAGTTGTTTTTGTTGTTATTATTAAGTCTTACAAGTTTAGGGATCCCTGGTCTAGCTAGTGAACATGAAAAGACTCCAGCAGGCCAACTGATAGATCTCTGGAGAGTCCAGGGCCACATTGAATTAGATTTGGATGCATTAATGTATAAACCAGTCAATTGAGTTTGTAAATTCACATGAGCTGTCTATCTACCCAGGCTTCAAGATTAATGGAATGTAAAACTAAGCATATGCTATAAGTAGGAAGTGCTTGGCCAATCTCTCTTGAGTCAGCATTTTACTTCCAGATGTTTTATTTAATTTTTTAAAAGAGGGAACAGTAAAAAAAAAATCAAACTAAAGTTTTGATATGACCTGTTCTTGACCTCCTTCAGCCAAATAGGTGGGGTTGAGGAGTGTATTAGTTGGAAGTTCATCCCTTGCCAATAATGCAACTTAAATGTTCCAAAGGGCGCAGTGGACCCACGTCAGAAGAGCCATAGTCTGGTCCATAGCATTTCTAATTCTTGTGTAATGTGTATTGAATTTTTGCTACATGCGTGATCCTATTCTTTTTTTTTCCATGATGAAATTTGAGATAAGAGTTCTGAAGTGCTTTCACCCTACTTTGGTTGTAGTTCTTTTGATGTCATCAATGCTGTGACATATGCCAGAATCTTACTCTGAATCAGCGACATTATTATGCAGATAGTCCTCAACTTAACAATTCATTTAGTGACCATTCAAAGTTACACCAGCACTGAAAATAAGCAACGTGTGACAGTTTTTCTACACTTAATGGCCATTGCAGCATGATCAAAATTGAAATGCTTGGCAAATGACTCATATTTATGACAAGCGCATTGTCCAGACGTTATGTGAATCCCTTTTGAGACCTGATGAGCAAAGTCAATGGGGAAGCCAGATTCATTGCTAACTTAACATCTGCCAAGTTAAGTTGTTCACTAAACAACTGTTGGCTAGAAAGCTCTTCAATAAATGTCTCACTTAACAACATAAATGTTGGGCTCAGTTGTGGTCATAAGTCAAGGACTACTTGTATTAGAAAAAAAGGCAGTTCCCAATTTAGCCGCCCCGATTCCTCGGGGAAGGGCAGCACACAAATCTAATTAGTAAATAAAACAAACCATTTTTTGGAAGGATAAAAACTATTCATGTGAAACAGAGGTCTTCAAACTTGGCCACTTTAAGGCTTGTGGACTTCAACTCCCAGAATTCTGGGAGTTAAAGTCCACAAGTCTTAAAGTGGCCATGTTTGAGGATTCCTGATGTAAAATAACTTTTGAAATCCATGGGATTTATCCAGCATTGCTCTGACAGGGAAGATAATAATGGGCTTGGCCTGAATTTGTTAGTATTTCAGCAATTTTTTCACTTTCTTGTTCCCTTTTTTCCCTGAAATGCTTCTTAAGCTCTTTTCAAGCAAACGGAATGTGTTAAATTGAATTTAATGCATTTAGACATTTTCATATAAATTTTATATTCCATGAATGAATACTGCCCTTTTACAGAAAGAGGTTAAATTGCAACATTAACATGATACTGTTTTACTATTCATGGTATCTTGTATCAGAATATTTCGTTCCATTCATGTGATTTGACAATGTCTTTGATCTTTCATGGACTGCTGTATTCCATCCATGGAATCAAATCAACCAACTTTTTACAGAGCTTTTTATCATCATATGAATTATTTGGAGTGCTTAGATGCTTCTCCCTATAAAGTGGACCTGTTTGTAAGTGCTGAGGTTATGATTTTTCTGCAACGATAATTGCTTGGTTTATGGAGACATGAAAATTCACAGACTGGCCCCTTTTCTTACATGCTTTCCAAGTTGAGAAGCGTTTGCTTTTGATTCAACATCATTTGCTGTTATTCAGCATTTGTAAAGCTGATTAATGTGTCTTATGACTGTTTCTTATGACTTGTTTCATATAAATTTTGGAATCGGAAGTTTCCACCATTTTCCACCAAAAAAAGGAAGGGAGAGAAAAAATGGTTGAGCTTAATGCATTCAGTGATAACAATGTCTGTTATACCAAAGAGCTTCATTAGCTAACAATAAATAAATCTCACCAGTCCTCCATGACAAGTCATTGTGACACTCATTTTGTACATGTGGAGAACTAAGCTAAATGATACTAATTCACTCAAGGATCTCTAATCTACTGATTAGAAATGCTACTGAAATACTGTGTAGGTTAATGCTGGTTGGATGGGCTTCAAAAATGTCAGCAACGGGTTCTCTATCTGGTTGTTGGGTGGGCATGACCTAGCCGACTTCCTGCACCATGATGGGGAGGGGGACATTTTTGCCTTTCCCAGGCTCTGGAAGGTGAAAATTGCCTCCCTCTTCTCTGGAAGCCCTCGGGAGGCCAGAAACGGGCCTGTTTTCACACTTCTGGAATTTCTATGAAGCCCGTTTTTCACCTTCAGACTCCTGAGTCTTTCCTTGAGCCTCTGGGATGGCTAAAAATGCCTCCCCTGGGCTCTCATTCTCTAGAGCCCAGAAACAGGTCCATGTGCTTTCCTCACATCCAAGGAGGTGAGCCAGGGGTGGGATTTTGTGGTTCACCAAAACAGTCATAACATTAGCTATGGGTCTTCCCAAACCTGGGCAAACTCATAGAGCAGCTCATCCCTGATGCTGGTGTCTAAAAACCATTGTGATAAAAAGACCATACAAACCATTACAAGAAGCCCTGAGTCTAGGGTCCTTTTTGCATTTCCTTCCCTCTCTGCTGCTTTACATGCAAAGTCATGGAATAAATCATAAACCAATCCATTACACTCTACCTAGAAACTAACAACCTACTCTCTAACAAACAATTTGGTTTCAGAAAAAAAATATCTTGCAACCTGCAACTCCTTCACTGCAAAAGCATGGACTACACATCTCAATCAAGGCAAATCAATAAATGCAATTTACATTGACTTCTGTAAAGCCTTCGACTCAGTGGTTCATGACAAATTACTACTCAAATCCTACAGCATCTTCGGATCCCTCCATAGTTGGATAACTGCGTTCCTATCAAACAGGCAACAAGTTGTCTAAATAGGCAGCGCCATATCTAATCCTGTTCCAGTTAAGAGTGGCATACGCCAAGGCAGTGTACTTGGACCAACACTCTTCATACTTCATAAACCCCTTCCTCAATGGTCTTTGGAGGAGATTCCTCACTAGACTCATGTGCAGATCGAGCAAAACAAAACACTAGCTTGAAACAAGGGGATGGATTAGGATAAGGAATGTGATGCCAGGATCAAATGGAATTTAAAACTACAGTAGTACCTCTAGATACGAGCTGCTCCACATGTGAGTATTCCAAGTTACAAGCCACGAGGGGAGAGAAATTTTTGTTCCAGACCCGAGCTCAAATTCGGGATACGAGCCAAGCGTCCACTAGGTGGCGCAAGAATCCTTGCTTCTGGTTATCTCGGAGGGGAAAAACAAAGTCTAAAGCCATTTGTTCCAGATACGAGTTGTTCGACATATAAGCTCCCTTCTGGAACGAATTAAACTTGTATCTAGAGGTACTACTGTAATAGACTTTTTTAGATTGCAGTGATTAGACTCTTCTAAATTTGGTCAATAAAAATCAAGGGCGAAAAGTAACATAATTCTCCAGGAAAAAATACAGCCTTTCGTGATCTTTCAGCTTTCTCCAGACCATAGGTTTAAAATAGCAGAGATAATAAGCACAGGTAATGAAAAACTATATTGCTTGAAATGAATTATCACACAATTCTCTGCTTATATAAGTAAGCCATGCTTTATCTGGGTGAAGCTTACACCAAACAAGAATGTTTAAAATGAAGATAAAGCTGTCAGGTATGGCCAGTGTTCGTGTTAATAACAAAGCCTTCATTTCTCATGGAGAATTGCTTTTCAAATTACCGGTATCTCTTTATCATGACTGCAGTTTCCACAAAGAAGAACATCTTGAAATATTGGTATTGAAATTTAGAGGAATCTGAATGCTCTTATCAGTTTATATAATAATCTCAACAATGGCTTTTTGTACAATATATACATGTCACCAGTGCTATATCTTAAAAAGATTATTCCCCCCAAAGCTTTAAATTTATGAAGCTCATATATTGTCAGTTAAACTATGTGTCTCTAGGCTCTATAGTTTTTGTTTGAAATTAATGGAAGAGCAGGCACAGTGGTAAACAAAGAAGAATTTTTAAAATATTTTCTTTTTAAAATATTTTCTATATACAGTAGTCTGAAGGACAGAAGGAAAAGCGGGAACATGATCGAAACATTTAAATAGTAGTTAAATAAGGTTCAGGAGGAAAGTGTTTTTAATAGGAAAGTGAACACATAACAAGGGGGCACAATCTGAGGTTAGTTGGGGGAAAGATCAGAAATTATTATTTTATTGAAAGAGCAGTAGATGCTTGGAACAAACTTCCAGCAGACATGGTTGGTAAATCTACAGTAACTGAATTTAAACATGCCTGGGACAAACATATATCCATCCTAAGATAAAATACAAGAAATAGCATAAGGGCAGACTATATGGACCATGAGGTCTTTTTCTGCCATCAACCTTCTATGTTTCTATGTTTTAAAAATGTAATATATACACCCCCCCTCAATTGATTGACTTACCTATGTCAATTGGTTCTTGCTTTATGTGTGAGAACTCTGGAATCATATTGATGGAATTGTTGTCTTCGTGAATTACTGTAAATTTAAAGTAATTTTTTTAGAAAATGCAATTGATGTATGACTGAATTCTATATTTAATATACAGTATATATTTCAATTTAAAAAGTTAGTTTGGAACTAAAATATTCTCTAGGATTCTAAACTTTCTATTCAAAGATTTTTATTATAAACAAAAATAGAATAGAATAGAATTTTTTTCTTGGCCAAGTGTCATTGGACACACAAGGAATTTGTCTTTGATGCATATGCTCTCAGTGTGCATAAAAGAAAAGATGTGTTCGTCAAGAATCATAACGTACAACACTTAATGATAGTCTGGGTACAAATAAGCAATCAAATCATATTAGGAACCAGTCAACATAAATGGTAAGGATACAAGCAACAAAGTTACAGTCATACAGTCCTTTGTGGGAGGAGATGGGAACTATGAGAAGATTAATAATAGGGCAGACTTAGTAAATAGTTTGATACTGTTGAAGGAATTATTTGTTTAGCAGAGTGATGGTGTTTGGGAGGGAAACTATTCTTATGTCTTGTTGTTCTGATACACGGTTTTGCGGGTAGGAGTTGAAACGCTTTATGCCCAGGATGTGAGGGGGTCAGTAAATATTTTCCCCGCCCTCTTTTTGACTCGTGCAGTATACAGGTCCTCAATGGAAGGCAGGTTGGTAGCAATTGTTTTTTCTGCAGTTCTAATTAACTTCTGAAGTCTGTGTGTCTTGTTGGGTTGCAGAACCCAATCAGACAGTTATAGAGGTATGGATGACAGACTTCATAATTCCTCTGCAGAACTGTTTCAGCAGTTCCTTAGGCAGTTCGAGCTTCCTGAATTAGTGCAGAAAGAACATTCTTTGGTGTGCTTTTTTGATGACATTTTTTGATGTTAAGTGACCATTTTAGATCTTGCGATATGGTAGAACCTAGAAATGTAAAGATTTCTACTATTGATACTATGTTATCTAGTATTGTAAGAGGTGGAATTATGGAAGGGCTCCTCCTAAAAAGTCTACCACCATTTCTATGGTTTTGAAGGGTGTTCAGTTCCAGATTGTTGCAGTTGCACCACAAGGTTAATTGTTCATCCTCCCATCATCTGTTTGTGGATTCATCATGGTCTCTGATCATTGTTGTCATCTGTGAACTTCAGTAGTTTAACAGATGGTTCGTTATTTATTTATTTACTTACTTACCTACTTACTAACTTACTTATTCAAATTTCTAGGCTGCCCTTCTCCAGGGGACTCAGGGCGGCTTACAGGATAATACAAAATTATAAACCCTAGTCAAATCTTAAAATCCCAAACATTTAAACCCATTCATCCAAGCTCATCCCTATCACAATCGTACTATCAGCCAGAGCAGAATGCCAACGCTCAATGGCCCCAGGCCTGCCAGCAAAGGTGTGTTTTTAAAACCTTTTGAAAGGCCAGAAGGATGGGGGCAGTGCGAATCTCTGGAGGGGGGAGTTGATTCCAAAGGACCAGAGCTGCCACAGGGAAGGCCCTTCCCCTAGGCCTCGCCAGGCAACATTGTTTGGCTGATGGGACCTGGAGAAGGCCGACTCTGTGGGATCTGACCGGCCATTGGGATACGTGAAGCAGGAGATGGTCCCATAAGTAACCTGGTCCTAAGCACCGTTCCCCGTAAGCTGTGCGCGTGCGTGCGCGCGCCCCCCCAAATACCCCCCCCCCGCGTACCCTTTTTCATGGGCGCACGCTCCCCATCCCCCTGCCAGCCTGCGGGGGGGCAGGGAGGTGTGGCAGTAGGAGGAAAGGGGCCTCCCCACGGTGCCTCCGGCCAAACGCGCCCCTGGCTTCTCGGCCCTGCCCCCCGCCCGCCCGATCCGCCCCCTCTCCTCCTCCACTGCCTCCTGCCTTGGTGCGCGACTTCTCCCGCAGTGGTGGCGGCTGCGAGACGAAAGCGCTGCCAGCCAGGGGGCTGCGAGAGAGGACTTTCTCTGCAGGCTTCGGGAATGCCCGCCCCGCCCCACTCGCAGCCCCTTCGCTGGGAGCGCTTTCATCCCAGACTTCCAGCAAGGGGGCTGCAGTAGAGGCAGGGCAGGCATTCCCGAAGCGCTGGGAGAAAGCGCTCTCGCAGCCCCCGAGCCGTCGGTGCCTCCGTTCCGGAGCTCCGCCTCACAGCTGATCACTACCGCTGCCCCACGGCTACTGCCCAATGCCGCTGCTGAGAGAAAGAGAGAAAGGGGGGGAGAGAGATAGCAAGATAGAGAAGAGAAAGAAAGCAAGAGAGATAGAAAGAAAGAGTGAGTGGGTGAGAGAGAAAGCAATAGAGAAAGAGAGAGAGAGAGAGAAAGAGAGGGAGAGAGAAAGAGAGAGAAATGACTCTTGATTTAAAGCATATGGTAAAAAGCACCCAAATAATAACAGAGAAAAAAAACTCCAGCCGTGTGTGTGTGTGTGTGTGTGTGTGAACTCTTGAACCATTTCCAATAGCTCACCTCTAATTGGAAATGGTTCAAGAGTTCACACACACACACACACGGGGGGAGGAGACAGGGATGGAAAAAGAGAAGATAATAATAGTAATAGATTTTGGTTTTGTTTTATTATTAATTTTTTTCTTATTTATTTATTTATTTTTCTATGCCGCCCAGTCCCAAAGGGACTGTCGCTCAGACATTATACTTTTCCGCCCACACCGAAAAATAATTAGAGGGAACATTGGTCCTAAGCCATGTAACGCTTTATAGATTAGAGATGGAGTCATTGGTATATAGCAGTTCTTTTCAAATAGTGGAGGTGGCACCCCTGGGAGGGCGTGGAATGATGTCGGTGGGGGGGGGGGGCACACGTGACCCTGCAGAACATGTGTGGTCCCTCTTGATCAATTTCCCCAGACAGGGAGTGTTTTCTCAGTTGCATGCTGTTCCGAGCCTGGAAGATAAAGTGACCAGGTGGCGCGGGGTGACTGCATGGGTTCTTGTTGTTCTCAGCAGGTACTTTGGTAGCCATGAATGATTAAGCTGGCCCCGTGTCAAAAGAGGGCCCTAACCACGGTAACCTATGCCTGTCTAACCAAAAACAGGCTCCACTGAGTTGTGTGATTTACTCCCAGGTAAGGGGGTAGAGCAGTCTTCCCCGGCCAATAGATTGCTTGCAGCTTATAATAAGTAAAATAATAAACATTAACATTAAAATTCCACTGGGGCCCAGATCAGAGAGTTGGGGGACACGCGGGAAATGTTTACTTCTTCCTGGGTGGGAGGGTGTAATATAAAATAATTGAGAAGCACTGGTATTTAGAGAGAAGGGGAGAGTTCACACAGCCTTGGGGAGGAGGGCAATGCTAATTATGCAGGTATCTGATGTGATTCTGCTTAGCTTCACTTGCTGCTTCCTGTTTGTTAGGGAGCTTATGATTCACTTACAAATGTGTTCAGCTACTGCTAGCTAGTTTAGCTTAGTTAGAAAAGCCTCTGGAAGGATGGTATTGAATGCTGAACTAAAGTCTACAAAGAGGACCCTTGCGTAGGTCTTTGAAGATTCAAGATGTTGTAGGATGTAGTGCAGAGCCATATTAACAGCATCATCTGTTGACCTGTTTGTTTGGTATGCTAATTGCAGGGGGTCTAACAGTGGATCTGTGATGGTTTTCAAATAGGAGAGCACTTGCCTTTCAAAGGTTTTCATAACTACAGATAATAATTAATAATAATAATAATTTATTAGATTTGTATGCCGCCCCTCTCCGAAGATGTTAGAGCAGCTGGTCTGAAGTCATTCAGTTCCTTGATGGTGGGCTTCTTCGGCACTGGGATGATAGTAGAGTGTTTGAAGCAAGAAGGAACAGTGATTTATTGAAGATTTGGTTGAAGATGGAGGCCAGTTGGTCAGCACAGACGTTTAAGCAAGAAGGGATTATTTTGTCTGGGCCTGGAGCTTTTCCTGGCTTTTGTCTGTGAAATAGGTCTTGCACTTCCCTTTTTGTGACCACTGGGGTTGTGAACCCAATGGCATGGGGTCAGTTGTAGGAGGCTTGGCTATTGCTGGTGTGTCTGAGATGGGGTTGTGGAGATAAGTGGCTGTGGTTTCCTTTCACAACTGCAGTAAAACACATTCTGTCATCTGCCAGTTGTTGATTTCCTTCACCCTGAGAAGGTGGTTTGCCATAAGCAGTGATATTTTAAAAAGTTTCCCACATGTTTGCTGATTCATTTGTTGAGAATTGATTCTTTCGCTTTTCAGAGTAGCTTCTTTTTGCTGCTCTGATCTCCCTTGTTAATACATTTCTGGCCTAAAATGTACAACATTTAATCACTTTTTCTATAGGCTTCCTCTTTGGAACGACATAGCTGCTTAAGTTTAGCTGTGAACCAAGGTTTGATGTTACTATACATATATCCAGATTCCTAAGAGGTCAGTAAGGGGCGAGTACAAATGCACTAGAGTGCCTTCCGTCCCCTGTCCTATTGCTCTCCTATATCTCCTATACCTTTCTTCTATTCCTATATCTCTTCTTCTATTCTTTCATTGATATGTTCTATTACTATATCTTCTTTTCTATTCTTTCTTAGATATATTTTACTATGAGTATCTCCTCTATAACCTTCATCATGTATTTTACTATGTGTATATGTATATATACCCACTAAAACCCTCATTGTGTATTGGACAAAATAAATAAAAAAATAAAATAAAAAAATTCGACCAGTTCCTAGCTGATACACATAGATCTTCACAGAAGCTGACATATGATGTTACAGCATCTGTGATTTCATCCAGGTCTTCAGAGGTATCTTCAAAAATATTCCAATCAGACTTCTGCTGCTGACGTCATGCCAATGCGAGCAAGTCAACACAGCTCTGCTCGGTTCACACAGTTTTTGTACTTTTGTGACTGTTCTGGTTTCTGGTAGAAGTTTAGTAATTACAAATAACTCTCATTAAATGCATCATTTCATGAATAAAGTAACTCCGTTTATTTCTCTGCTCTCCTGTACTTCAACACATTCCAGACATCACTCGGTCCGTTATCTCTCTCTTAGCCGCATTTCTCACATTCCTTTTCCTGCTTCACTTAAACAAGATTTATTTTCCTAACTACATAGCTTTAAAAAACAGCAGCACTGACTAAATACAATACAAAATACTTACTTTAGCATGGCAAAAACACATCCATATTTCTTTTCAGCAACGTTGAAACTCCACCCTTCTTCTCCACTAGCCCCCTGACATGCCAAATACATCACTACAATATTTAACCCATTCCTCTCCTTAATATCTTCTTCCAGACCTTTGCTCTCTACGTTTCTGAACCCTTCTGAATTTAGGATTAACCCAGCGAGTGTCTGATTCTCCCTCACTAGATCCTGAACTCATAGCCCCATCCTGTGGCTAGCCTCCCACCTGTTCTACTACCTGTAACCCCGCCCCCCCCACTACTTCATAAACACTATCTGAATCTGAGTCCTCAATATCTTCATCATCCTCCAACTGATCAAGAGTATGTACAACAGTGACCATTTTAGGCAAAGTCAGATCTAGAGAAGAGCACCAGTGGAGAGGGGAGATCTCTGAGATTTGGACAAAAAAGTCATATTTAAGCAATTATTGAATGAGCAAAATCAAGAGAGGACCTGGCATTGAGGGCAATAAAAACAGAGTGATGGTCATATCTTCAAATACAAACAAGGTAGAAAAGGGATTTAATATAATTTAGATTCCGAAAAGACTCAAGATTTAGACAAAATTTTGTTGGGTACATAAGAAAAAATGATAACAAAATTATACCATTGTTTATTAAACATTAAGATGGAGTAAGAGATAGTAAAAGAGGTGATGGTGACCTGGGCATAAAACTTTGGCTACACAATTGAATTAGAATATTGGGAAAAAATATGGGATCAAACTTATAAATTAACTATGGCACCATTATACAAAGAAAATATCTACAAGATGTTTTACAGATGGCATCTACCCCCAGCAAGATTGGCAAAAATCTCTTAGAACATGTCAGCAAAACGTTGGAAATGTACTGCATATGTGGTGGAAGTGCCAAGAGTCAAAGAAATATTGGAAGAAAAGAAAAGATAGGAGAAATTATAAAACAAAAAATAGAATTAAAATTGGAACTGTTCTTGCTAGGATTTATTAAAGAAAATATAAGTAAAAACAACTGATACCTCATATTACACAAAACAGCTGCAACTATGATTTCTTATGCCCAACACTGGAAAACAGAGATAGTCCCTTCGAGCTCAATGATAATAACAAAAATATTAGAATGTGCGGAAATGAACAAATTAATCACAGAAACACAGGATAAAGAGGAAACAAAATATGGACAAAATGGTATTGTATATAAAAGATAAGGAGGTAGATAGATAGATTTGGAATAGATGTTAAAGGGTAAAGAAGATAGTAATAAGTAAGAATTTAGAATTATGTAAATATAGATGTCCAAGGAATAAGAGATATAGTAATATAGAAGATACAACAATATGCAAAACTGCAAAATAAAAAATAATACAAACTGTTTATGTTTGTAAGGTTATGTTATGTAAGGTTATGTCATATAATGTTGATATTATGTCTCAGTTTTGTTTTTTCTTTTTGTTTCTTTTGTGTTTTCATTTTGTATATATGTATATTTTGTATTTATATGTTGCTTTTTTAAAACTCTTCAATAAAAATTATTTTTAAAAAACCAAAAATATTCCAAGCAGTTCAGTCAAAGGAAACTTGTAGCTTTACCTTTGCTTCCTCGGTCCAAGTCTTCACTGATTTAATTGTTGGTCTTGTGATTTTAAGTCTTTGCCTGTAAGCAAAGTGAATCATGCAATGATCCACAGTGTCCCACTGCTGTTCGTGGTAAAGACCGATAAGCATCTTTTAGTGTTGTATAGCAATGGTCTAATGCAGCGGTCCCCAAACTACGGCCCGCGGGCCGGATGCGGCCCGCTGAGGTCATTTACCCGGCCCGTGGCAGCGTACGAGATTTTACCATCTATAATATACTAAGTTCCGAATGTCATCTCCACTCTGCTGCCGAGCGTCTGGCGGCGGCAAGGAAGAGGAAAGCCAGGAGGGCGGGGAGGAAAGCACCCTATGGCAGAGCAGCAACAGTTCCTCTGAGAAAGAAATTGGCCAATTGCTTTCCTCCCCGCCCCCTGGCTTTCCGCCTCCTCCTCCTCCAGACGCTCAGCTGCAGACCGTCATTGTCCCTCCAGTACCGCTTTTTTTTTTTTTGCACCGGTGAGGTTTACGCGCGCTTGGGCACTTTTGGCGTGTGGGGGGTCTGCTGCGGAGAGGGAGAGAGAGAGAGAGAGAAAGAGGGAGACATAGAAAGGGAGTGTGAGAGAGAAATAACGCAAGAAAGGGAGAGAGAGAGCGGGAGAGTGCTGCTTTTTTGCTTCTTCGCTGCCCGCGGGGAGCCTGGAAGCCCTGCAAGAGCGTCTGGAGGGGGCAGTAAACAAGACCGGCTCTTGGTCCCTTGAGCCCGCCACCACCGGTCTTGTTTACTGCCCCCTCCAGACGCTCTTGCAGGGCTTCCAGGCTCCCCGCGGGCAGCGAAGAAGCAAAAAAGCAGCACTCTCCCGCTCTCTCTCTCCCTCACCGGTGCAAAAAAAAACGAACGGAGGTGGCGGCGGCGAGCTCAAGGAACCAAGAGCCGGTCTTTCTCCGCGCTGAATTGTTGCAGCTTCTGAGGCCGCATCCGCCTCCAGGCGAAGGGATCTCCTCGGTGGGTGGCCTCGGTCCGAAAAGGACCGGCTGTTGGCCCCTTGGCGGAGGCAGAGGCGGCCTCAGAGGCTGCAACAATTCAGCACGGAGAAAGACCGGCTCTTGGTTCCTTGAGCTCGCCGCCGCCGCCTCCGTTCGGGCGAAGGGATCTCCTTGGTGGGCAGCGGCGGCTGCAGCTTCAAGGGACCAACACCCGGTCCTCGTTGAGCTGAGCTTCCTTTGGCTTCCTTCGAGGCGGCAGGTGAGCTTTGCAGCTTTGCATCGAAGGAAGCCAAAGGAAGCTCAGCTTGGAGGCGGGCCTGAAGCAGCCACTGCCGCCTACTCCGCCCCGGGCTTCGGCTGCACTGGGCAGCTCTGGTGGGCGCGGGGCAGCAGGGCAAGCCGCGAAGGTGGCGCCGCCAAATGTGGGTCGAGCGGGGGGGGGCACTAAGCAGTAGCCGTAAGGCGGCGGTGGGGCGGTTGGCTGCAAGGCACCGGCGCCGGCGGCTTGATGTGTTACGTACATTGCTGGCGCTGCGCTGGATATGGGGCTGGCACCTCCGTCCCGGCCCAGCCAGCGGGCCACTGCCAGCCCTGTGCCCAGGCCCAGCGCAGCGCCAGCAATGTACTGCGACCCGACGTTGGTGCCACTGTCTTGGAGCTTCTGCTTGCAGCCGACTGGCTCGCAGCGCGTTGCAGGGCAGAAAAAAAAAGAAGAGAGGAAGGAAGAGAGAAGAAAAGGAGAGAGAGAGAAGGAAAGCATGAGAGAGAGGGAGAGAAAACAAGTGAGAGGGGGAGGGAATGTGAGAGAGAGAAAGAGAAAAATGAGAAAATGATGGAGGGAAAGAACGAGGGAGAGGGAAACAAAACAAATGAGACAGAAGGAAAAAAAGGGAAAGGGAAGAGAGAAGTGGAAAGGAGGGAAGGAGGGAGGGAGGGAAAGAAGAAGAAATGGAGGGAACAAGGAAGGAAGGAAGAATGAAATGAATTGAGGGGTGGAGGAAGGAAGGGCTTTTGGGGGGGGGCGCGGTGTAAATTTTTAAAAAAATTTCTCTCAACATACATTCAAACAATACAATGTACCATCTAATTTTCCCTGAATAAAATGCAGTATTTTGTCAGTAACTAATATCAATCATCAAAAAAGTTGCAAAAGTTTTTTTTTCTAATGTTGTGATCCAGGTACATACTTTTCTTTTAATTAAATTCCCTCCTTAATGTTCCTTCTAAAAGTACAACACCAATTATATTTCTAACTTAACCATTATGCCAAAGTGCTTTCTTCTTTCTTTATATATTTTTCTATAAATATTTTTATATATTTTTCTATAAACCAAGAAAACCTTGTATAACCAATCAGATGTTAACAAAAGAAAATTAAAAACAAAACATAAACATATATGAATCTCAGACTTCTTTCCCCCCCCCCCCCAAATAGTACGTTCCCATTTTGTTTTTTACATTAAAATAAGGTATGTGCAGTGTGCATAGGGATTTGTTCATAGTTTTTTTTATAGTCCGGCCCTCCAACAGTCTGAGGGACAGTGAACTGGCCCCCTGTGTAAAAAGTTTGGGGACCCCTGGTCTAATGTATTCTTGCCTCTAGTGGGACAATTGACCTGCTGAAAGTATTTTGATGGCTCTTTCCTTAAGTCTGCCTTGTGTAAATCTCTCAAAATATTGGCCAGTGAATTGGGGTCTTTGGCTTCAGCTCCACAGTTTGGTCAATTAGAATTTGTAATGCCTTGTTTACATAGGCTTGTGGCAGGACATAGTAGAAATGAAGAGAATTTACGTGGAGAGTTAGAATAGGAATGGAATTTGGAATAGAATAGAATACACTAGATTGGAACAGGACAGAACACTTTATTGGCCAAGTGTGTTTGGATGCACAAGGAATTTGTCTCCGGTTCATATGTTTTCAGTGTGCATACAAACAGGAAAATGATAAATCATGTTCCTAGTCATCATAAAAATATATTACAGTGTTCCCTCGATTTTCGCGGGGATGCGTTCCGAGACCACCCGCGAAAGTCGAATTTCCGCAAAGTAGAGATGCAGAAGTAAATACACTATTTTTGGCTATGAACAGTATCACAAGCCTTCCCTTAACACTTTAATAAACCCCTAAATTGCAATTTCCCACTCCCTTAGCAACCATTTAGATTATTACTCACCATGTTTATTTATTAAAGTTTATTAAAAAATATTTATTAAAGGCGGACGAAAGTTTGGCGATGACATATGACGTCATCAGGCGGGAAAAACCGTGGTATAAGGGGGAAAAACGCAAAGTATTTTTTAATTAATATTTTTGAAAAACCGTGTTATGGATGTTTCACGAAGTTTGAACCCGCGAAAATCGAGGGAACACTAATCATAAATCATAAAATGCAACACTTAGTGATAGTCATAGGATGCTAATAAGCAATCATAAATCATACTAGCATACTAAATAAAACAATATAAATCCTAAGATACAAGCTGCAAATCTATAGTCAAAAGAAGATAATGAGATAGGTGATAAGAAAGATGAAAATAATAATAGCAATACAATCTTAATATATAGTTTGACAGTGTTGTAGGAATTAGTTGTTTATATTTATATGCTGAACACTGTATTCTGTGGTGAAGAATATCAGGAACTTATTTAAAGGAAGGGTGCCATTTCCTTGAAGATAGCTGGTGACAGCACTAAGTACAAAGATGCTGCACCAAAACAGGAAGCAGAGTTAGGAGGTTTGAGATTTTCAAGATTTCTTTCTACGGGATTAACCCTACTATTATCTGTGCAACTTAACGTTTTACAAATAAAACTCCTAAATTGATGCTATCCATCATTTTAGACTGCAAGATAACAATTATTTGTGCATTTAAAGAATGGCCAAATAGATCCAGAAAACTATATGAAATACTTTGCCTGTTTGTCCACATGGTGTGTCACATGACTAATAAGGTAAAAATGAGGTGTATTTGATTCCTGCTAACAACATTTACATATGCAACTGATCATCTTGGCAATAATATAGAAATGGTTTGTCATTGTTTTCTTCTGAGATCTTTTATCTTTTCCAGTCTATATCCTTGATAGTTACCCAATCCTGTGCTAGACAGGTTGACTATCTTTAGGTGTTTTTTTTTAAGTTCAAAGTTCTTAAATGCTACCACAATTATGAATCCCACATTGATAAAAAGCACATAAAGTTATTGCTTGTTTCCCACATTCCATTTCTGTCCTTTAAATATGTGGGAATTATGCATAATTAAGTTTAACTGTCTGGTGTATTGGCTAAAGAAATTTCATCAGAGGATGTGATACTAGCTTTCTGAAACAAGTAGTCCTTGACTTAAAACCAGAATTGGGACTGGAACCACGATCATTAAATGAGACATCCACATGCCTGCTTTGCTCAGTGACCTCAATCCCAACATTGTCTGTTGTGGTTGTTGTTGTTGTTGTTGTTAATAATAATAATAATTATTATTATTATTATTATTTATTGGATTTGTATGCCGCCCCTCTCCGCAGACTCGGGGCGGCTAACAACAATAATAAACACAACATGTACAATCCAATAATAAAAACAACTAAAACCCCCTATTATAAAACCAAACATACACACAAACATACCATGCATAACTTGTAATGACCTAGGGGGAAGAGCTATCTCAACTCCCCCATGCCTGGCGGTATAAATGAGTCTTGAGTAGTTTACGAAAGACAGGGAGGGTGGGGGCAGTTCTAATCTCCAGGGGGAGTTGGTTTCAGAAGGCCAGGGCCGCCACAGAGAAGGCTCTTCCCCTGGGGCCCGCCAAACGACATTGTTTAGTCGACAGGACCCGGAGAAGGCCAACTCTGTGGGACCTTATCGGTCGCTGGGATTCGTGCGGTAGCAGGTGGTTCCGGAGGTGGTATTATTATTATTATTATTATTATTATTATTATTATTATTATTATTATTATTAATTAGACTTGTATACCACCCCTCTCCGAGGACCCCGGACAACTCATAAGACACAATGCAAAAACAATACGTATACAAATCTAATAGTTAAAACTTACTCAAATCACATCCACACATAACATTTAATGGTCAGAAAGGGGGAGGGCACATACTAGTTGCCCCACGCCTGGCAACATAGATGGGTCTTAAGGCTTTTGCGAAAGGCGAGGAGGGTGGGGGCAGTATGAATCTCTGGAGGGAGCTGATTCCAGAGGGCCGGGGCCATTTTAAGCAGTTAAGTAGAACAGTGATGTTGAATCTATGGCATGGGTGCCACAGGTGGCACACAGAGTCATATCTGTCAGCATGTGAGCCATTGCCCTAGCTCAGCTCCAGCGCACATGTGCACAATGGCCAGCTGATATTCAGCTTGTGCAGAGGCTATGGGAGGGTATTTTCAGCCTCTGAAGGCCCTCCGGGGTGTGTGTGTCTATTTTCACCCTCCCCAGGCTCCAGGAAAGCCTCTGGAGCGTGGGGAGGGTGAAAAGTGGGCCTTCTGGGCCCACCGGAAAGCAGGAAACGAGCCATATCCAGAGAACCTCTTTGGGGGGGGCAGTCGTTTTCGCACTCCACAAGCTCCAAGAAAGTCTCTGGAGCCTGGAGAGGGCAAAAAATGGACCTAGCATGCACACTGGAAGTGGGGAAATCGTGCAGCGGTGGGGCCATGTGTGTATGCACAGGAAATGGGGCAGCCTAGGTGGGTCACGTACATGCGCAGGAGAATGGGGGACATTGAATTATGTGTGTGGGCACTCACACACATGCGATTGCTTGCAAACTTCCCTACCAATTTTGCCATTGACTTTCTGGGGATGCCAGCAGAGAAGATTGGAAATGGTGATCTCCCAATCCGCAGGGAGCTCTGCAACAACCCTAAATGGCAAACAGGTTGCCACGGACACATGTGCAAACCATGAAGCAGTCATAGTGAACCTTTTTTCCCTCGGGTGCCGAAAGAGAATGCACATGCCCACACCCATAATCCAATGCCTGGGAAGGGCAAAAACAGTTTCCCCCACTCCCTGGAGGCCCTCTGAAGGCCGGAAATGGCCTGTTTCCCAACTTCTGGTGGGCCCAGTAGGCTCCTGTTTCACCCTCCCCAGGCTCCAAAGGCTTCCTTGGAGCTGAGGAAGGGTACAAACGCCCTTCCTCATCCCCCTGGAGGCTCTCTGGAAGCCAAAAATGCCTTCCCAGAGTCTCTGTGTGAGCCAAAAATCAGCTGGTCAGCACACACATGCATGTTGGAGCTGAGCTAGGGCAATGGCTCGCATGCCAGCGGATATGGCTCTGCGTGCCACCTGTGGCACCCGTGCCATAGGTTCGCCACCACTGCCATAAAACATCCTTTTTGCAGCTGTTCTTCTAAACCATCATTGTTGAGGGCTACCTGCATTATGCGATATTCGTATGCATATTAAAATGCGCCCACACAACTGGACTGGTTTTCAGGATTCGTATCCTTGACATTTATTTTGAGGTTACTAACTTAAGCAAGTTTGCAGCCATTAAAATATAGAACAGTGAATGCATTGTATCTCTTATCTCGCGTAACCACATTTGGGCTTTGTTTTGTTTTGTTTTATCATCACGATGGCATTAAAAATTCTCTTCAGAAATTGAAGTCAAGGAAGCGAAGGAGCTTTTTTTCCTTTTTTACAAAATAATGTAATTATTCATTTTACTTTTGCACACTACTAGGATTTCTCCCAACGAAGAGGGGAGGAGATTTGACCTTTAATATAATTGGTTTATTGCTGTTTGGGGATGTGATCCTTGTGATAGATAATGCAATCAATTACAGCAGAAGGAAGATCCTACGGAAGGGTGAAAGTCCAAGTTTGTGCTAGGGGGGTCAGTGACTTCGTTATCTGACTGCAACTGCGTTCTAAGCTGTTAGATAATTGACAAATATTAGGCAAGAACATCTAATGGTAACATTCCATTAGTCAACATTCAATGTTGGTTTATTGATTTTTATTCATGCTGTTTAACAGGCATCCCTTTAAGTTATTTTCTTATCTTAGGAAAGGAATACTGATTGTGTACTGGGCATGCTTTTTTAGCTTTTGAAATTTTAGCCCATTTGCTGTTCTCAATTAAATGTCCATTCAGAAAGAACAAACCATGAAGTTCATGATTTTGGGGAAGGGGGGTGTTGGAGGAATAAGTTTCTTGAGAATTCTCTGCAATGGTTTGGCGCCCTCTACTGGCTGAGGTATGGTAATAGCATGTGGTGGTAGCATAAGGAAGAGGTTCACATAGAACAATGATGGCGAACCTTTTTTCCCCTCAGGTACCGAAAGAGCGTGCGTGCACGCTATCGTGTATGCGCAAGTGCCCACACCCCAAATTCAATGTTTGGGGATGGTGAAAACAGATTCTCCCGCCCCCTGGAGGCCCTCTTGAGGCCAGAAACAGCTTCCCAACCTCCGGTGGGCCCAGTGGGCTCATACTTTGCCCTCCCCAGGTGCCAAAGGCTTCTCTGGAGCTGGGAGTAGGTTAAAAATGCACTTTCCCATCTTCCTGGAAACACTCTGGAAGCCAAAAAAGGCCTCTCAGAGCCTCTGTGCGAGCCAAAAATCAGCTGGCCGGCACACATATGCATGTTGGAGCTGAGCTAGTGTAATGGCTCGTGTGCCCGGAGTTATGGCTCTACCTGTGGCACCCGTGCCATAGATTCGCCATCACTGATATAGAACATTGATGGCAAATCTTTTTTTTTTGCTCGAGAGCCAAAATGACGTAGGCACACACTAACTCATGCGGGTGTGTACCCACACTCATAACGCAATCCCCTCCCCACACACATGTATGCACAACTTCCTCACTGCCCCCTCACCTCACATGCAAGCAGGCCTCACTGAAGCCTTCGGACCTCTAGTAGGCCCATTGGGTCCGTTTTTTGCCATCCCCCCATGCTCCGGAGGCTTTCCTGAAGCCTGGGGAGGTAAAAACAGCCTCCTCCCGTCCTCCAGAAGGCTGAAAATCAGCTGGCCAGCGTGTACATACACTCTGGAGGTGACATAGAGCAACGCCTCACATCCCCTCAGATATGGCTCCGCATGCCCCCTGTGACATGAATGCCATAGGTTCGCCATCACAGATACAGGATTTTCCTAATTTTGAAATAATTTGGTTTTCAATGCAGTGAGAAAATCTTTTAAACCAGGAATGTCAAACTCATGTTTTCATAGTGGTATCATGTGGCATATTGGGACTTTTTCACCCTTCGCTAAACCAGGCATGGGTGTGACCAACACATGACACATTCAGCTTGTGGGTCAGGAATTTGACAGCATTGTCATAATCAATGGACTTATATATATATGAAGTAGTGTCTTAGTAATAGACTTAGTAATGTCTAGAATTCATCGTATCGAACCAGAAAAAAGAATATAAGTATTCCTTGACATATAGCCATAGTTCAGACCACAATTTTGGTCATATGTTAGGGTCACAAAGCTAGCAATTGCACTGAATTTTATTTACCACCTTTTTTGCATTAAATAAGCTTCACAATTTTTAAGCAAATCTATTATTTGGGAAACATTTCCAGCAAAAAGATAAATTATGGTCACATGATGACCACGAGATGCTGCAAACAGCCATAAACTTGAAATCCAGATTGTATGTCCCATTTTCATGGTCTGTTGAAATTTTGATTATTAGGCAACCGGTCAAATGTCAAGGCCTATCTGTATTAGGCTAATGTGAACATTACCTATGTTCCAGCATCTCCCTCGTTCCTCTCTTATTTAGCTTTTGGGAGTGAAGGTAGCTTCGCTTTATGATATTTTATTTATTATACAGTGGTACCTCTACTTACGAACTTAATTCGTTCCGTGACCAGGTTCTTAAGTAGAAAAGTTTGTAAGAAGAAGCAATTTTTCCCATAGGAATCAATGTAAAAGCAAATAATGTGTGCGATTGAGGAAGGGTGGGTGGAAGCCCTGTTTCCTCCCAGGAGATTCCTAGAGAGGCCCTATTGAGGCTTCTCCCTGCCTTTTCCGGTTACAGTTTCGGAAGCTCAGGTTAGTGGAAAATGGTTCTTGAGCAGAGGCAAAAAAATCTTGAACACCCAGTTCTTATCTAGAAAAGTTGGTAAGTAGAGACGTTCTTAGGTAGAGGTACCACTATAATAAAATAGATGCATCTCCATGTTGAGCAGAATAAACTAGGTATACTAAAATTGGACTATGGTTGACAGGATCAGTGAATTATTGTTGTAAAACTGTAGATTATCACTTTGTGCACAAAATGCTGCACTGCCAGGTTTTTTTAACATCAGACCTCAGCAAATATCGTAAAATGAGTTTCTGTCACAAAGTCTTTTCATAAACGTTTGTTACTTGATGTCATTTGTCAAGGTCTTTATCCATTACCACCGTGATTATTTGTTGTGGAAGACTTTATTTATCAAATTAAACAAGTACACAGAGAGACCTGGAAAGGTGTCAAAAGGGCTACAAATTACAATGAACTGAAGTTTCTTCAAAAAACCCAACAACCCTATACTAACTGCACAATAAAGGTGGCAAAAGTCTCATTGGTAATGGAGGAAAGGCAGAATTACCTCCGATAGGTTAGTCCTCAACTTAAGAGTACAATTGGAACCAGAATTCCTCTTGTTCAGCGAGGTAATGAAGTGAGCCATTGTGAAGAACAAAATGAAGCCAAGTGGAAGGTTGAGACTGATGGATATGTTCAGAAAAATCTATTTACTATAAGCTGAATATACTGTACATCTTTAGCTTTGGATTATATGTCATCCCTATGATATTGAAAACCATTTGCTGATAGTCTGGCTGAAACACAGTTCATTCCCTTTAATAAATCCTTGAGAACTGATGACTTGCTAGATGGCTGATGGGGTGCTAATGCTGCCCCCAATTTCAAAAAAATAATAAAGCTCCAGAGAACTACACTATGCAGTTTAGCATCAATTCTTGGAAAAACTTTGGGGCAGATCATAACAATGCAATACAATTATTAGACCCCAGAGTGTAATTATTAAAAGTGAAATTTGCTTGGTTAACCTTGCCTTGTTTTTACATCCTTAGTAGACTAGGAAATGCTGCTTGCGGGACAGCCTTCTGCCTTATGAATCCCAACAACTGGTTAGGCCCCACAGAGTCAGCTTTCTCCAGGTCCCGTCAACTAGATGTCGTTTGGCGAGACCTAGGGGAAGAGCCTTCTCTGTGGGGGCCCTAAATGCACTGGAATTACATTTAAAATAGCTCAAAATCGTCAAAATCACCATTGGTCAAATGCAGAAAGCCGCATTACTCGGTTCCACACATATACTTTGAAAATATTTTGCGATGTCCTAGGCCCCTGAAGCTCGACTAATAATTATTGCCAAATCCGGCGAAACAACTGGCCACTGTGATACAATTGTAAATAATAATATTAATAGTAATAACATCAAATTGCAACAGCAGTTCAACATCAAATCCAGTTTTCAAAGAAAAAACCCTTTTACTAGATAGCTATCTGCAAAAAGCCAAAATTATTGGATTTTTGCTTGATGCCTTTCCCTGTTCTGTGATTCAGTGGTATTTTATACAAATAATAATGTACAAAAGGATGAAATGAAAATGCAGAACATTTACCTGAATCAATAATTTCTTCTTTTATATGCTCTCTCCTGTGCGTGGAATTGGGTTTTTCCAATTGGCCACAGTTCTGTATCTCTGCTGTGCTATGTATCACTAAAACAACAAAAAGGAACATTAAGTAAACGCTGGAATCATATAGTACAGTTTGGAATTTTAATAGTTTAGTTCAAAAAAATTGATCACCAGTTTCTTATAGTCACCTGCATTTGGTATTTTCCTTGTATTAGTGTCTCCAGATGTGTTACTAATAAAGTCCTCTTCACCTGTAATTCAACGAAATTCTGAATAAAATGTTACGGATTATAGTCTTACAGCTGTAAAATTCTATTTCCTGTAAATGATGCTCGGTCCTTAACCAGCCAAGCCAAACACAGTCCATCAGCCTTAAATTGTATTTTGCTTGAATACTCAAGAAGTGCATACATGCCGTTTAAATAATTCCAGACAGGAAACAAACATAATACATTAATGGTTTCACCTATAAGTCTATAATGTTCTGTGAATTGCATTTATCATAGCGAATATCTTTGCAAATCTTAAGTGGCAATGTAATGTAATGTCTTCCTAGAAGTGTGGACATCCTTGGGCAGCAGATCAACAGCTGTCTTGGTTAAGATGATGTGGTCTGCAAGGCATCCAGTTAGGAAATGCTGAATAATAGCGATAGCATTTATACCAGTGATGGCGAACCTTTGGCATGGGTGCCACAGGCGGCACATGGAGCCATATCTGATGGCATGTGAGCTGTTGCCCTAGCTCAGCTCCAATGTGCATATGTATGCTAGCCAGCTGATTTTTGTGTCTTGCACAGAGGCTCTAGGAGGGCATTTTTGGCTTCCAGAAACCCTTCGGGGGGATGAGGCAGGACGTTTTTACCCTCCTCTGGCTCCAAGGAAGCCTTTGGAGCCTGGGGAGGGCAAAACAGGAGCCTTCTGGGCCCACCAGAAGTTGGGAAACAGGCAGTTTCTGGCCTCCAGGAGGTGGGGGAAGCTGTTTTTGCCCTCCCCAAGGATTGAATTATGGATGAGGGCACTCGTACATGTGTGATAGCACGTATGCACGCTCTTTCGACACCCGAGAAAAAAAAGGTTTGCCATCACTGACTTAGACTTATATACTGCTTCATGGTACTCTACTATCCCCTCTAAGTGGTTTACAGAATCAGTACCTTGCCCCCAACGATGGGTGTCCTCATTTTACTACCCTTGGAAGGATGGAAGGCTGAGCCAACCTTGAGCCAGTGGGGATCAAGCTCCAGGCTGTAGGCAGTCTGCAATACTGCATTCTAACTACTGTGCCACCACATCTCCTAATTACTCCTAATTACAAGGAGTTGTAACGGTGCATCATAGAAAGCACCATCTTTGGTCATATAGCTGTGGCTTCCATCTTGGTTTGTTTTGTTTTTAAACACCCACAGATATTCTTCACTATCTCACTGTATTTTATGGCAGCTATTATTTTCAACCCTCTCAAACACCTAGCAGTATTCACTGAATGTCATCTTAATTAAAGCACCTGACCAACTGGACCACATATCAGTCTTTGTAAATGAATGGTTTTTCTACTTTTCTTTCTTCCCTTTTCATAATTTGAATTGCCGTATTTTTCAGAGTATAAGATGGAGTATAGGGCGCACCCTAGTTTTGGCAGAGGAAAATAGGGAAAAAATAATCTGCCTATCATCTGGCTAGTCTTTAGTCTGGTCAGCTTCAGCACATTAGTTTTGGGTTTGAGCCCATGTGCTTGCCTTTTATTCCCTGGTTGGGGATAAGTCTTCGGAGAGGGGCGGCATACAAATCGAATAAATAATAATAAAAAAATAATAATAAAAAACACTTTCTAAAACTTCACTTCTCTCTATCTTCAGAGAGATACAATGAGAAAATCAGGCAAAGGGATTATCACTTTGCTAGCAAAGCACAGAAGATCGTTTCTGTTGTGTTCGTTTAAAGAAACACGAAGAAATTCACTGATTGGTTAAGACGCGGCTAAATATAAGTTGCCGCCAAAATTGAACTGTTGTCAATTAGAAAGCCCGCGTATAAGAAAAGGTATAAATAGGGCAACAGGTTAGCCGTTGCCCTTGTTGGGAGTTGCATTTCTGAGAGAATGCTTGCTCGTTGTGTGTTGTGAATAAATACGTTATGAACAAACAGAAGTCTCCGGTGCATTGATTTAACAGTGGCGACGAGGAGGTCGAACTCCCTCCAAGCAACCATGAGTTCGGTCATGGCTCCACCACCACCTTTCTTCAATCAAGACTGGTCATACATGTCCAAATTTAGAATCTTTCTACAAGCAAGCAACCTACAAGATGCAGATGATGTCAGGAAGTGGGCTATCTTCTTAAGCTATTGCGGACCAGCAATCTACAGCTTAGCCTCCACTCTCGTCGACCCAGATACTTTAGAAACCATTGCTTGGTCCACACTTCAAGCCAAGCTTGCTGCTCACTTTCAACCAACAACTCCTGTTCGAGTCTACCGCCACCAATTTGCACAAATTAGGGCTGGGGAAAAAGGCAGAAGATCGCTTGCTAGCGAAGCACGGAAGATCGCTTCACTGTTAGCACCTGGTTAGGATTGAAAAAGGCTCAGCTGATTGTCGGAGGGAGCAGCAATGAAAGAAGCAGGCAAAGGGAAGATCGCTTAGCTAGCAAAGCATTGAAAAATATCATTAACACCTCATTAGGACTAAAAAAAGCTTAACAAAAGCTATATTCGGAGTATAAGATGCACCCAAATTTTCAGTCTCTTAGGGGGGAAACGGTATGTCTTATACTCTGAAAAACACGGTAAGCTGATTTTGTAAAAGTTACGGAAATTCTTTGTATGCGGATCGTGCTGCAATTTTAATAAGTATCACAAATTTTACCTCTTAATTTTTTTTCTATTGTGGTCTTTATCCATTCTGTTGGTTTCTCACCATAGTCATTATGGCATCTGCTTGATTTATCTGCATTGTGTCCCAAAATAGCATCCAGTTCTCTGAAAAACTTCATGGTTTTGCTCGCGTTGCCCAAGTACTGGGCATCTTTAACACTCTTGTATTCATGCTTTAGATTTTTATATTTTGTTCTGCATTGCTTCCAGTCCCGGTCAATTCCAAACTTTTGTAGTCTAGCAGCAACGTGTTCAAATATCCTTTTGTTTCTCACTGTTCCTTCCAGTTGTTGCTGAATGCTTTTTTCTGACCAGACACGTATTAGAGCTCTAACTTCATTAACAGTCCAATGCTTTCCTCCTTCGTTTGCTACAGAAGGAATGAAGGGGGCATTTTTGGAAGCATCTAATACTGTGGTTGGATTACCTGCATCAGGTATGATAGGAGAAAGACACAGATATGTATTACCTGCATTGGGTAGGGTGGGGGGTCAGGATCAGGTAGAGATAGTAAGAGAGAGAATGTGTGGTTAACTATTTTTCTTCTCCAGGAATATCTAGGAAAATACCGAAATAAATTCAAGTTGGATAGTATCAAGTAAAATAAAAAATTGCTTTTATACCTTCTCTTGTAAACTTAGTATGTCAGGAAAAAATTGGGGGGGGGGGTGGGTATCTGAATGAGAATCCATAATATTGAGATCTGATTATCATTATTGCATTAATTTTTCTGGATGACCTATAAAACCCTTCATGGCATTGGACCAGATTATCTCAGGGACCGCCTTCTGCCGCACGAATCCCAGCGACCAGTTAGGTCCCACAGAGTGGGCCTTCGCCGGGTCCCGTCCACTAAACAATGTCGTTTGGCGGGACCCAGGGGAAAAGCCTTCTCTGTGGCGGCCCCGGCCCTTTGGAACCAACTCCCCCCAGAGATGAGAATTGCCCCCACCCTCCTCGCCTTTCGTAAACTTCTTAAAACCCACCTCTGCCGTCAGGCATGGGGGGACTGAGATATTCGTTCCCCCTAGGCCTTTACAATTTACGCATGGTATGTCTGTATGTATGTTTGGTTTTTATAATTAGGGTTTTTTTAGTTATCTTAGTATTGGATTGGATTGTTACATGCTGTTTTTATCATTGTTGTTAGCCGCCCCGAGTCTATGGAAAGAGGCGGCATACAAATCCAATAAATAAGTAAGTAAGTACGTAAGTATGTATGTTTGTATGTATGTATGTATGTATGTATGTATGTGCATATATATGTATGTGTATATATATATACATACATACTTACTTACTTACTTACTTACTTACTTATTACTTACTTACTTACTTACTTACTTACTTACTTACTTACTTACTTACTTACTTACTTACTTACTTACTTACTTATTTATTGGATTTGTATGCCGCCCCTCTCCGTAGACTCGGGGCGGCTAACAACAATATATATAGTACACTGGCCAATACATAGAAAACACTGTTCTAAACCTCTCGGCCTTTATTTGCTGTTCTGCAAAGCCATACAGCACCATAGTTCAATGGAAAATAGCAAAGTTTGGCTGTGCATTTTTTTTCTGGAAGATCATTTTAAAAATATAACAGCAACCAAAATAGTTGTGTTCAGTCTCTGTTGAGTTTGGGGATTCTATTTTTTTAAAAAATCAACCTAAAACCCAACAGGAAACAAAGCTTGGTATAGTGGTTAAGGCCTCAACTAGAAGTTGGAAGACTATAGGTTCTAGTCCCATGATGGCAAACCTATGGCCCGTGTGCCACAGGTGGCACTTGGAGCCGTATTGGAGGTCACACGAGACTTTGTCCTGTGTCAGCTGTAGCATGCATGTGCCCGCTGATTTTCGGCCTTGGGAAAGACCCTTTCGCCCTCTGGACCGCTTCAGGGAAGCTACCCTGAAGCCCCGGAGGCAAAAATAAAAATCAACCAATGGACAAACCGGAAGTTCAGAAAAGTACACTTCAAGTTTGCCTGTTGTGCTGTTTTTTCTTGCCTTAGATGGAATCTGATTATTTTGTAATCAGCTTTTTGTTAGAGTTGGTTCCAAAAATGCATCAACAACTGATTTTTGTTAAAAATAAAATCTTGCATGTGGGCCTTATTTTCATGTGTGCAGCCTTCAGGACTGTTAACTCACCCTACTTTGTCCCGGTCAATAGAGAAATTTGCTAGAAGCTAGCCAACTTCTGCATTTTTCAAAAATTAATTTTATTGCATCTCCTCACTTCAGCATTTTATTTCACGTACGAGTGGACTCACACTCGCACGTAAGCAATTCTTTTGTGAATGTCAATTAGAGGTATATTGAGTGACTCTTATTTCTAAACTGGATTGGTATGGGTCGGCAACCTGTGGCTCTGAGTCGCATGTGGCTCTTTCGTCCCCCTTCTGTGGCTCCCTGTCGGCTGAACCCACCACTGTCTGCTCCCACCCCTTGCCCTTCGCTCCCATTCACTCCTCGCTTGGCCTGAGAAGGTGAGGGCAACAGAGAGAGGGGAGAGGAGAGGGTGAGGTGCAGACCAGCCATTGGTGAGTTCGACCTACAGGAAGCCACAGCAGGGGGACCCGAAATGACTTTTGATTTAAATCATATGATTAAAAAGCACCCAAAAAAGAATGAACAACATCAAACCCACCCACCCCCAAAACCAGTAATGGGTTGCAGTCGGTACAGCTGGGATCGGGGCTCCGGTAATGGAAATGGAGATATACACGCATCTCCATGCCCCCAATGCATGCACGTGCGTGTACACACGAGATTTGACTTCTGCACATGCATAGCAAGCGAAATCTCACGTGAGGAGCTCTTGCACAAGCGATTTTGCCGTTTTGCTGCTTTTTTTTACTTCTGCGCATGTGTAGAAGCAAAGAAATCGCCAAGAATAGGTGAAATCTCATGCGCGAGAGCGTCCTCGCGTGAGATTACACTTGCTGCGCGTTTTCAGAAGCTGAAACATCAACGGACGCGGGCATGCTCGTGACGGCCTGGGAGAGTGTACCAGTAGCGGCGGCTAGGTGGAACCCCAACCGGCCACCGACTCCAAAAACCTCACCTGTTTTTGCAAATGGTTGAACAGGGAATACCCACACCCACATAAGAGACAGACAGACTAACTGATAGATAAGCAGAGAGAGAGAGAGAGAGAGAGAGAGAGAGAGATCTGTTTCTCACAGAAAAGGAAACACCGGGATCCACAAAACCAGCATAGTTTGGTAGGGTGTCATGTGACTGGGTGGGAGTGGCATCTTGTTAGCCATGCCCACCCAGGCTTTGTGGCTCCCGGTGTTTTCTTTTCTGTGGGAAATGGGTCCAAATGGCTCTTTGAGTGTTTAAGGTTGCAGACCTTGCTGCCTTTCTTTACCTAGTTCAATAGGCCTGCAGTGGGAAATAAAAAGCAATGGGTTGGTAGAAGCCTCTTCTTCCTCCTCCTCCTCTTCTTCTTCCAATGTAACTGAGACTTCACCTGGAATTATAAAGAAGAAAATATGTGTAGACGGGGGAGGGAATAGAGCAGTGATGGCAAACCTTTTTTGGCTTGGGTGCCAAAAGAGTGCATGCGTATGCCCACACCCATAATGCAATGCCCTCCCCCTTGCACATGCGCACAACCTCTGCTCTGCCTCCCCGTATGTGCACAGGCCTCACTGAAGCCTCCGGATTTCCAGTTGGCCTATTGGGCCATTTTTCACTGTCCCCAGGATTCAGGAAAAGTCTGGGGACGATGATAAACAACCCAACGGGCCAACCAGAAGTTCAGGAACAAACTTCCGGTTGGGCCATTTTTCACCATTCCCAGTCTTTAAGAGCCTTTCCTAAAGCCTGGGAAGAGCAAAAACCACTGAAAAGAAGGTCAAAAGTGAACTGGTCAGCACTTGCATGCACACTGGAGCTGACATAGGGCAATGCCTTGCATGGCCTCAGATAAGGTTCGCCACGGCATGTGTATTATGGTATTACTCTATAGTAGGGGTCTCCAACCTTGGGAATCCCAGCGACCAGTTAGGTTCCACAGAGTGGGCCTTCTCCGGGTACCTTCAACTAAACAATGTTGTTTGGTGGGGCCCAGGGGAAGAGCCTTCTCTGTGGCGGCCCCGGCCCTCTGGAACCAACTCCCCCCGGAGATTAGAATTGCCCCCACCCTCCTCGCCTTTCGTAAGCTTCTTAAAACCCACCTCTGCCGTCAGGCATGGGGGAACTGAGAATATTCTTTCCCCTTAGGCCTTTACAATTTATGCATGGTATGTTTGTTTGTATGTATGTTTAGTTTTACAATAAGGGTTATTTAGTTGTTTTAGTATTGGAATTACATGCTGTTTTTTATTACTGTTGTTAGCTGCCTCGAGTCTACGGAGAGGGCCGGCATGCAAATCCAGTGAATGAATGAATGAATGAATGAATGAATGAACAAAAAAACAAAAAAACAAACTTTAAACCTGGCGGACTTCAACTCCCAGAATTCTCCAGCCAGTGATGGTGAACCTTTTTTGCCTCAGGTGCCAAAAGAGCATGCAGGCGCACTGTTGTGCATGCAGGAGTGCCCACACCCATAATTCAATGCCTGGGGAGAGTGAAAACAGCTTTTCTCACCCCTCAGAGGCCCTCTGGAGGCTGGAAATGGCCTGTTTCCCAAGTTCTGGTGGGCCCAGTAGGCTCCCCAGGCTGCAAAGGCTGGAGCCGGGGGAAGGTAAAAACGCCCTCCCCCATCCCCCAGAGGCTCTCTGGAAGCCAAAAACGCCCTCCCAGAGCCAAAAATCAGCTGGCCAGCACACATGTGCACGTTGGAGCTGGGCTAGGGCAACAGCTCAGGTTGCCAACAGATATGGCTCCGCATGCCACCTGTGGCACCCGTGCCATAGGTTCGCCACCACTGCTATAGAGTATTATATTGAAAAACCCATGAACCTATGCAAGTACATGTCCATTTTGGGAATGCAAAAGGCTTGATGAAACCACAACATTGAACATAGCCATAAAAATGTCCTGAAGCATGATCTCTTGTAATGTTAAGGAGTACATTCGATAAACTCCACTAGAATAAATCATGTTTAAGCCACTCAGAATTGAAAATAAAAGAGAAGAAGCATGTGTACATTATTTATGCTCATTTATATATACAGTGTGAAAATAAGATGGAATCATGAACAAAACTCTACTCATATACAACGGAATGTTAGAGAGACATATTGCCAGGCAAGTTGCTCTAAATAAAAGATAGGATCTTCTTATTTTATTATCCTTCTGCACTACGAACAAATTAAGTTTTAAATTAATTGTTTGAATAGGTCCAGCCTTTAATTGAAGTGATTTGGAACTGCAGCATTTAGTTCCCAGTCTATAAACATTTTAAAATTGCAGCCTCAGGTAAGGATTATATCTAAGGTACTGTCATTAGAATAAATATACCCATTAGCTCTTTCTGCAGATTGGACTTGGAATAACTTTATATTTATTATACGCTACAAGGTGAGAAATCATGCAAGTCTTGCCTGAAGAGTAATCATATTTCAGCTTTTAATTAAAGACAAATGTGATCAAGTAAAGGTTAGCCTTTATGACGTCACCCAATTACTTTTGGGTGATGGTTCCCACATGCTACATAGCCAAAAAAACGGTCTGATTCCTGATTTAAACTATAAACTGATTATTCTAACCAGATCTGACTTCTCTGAATTACGGGATGTCCCAGCATTGCTACTGCATACCTTTCGAGTTCCCATTTATTCTCAAGATTTAACATTTAAGTCTTGAGAATAAATGCACTTGGGGAAAAGGAATCCTCAATCTGAGTATTGTATTGGCAGTTCTGTGTTAGCAAAAACCTCAGAAGAGAAGGATTTAGGGGTAGTGATTTCTGACAGTCTCAAAATGGGTGAAGAGTGCAGTCAGGCTGTAGGAAAAGTAAGTAGGATGCTTGGCTACATAGCTAGAGGTATAACAAACAGGAAGAGGGAGATTATGATCCCGCTATATAGAGTGCTGGTGAGACCACATTTGGAATACTGTGTTCAGTTCTGGAGACCTCACCTACAAAAAGATATTGACAAAATTGAACGGGTCCAAAGACGGGCTACAAGAATGGTGGAAGGTCTTAAGCATAAAACGTATCAGGAAAGACTTAATGAACTCAATCTGTATAGTCTGGAGGACAGAAGGAAAAGGGGGGACATGATCGAAACATTTAAATACGTTAAAGGGTTAAATAAGGTCCAGGAGGGAAGTGTTTTTAATAGGAAAGTGAACACAAAAACAAGAGGACACAATCTGAAGTTAGTTGGGGGAAAGATCAAAAGCAACATGAGAAAATATTATTTTACTGAAAGTAGTAGATCCTTGGAACAAACTTCCAGCAGACGTGGTTGGTAAATCCACAGTAACTAAATTTAAACATGCCTGGGATAAACATATATCCATCCTAAGATAAAATACAGAAAATAGTATAAGGGCAGACTAGATGGATCATGAGGTCTTTTTCTGCGGTCAGTCTTCTATGTTTCTATGTTTATTTACAAATGTATAGACAGAACAAATCTGGAAATCTGAGTTAAATGCTTCCATCGCAAATATTTTTCCATCTAGGAACTCTACCACAACCATTTAAGATGCTTATCAACTCTAAAAATTGGAGCTGGCATATTCTCTGAATCCAAATCCAAACTACAGTTCCTTTTTACTTTACAAATACCATATTGTTTATTCACTAAATTTATTTGCCACCCATTTCGCTATCCAAAGTGACCAAATCTTAGTCTTTGTTTGTGCAAGGAGAATTCTGATTGTTCTAAATAGTTAATTCCATGGTTGCATAATAGCTAGTTTCCCTCTTCATGCTAAACCGTAATGGTTTTTATTTATTCTGCAAACCAACATTTTGTGAGATATGGAGAACCCAAATAGGGCCTGTAGATTGCATAATGAAAGGAATTGTGTCAGGCCAGCCTGGTTAACCAAGGCCAATCAGTTTGAGCACTAACATTTTCCCCGTAGGCTGATAATAATCTGTGAAACAATAGCTACTAAATTAATTGCATAAACATTTGCACAGAATTCATTTTAGTCAGCAGCCCTGGACTGCTCTAGGACACCTCACATTTTATGAGGCTTTCTATTTTCAAAACGTTAGGACTGATTGGTGGATTGGATTTATTTGCTATGATTAGTATTCTATCAATGTTACGAAGTTTGTACATCTACATCAATAGAAATACAGTGGCACCTCTACCTAAGAACGCCTCTACTTACGAACTTTTCTAGATAAGAACCGGGTGTTCAAGATTTTTTTGCCTCTTCTCACGAACCATTTTCTACTTATAAACCCGAGCCTCCAAAATTGTAACAGGAAAAGGCAGGGAAAAGCCTCCATGCGGCCTCTCTAGGAATCTCCTGGGAGGAAACAGGGCCAGAAAAGTTGGGAAGAAGCCTCCCTGGGGCCTCTCTAGAAATCTCCTGGGAGGAAACAGGGCCTTGATTCCTTCTTACAAACTTTTCTACTTAAGAATCTGGTCACGGAATGAATTAAGTTCGTAAGTAGAGGTACCACTGTACAGCACAATAAAACCTTTCTCATAAAAGAATATAAAGACAAACAAATCATCATTATAATCATCTGATGACTCTAGTTCATCCATCTGAAGGCTGTAAGAATGAACTCCATTTTTAATAGTTTATGGGAGTTTGGGTTCAATTACTATATGGAGGTTGTACCAAAGTATGGGCAATGGATAGCCTCCATCTGCCCTTAACCTCATGAAAATGTGGGTCATTTTTACCACAGAGTTATTGACAGCAAAGGGGGAAACCATTTCTGAAGATCCTCCTCGATCCACACCTGACATTGGAACATCATCTTTCGGCTGTGGCGAGGAAGGCGTTTGCCCAGGTTCGCCTGGTGCACCAGTTGCGGCCCTATTTGGACAGGGAGTCATTGCTCACAGTCACTCATGCCCTTATCACCTCGAGGTTCGATTACTGCAACACTCTCTACATGGGGCTACCTTTGAAAAGTGTTCGGAAACTCCAGATCGTGCAGAACGCGGCCGCGAGAGCCATCGTGGGGCTTCCCAGATTCACCCACATATCTACAACACTCCATGGCCTGCATTGGCTGCCAATTAGTTTCTGGTCACAATTCAAAGTGTTGGTCATGACCTTTAAAGCCCTACATGGCATTGGACCAGAGTACCTCCAGAACCGCCTGCTACCGCACGAATCCCAGCGGCCGATAAGGTCCCACAAAGTTGGCCTTCTCTGGGTCCCGTCGACTAAACAATGTCGTCTGGCGGGCCCCAGGGGAAGAGCCTTCTCTGTGGTGGCCCGGGACCTCTGGAATCAACTCCCCCCGGAGATTAGAACTGTTCCCACCCTCCTTGTCTTCCGTAAACTACTTAAGACCCACCTATACCGCCAGGCATGGGGGATTTGAGACATCTTTCCCCCAGGCTTATTATAATTTATGTTATGTATGTGCTGTTTGGTTTTTAATTATGATAGGGTTTTTAGTTTTTTAATATTAGATTTGTGCCATTATAATATTGTTTTTATCGTTGTTGTGAGCCGTCCCGAGTCTTCGGAGAGGGGTGGCATACAAATCTAATAAATAATATTATTATTATTATTATTATTATTATTATTATTATTATTATTATTATCTGAAAGTCATTACAGTACTGATTTTTGCAAATGCCACCTTTTCTTCTGTGTAGCAGTCTACTTCCTCCAACAAAGTCCTTCACTCCTTTATGTACCACTAGGCAGCGGGGGAAGAAAACATGCTTTTGTTCACTTAGTTGCAAGCAATTAGATCCAACTCTTTGATTTGGATTAGTGGAAAAATTCCGTCTAGCCTGCTGCATCGTAATATCCTTATTTAGAGATTTTAAGAATAATAGGTGATATACGACGTATTCTTGGTACGCTGCTATTTTTCCAGCAAACATCCATAGACACGATCCACATGCATAAAGTCCTTATAGAAAGGGGAAAGGTTAGCTTTTATTTGTGGATCTCCAAAAAAACCCCTAAACATAATCTCTACATATAAGTTGGAACTGATAAACTATGAAAGCAGAACCAGAAAATTATTCCCATTTCTCATCCTCAAAACCTGAAGGAAATGGCTCGACCATTTATCTAGACATAGGATACAACTAGTGTGGGGTTTCTCTCTTTTGCTGCATTGTTTTGCATTATTTAAAGATTGTTATTTAAAAAAAAACTCAGAGGCGTAGGTTATTAATTTAGAACAAATTAATATGCATGGCAAGGTTTATGCAGACTTTTTCCTTTCTTGTTATTACAATCAGTTCTCTAAAGAAAATGAAACATTTTCAATTACTTCCCTGATCATGTTTTAAAGAAAAAAAATATTCTTGTGATTATAAATGGATACTTGAGAGCTTCACAGAATAATAATTTACACATGCTCTTATTTATTATCAAGAAATACTTTTGTCAAGTGGTTTGATTTGGTTTAGGGTTTTTTTCCCCCTTTGGTTTCTCAAATAATATATTTTCTGATTTCCGGCAGGTAAGCAAAATACATCACCCTTGTAAATGTAGTTTTTTAGAAGGTTGCCATCTCAGCAGTTGCTTCCCCAGAACTTTAATGGGTTTTTTAAATGTTTGTAATATAAGCCCCTTAGCAAGATAAGATAAATCTCTTGGGAGGGGGGGACGACAAAATTTCAAAAAGAAGAACATGTTTCCATTACTGCAAGGAGGTGGCTTTACATTTTTGGTCCTTTTGCTTAAATTCCAGCAGGGCATAAACATATCACTAGGAATGACAAACACAGAGACACATTATCTATCTATCTATCTATCTATCTATCTATCTATCTATCTATCTATCTATCTATCTAACTATCTAACTATCTAACTATCTATCTATTATAGACATAGATAAATAGATATCTATCTCTATCTATCTTCTAACTATCTATCTATATCTATCTATCTATCTATATCTATCTATCTATCTATCTATCTATCTATCTAACTATCTATCAATCTATCTAACTATCTATCTATCTATCTATCTATCTATCTATCTATCTATCTATCTAACTATCTAACTATCTAACTATCTATCTATTATAGACATAGATAAATAGATATTAGATATATTGCTTGTGGCCCAGCATTTTCTCTTTAAACCTAGCAACAGAACTATAAACCAGCACAAAATGTTACAGATAAAGCAGCAATAAAACCACAGCAGAAGTTTGCAGGCCCTTAGCCTTTTTTTTATTTTTTGGCTTTGTTTTTGTTTGGCTTAGGAAACTAAGTAGCTCCAGCAGCTGGTTTAACTTAAGTTTATGTATTTATAGAAACATTCAGGAGCAGACACCCTCCTCCTACTTTCAACACCCCCCCCCCTTTCCCCAAAAGACAGGCAGATAAGAGAGCACATTAAGTCGGTTTGTTCTACCCAACCGTGTCATCTGCAGCGCCTTGCATGGGTCTGGGTTTTTACAAGCCTGTATGTCTTTGCAGATAACAGCAATAAGAAAAAGAAAAGAAGTTTGGGGTGGGTTGTTTTTACCTTCATTGTTCTCCTTGGTGGCATTTATGATGTCATTGGCTGCACACCTGCCGTTCTCCTCCTCTGCTAACTGGGTGACCGGCTTATGTTGCAATATGGCATCCAGCTCATGAAAGAACTTCATAGTCTTGGTAGCATCTCCTGAGTTGTGGGCATATTTAACTGTCCTATATTCATATTTCAGGTTTTTATACTTTGCCCGACACTGTTTCCAGTCTCTGCAGATCCCCAACTCCTGAAGCCTTTTAGCAATGTAAATAAATATCCCTTTATTCCGTAAGGTCCCATGGAGTTGCTTTCTGATATTTTTTTCTGACCAGACGCTAAGCAAGGCTTTAACCTCCTCCTCAGTCCAATGCCTTCCTGCTCCACTCTCCATGTTGAAAGTGACCTGGAAATGATTCACTATTTCTAGCCAAGATTGCGTTTCCTAGGAAACCAGACGGCTGATTGTCAGTAAGCTCCACAGAGATGAAAGGATCCAGTTTTACTGGCTCAAGCTGCCTGAGGGGAGTAACTTGAGAAACTGCCAAATAAGCAGGTTCCGTCTTAAGAGGCAGGGAAAATAAAGCAGCTCGGGCAGAAAAAATGATTGCAAAGTCTGTTAATCATTGGCACCCCCCAAATAAGCTGTTTTCTGCCTTGCAAAAAAAAAAAAAATTAAGCACAATTCCAGAGATGGAATATTCATTCTGTAACCTTTGTTATGCAATGGGCTTTAAATATAATCTCTGCTCTTAATGTACACCGAGAGCTCTAAATAAGCTTCCCTCCATCTGGCCCCCTCCAGAGGCATTGGATCACGCGCCTAGCTGGATGCTGGGGATAATGGGAGCTGTTGTCCAACGTACATGTCAGCATATAAATGTGACGTATATCTGTCAGATTTTATATTGTTCTATTTGTTTCCTAGTATTTGATTGTTTATTAATAACCTTTGACCATCACAAAGTGTTGTATTTTATGATTACCTATCTCAACCCCCCCATGACTATAACCATGTTGCTTGTATTTTTACAATTTATATTGTTCTGTTTGTTTCCTAGTATGATTTGATTTTTAGTAACCTGTGACTATCCCTAAGTATTGTATTTTATGATTCTTGATGAATGTATTTTTTTCTTTTTTTCCTTTTATGTAAACTCAGAACATATGCATATGCATCAAAGACAAATTCCTTGTGTGTCCAATCACACTTGGCCAATAAAGAATTCTATTCTATTCTATTCTATTCTATTCTATATATAAGCTGATACAGGAGGCGAGCCCATAGCCTAGAGGCTAAGGCTACTGTCTTAAAAGGCAGAGCCCCAACTTCAAATCCCAGTAAGGGTGTGGCTAACTGATGAGGTCGAATAAGCCCAAAATAGATCAATAGTAGTCTCCCTTCCTTTTCATTATCAGCAAAAATATGTTATATATATGTGTGTGTGTGTATGTATGTGTGTATATATATACACACACACATATCTGTCTGTCAGAATCTATCTATCTATCTATCTATCTATCTATCTATCTATCTATCTATCTATCTATCTATCTCTACATACACAAATGCACACAGATACACACACACACACACACACACCCCTATCATATAGGCTATGATTTTGTTTGGAATGAAAACATTTGCATCTCTTCAGATTCGCTAACAACATAATGCCTTTCGTTTTGTAAAATATTTGTTTGTTCACATTGTTTAGAATCCCTTTCAAAACTGTAAATCATAATTTGACACATGCACATACTTACCCTTTTCCTAAATGCTTGATTTGCATTCACAGGGCCTTTTGTGATTCTGAACTAATGGAGTCACTATAATTTGAATTTTGAGCATTCAGTGATGTTCAGTAATAGCTCCACTTCAGTAGTCATCTGAGTGAATCAAGTATAATATGCTAAAAGCAAACCCAGGAAATTAAGTTCAAGTTTGTGTGGAAAACACATCTATATTTTTTTTTGTGTTGTTTAGAGCAGATACATGGCTTCCTCCACAGATGCAAGATTAAACTTAATAGGAAATGAGATAACACACTGCAGTACTAATTTTAGTTGGTTTGCAAATTATTTCAATTAAATTTGCATTTTCTCTCTTATGTATTCAAATAAAACTTTTCATTAAAATATTCATTTGAATATAGAAGATATTTTGGAATCATATATATTCTGTAGATGTATTTTTTTCTATAGAAATGTTTCTTTTTAAGTGTCTCCCCCCACCCTAAATCTGGCTTCTGCAACTATCTCAGGTTTGATAATTGAGTTCCCCCTGAGTAATGTCATACTTGCCAACAAAGGACTCTTGGTATTCCATAATACTTGGAAGATGTTGCCATGGCAGCTAAATAACTAGCCAACAGGTTCATATTACAGAAGGATTCTAAGAAGGGGAAAGGGAATGCGTTTTTTCCTCTCTTCCCCCATTAAAGTTTCTGTAATCTAGGATTTTTGACAGAATGCCTTAAACCTGGCGTCCCAGCGAACCTGAGATTCTTCAAATATAATGGAAACTACCGCAATGCTTAATGGAATTCTGGGAATTGTGGTCCAACTTGATGCGGAAGGCATCAAAGTGGGAAATGGTGCTCTAAGAATCGAATCAAATAGAATAGAATAGAATTCTGCATTGGCCAAGTCTGATTGGACACACAAGGAACTTGTCTTAGGTGTATATGCTGTCAGTGTACATAAGGAGAATAAAATACATTCATCAAGAATAGAAAGACACAACACAACACTGATAGAAAAGGTTACTAATAAGCTATCAAAACATATTAGGAAACAAATAAAAATAATATAATTGAAAGAGACAAGCAACATAGTTATAGTCATAAATGGGAAGAGATAGTAAGGAAGAGAAGAATAATAGTAACACAGTCTTAGTAAAAAAATTTACAGTGTTGTGGGAATTAGTTTTTAAACAGAGTGATGGCATTCGGGGGAAAACTCCTTGTATCTAGTTGTTTTGAGAGTAGAAGTTGAGCGTCATTTTGAGGGTAAAAGTTGCAACAATTTATGTCTAGGATGTGAGGGATCTGTAGATATTTTCACACTTTCAATACTACATAAGCACTCATAGGAACCAATAGGCACTCTTACGTACTACTACTAACCATACCTCTAATATAGTAGAGAAAGTGACTTCGGGGCGGGGAGAGGGGAATGGCAACTGAAGACTGATTCTACTAAAAGCAGTAGTAGAACCATGATGGAATGAAGAGTAATAAATGAATCACCTCTTTTTAATTGCTCTCTGGACAATGGAAAGACTTGATGTTATCCAGAAGTGCTCCAGACAATTGCTTCTTCTGAGAATAATGCAAAACAGCAGTCTCCAGAGCTTTGGGACACAAGGGAATAATCCTCCTGCACAAACCACGTCAAAATAAAATAAAATTGGGTTACACCTACTTCCTTTTCAAATCACTTTCAGAAAATGATGGTTAACTTTTTTAGGTTTTAGGAATCTGTGGAGCAAAAGACCCTTGAGTTTCTTTCAAATCATAATTAAAAGTAGTTTGAAATAGTATTTTTAAGGATTTTTTTAAAAAATGGAGTGGAGGCAAACAGCAAAAAGGTAATTAGTTTGATTTTAGGAAGTTACATGTCCAGATGGTTTTGGAATTAATTATAAGGATCCTTCCCACGAGATAATGCTTTAGTTTTTTAGCTATGATTCTAGATGTTCAGATCTTGGGATTCTGGAATATTTTTTTCTTTGTCTAATAGCTACGAGGGCTGTGGAAACGAAGTTAAAGGGTGTATGCGGACCGAGATCATATATTCAGCATTAGAATTTATTTTTCTTCCTAGCATATTCAAACAGATACAGGATTCGCTTTCTGGATCATTGAATGCCACTTCCACAATTCAGAATTAGCACTTACAGGAAAAATGATCTCCCCAACTAGATATCGCAGTGTGAGAACTTTTCTTTAATATTTCAATCAAACCGTCTCTTTTTACAGTATGTTTCTTTCCATGTCCTCATTCCCACAATTGTTTTTTATGGTTCTTCTTCGTGTGTGGTTTTTGTTTTGGGAGGGAGAGTTATTTTCTTACAACCTTTTGCAGATCTTGGGGTCTTCACAACATCTATAAAAGTCATTCCACCATGAATGGCACCTTTTGGGCAACATAATGATCCGGTCTCAGAAACACAGATTCCTTACCCGTTCTTCCTTTTTCTCATAGAGGCCAAGAGAGTGCGGGGATTGTGACAAGTGATGGAGAATCAGCCCATTCTTTCAAGGTGCACAAGGTAATATTATCTGGCATTCCTAAGTGGGGAAGGGAGGAGAAGATGATTTAGATGATGTTGATGAGCCACTAAACTGGTGTTAACTTTAGCTGACTCATAAATAGATTTTCTCTAGAGGGAACGGTGCCCAGCCTAGTCCTTCAGGGGTAAAATAAGATGTGGAAATTACTCTAATTTGTTTTCTCTCTTTGAACATGAATGCTGGAAGAACTCAAAATATTTCTCTCTCTCCCTCCTCCCCTCTCTTTCTCTCTCTCTCTCTCTCTCTCTCTCTCTCTCTTTCTCTCTGTGTGTGTGTTTGTGTGTGTGTGTATCATTTATATATCCTGTTGTCCCCAAAATAAGACCTTGTCTTATAACTCTTTGAACCCTGAAATAAGTCCTTGGCCTTATTGCCACGCACTCAAAAACCCGATTGGGCTTATTATCAGGGGATGTCTTGTGTATGTGTGTGTGTATCTACCTATATCTAACAAATTGTGTGTGTGTGTGTGTAACATATTTTGTTACATATATATTTGTTGTTGTTAGTTGCGAAGTTGTGCCCGACCCATTGCGATCCCATGGATAATGTTCCTCCAGGCCTTTCTGTCCTCTACACCAGAGCCCCCTTCTTTTTTTGCCCTCAATCGTTCCCAGTCCTTCCTTCCTTCCTTCCTTCCTTCCTTCCTTCCTTCCTTCCTCCTTCCTTCCTTCTTCATAAAGTGCCCAAAGTATTTGAGCTTCATCTTCATCTTCTAAAGAGCAGTCAGGGTTGATCTCCTCTAGGATTGACCAGTTTGATCACCTTGCAGTCCAAGGGACTCGCAGGAGTCTTCTCCAGCACCATAGTTCAAAGACTGAATGGGGTGTTCAAGAGTTCAGGGGTGTTCAGGGAGAGGTAGCACCTCTGGTGTAGGAGCATGTTGTGTCCTTTTACAGCAGCTCATTTTAGGGCAGCTCGCTCGCCTTTATTTATTTATTCAATTTTAATGCCGCCCTTCTCCTTAGACTCAGGGCGGCTTACAATATGTTAGCAATAGCACTTTTTAACAGAGCCAGAATATTTGAGACCTTTGGTCCCCACTGTTCACTCAGCTCTCACCTGTGGCTCCCAGTAGCTGTAGCATGTGCAGCAGCCAAACCCCGGGAAACAGCTCCAACAGGCTGGCCAAACCAGGTTGTGAGTAGCCATTGGGTCATTGACCTTCGGTGAGATAGGGACTTGTCTATCCCGAGCATATGAAAACAGATTCCAGTGGATTGAGCAGATGAAATCTACCAGATTAGGACAATAGTCATGAAGGCGGTCTCTGCAAGCGATGGTACGCTAAGAACACAGCAAGACACAAAAGACACCCTGGTCAACCACCGTGCCCAGCCCATCTCCAACTGTCTTGTCTTGCTATTGGAGCAAGATGGAATCTAGGAAGAGAGAGTGAAGCTGACTATGCACAACTCTCCCTCACTTTAATCCAAGTCACGTGCACATCTTGACATCCCCCCCAAGATAGCGAGGTCCTCTTCAAAAACGATGGATGAAGATCAGCAGCAGCAGCAGTTCAAAGATAAATATGTATGCGTGTGTGTATAACATATTTTTGCTGAATTTGAAAATGAAGGGAGAAAATGATATATATACGTGTGTGTGTGTGTGTGTGTGTGTGTGATGTAAATAAAACAATTGTCTGTTTAGGATTTTGACATTCAACTTTGTAACTTATAACTCATAAAGTATTATAAAGAGCATTATAAAGTAATGAATGTAATTTTGTCAAGAGGAATGTAAAAAAATATTTAGAAAAAGATAACGTGCTAGTATTTGAATGTGTTGTAAATTGATTTAATGGGTTTAGTTAAGGGATTTCTTAATCACCTCCCTTGTGGATTATGCTCCATGGGGCTGCCTTGGGAACCATTTATTTTTAAAGCTGCAACTGAATAACTTCAGAATACAGAGTCATGGATTGGTTGCCCTGTGGTTCACTTGAGTAAACCAGTGCTTTGTGGGCTACATTGACTTCCCGTTGCTTTCCCAGTGCAATTCAAGGTCCTAGTTAAAACAGCAAATGGCAAAGGTCTAGGTTACTTGCAAGCCGTCTCCTTCCTCCCCTCTTCCCATCATGTTAAGCTAGATAGGATCGGCGGGCTCCAAGTGTCCTTCTGATAGGTCTTGGGAAGCAACCTCTTCGGAACCTTGCCCCGCCTTAGATCCGAAGAATTCCTATTCTTTTATTCTTCCATAGAGCTACACAGATCTGCCTTTTTATCCAACCATTGATCCAGGTTGAGCTGGGCAAATATTTGATCTGGTGCCTTGGGAAGGGGGGAATGGCACTTTTGTTTTTAACCATGTTTTTTTGGATTGTTGTGACTTTTGTAAATAAATGTCAATTAAGTAGAGCTTTTTATTGTAAATTAGCTCATTCATTTTACATTGCTGTCCGCTGTAATCAATACAGAAAACTCCATTTTAGTTCATCCATCCCTTTTTCTTCGCAGGGAATGGGTCTTGTTAATCACGTGTTCAGCGAAGATAGCCTGAAGAAGCTCTATGTTTCAAATCTTGGAATCGGCCATACAAGATACTCTACCTCTGGGGTGTCTGTCCTTGATAATTGTCAACCGTTCGTTGTGGAAACTTTGCACGGGAAGATTGCAGTTGCCCACAATGGAGAGCTAACAAATGCAATGCGACTGAGGAGAAAGGTAAGGGTCTGTTTTCCTAAGATGAGAAAGCGGAAAAGGATAGAAACATAGAAGACTGTGAGGGTAGAAAAAGACCTCATGGTCCATCTAGTCTGCCCTTATACTATTTCCTGTATTTTATCTTACAATGGATATATGTTTATCCCAGGCATGTTTAAATTCAGTTACTGTGGATTTACCAACCACGTCTGCTGGAAGTTTGTTCCAAGGATCTACTACTTTTTCAGTAAAATAATATTTTCTCATGTTGCTTTTGATCTTTCCCCCGACTAACTTCAGATTGTGTCCCCTTGTTCTTGTGTTCACTTTCCTATTAAAAACACTCCTGAACCTTATTTAACCCTTTAACATATTTAAATGTTTCGATCATGTCCCCCCTTTTCCTTCTGTCCTCCAGACTATACAGATTGAGTTCATTAAGTCTTTCCTGATACGTTTTATGCTTAAGACCTTCCACCATTCTTGTAGCCCATCTTTGGACCTGTTCAATTTTGTCAATATCTTTTTGTAGGTGAGGTCTCCAGAACTGAACACAGTACTCCAAATGTGGTCTCACCAGCGCTCTATATAAAGGGATCACAATCTCCCTCTTCCTGCTTGTTATACCTCTAGCTATGCAGCCAAGCATCCTATTTGCTTTTCCTACCGCCCGACCACACTGCTCACCCATTTTGAGACTACCCCTAAATCCTTCTCTTCTGAAGTTTTTGCTAACACAGAACTGCCAATGCAATACTCAGATTGAGGATTCCTTTTCCCCAAGTGCATTATTTTACATTTGGAAACATTAAACTGTAGCTTCCATTGCTTTGACCATTTATCTAGTACAGTAAAGCTAAATCATTTACCATTTTACAGACGCCTCCAGGAATATCAACCCTATTGCACACTTTAGAGTCATCGGCAAATAGGCAAACCTTCCCTACCAAACCTTCCCCTATGTCACTCACAAACATATTAAAAAGAATAGGACCCAGAACAGAACCTTGTGGCACACCGCTTGTAACCTGTCTCTGCTCAGAATACTCGCCATTAACAATAACTCTCTGATGTCTACACTTCAGCCAGCTTGAAATCTCCTGAACTATCCAGGGATTAAGTCCAATCTTCACTAATTCACTCATAATAGAGAAGGTTTATATCCATCTGGTATGCAAAGATGCAAAGTACAGTCCAAATTCATTAGAATGTATAAGTTGTAGCAATTGAGATCAGATGGGAGGAAACCTGAATCCTAAACCTAACCCTAATGCAGAGCAGCAATCCAAGCATGTATGAACCTTTCCTTTCACCGCCTTAGTTATCTTGGAATGCTGCATCCAGCTTTGGTCACCGCAGTGTAAAACAGATGTTGAGACTCTAGAAAGAGTGCAGAGAAGAGCAGCAAAGATAATTAGGAGGCTGGAGGCTAAAGCGCATGAAGAACAATTGTTGCAATTTGGTATGTCTAGTTTAATGAAAAGAAGGACTAGTGACGTGGTAGCAGTGTTCCAATAACTCAGGGGTTGCTACAAAAACAAAGGGAGTCAGCCCACCATATTTTTTGGAGTATAAGATGCACTTTCCCCTCCCTTCAAAGAGCGTGAAAATTTGGGTGCATCTTAGACACCGAATGTAGCCCCACCCACCCACCGGCCCCCACCTTTTGGCCTCTGCCTCCCAGCAATTGGCCTCCTTGCAGCAAACAGCCTGTTTTCCGTTTCAGCTTCAGCACAGCCTTATTTATTTATTTATTTATTTATTTATTTATTTACTTACTTACTTACTTACTTACTTACTTACTTACTTACTTACTTACTTACTTACTTATTTACTTATTTACTTATTTATTAGTTGGACTTGTATGCCGCCCCTCTCCGAAGACTCGGGGCGGCTCACAACAAGTAAAACAGTCACAACAATCCAATTAATTAAAATATTTAACGCCCAGGGGAGATGTTTAGTTTCCCCATGCCTGATTAAGACAAGCAGCTAATTTGGATGGGCTCCCAACCATCAGCTGTTTCAGGCCACAGGGATTGTCACTGTCTATTGCCGCCTCTGCATGTGAAGAAGCAGGGTTTTTTTCTTGTGCTAATCAGGCTGTGCTGAAGCTCAAACAGGCTGTTTGCTGCAAAGAAATCAGAAAGTCCCAAGAGCCAAAAACATGAAGGAGTCTACTGATGCTGCTGTGTTTTTAAATATAGCAAGGGGTGGTAAAGTAGAAGAGATCCTCCTAAAACCCATTCTTATCTCTATAGTTTTAAGCGTGTTTAGCTGCAGGTTGTTACAGCTACATTGTGGTGTAGTTCAGGGGTAGGTTCTACTTACCTTTGCCACCGGTTCGAATTGTGATATTTTGCACACGTGTCCCTTTGTGCAATTTCACTTCCACGCATGCTCCAAAGGTGGATTCAGCCCGAAACACAGCTGAGGAACTGATCAGCTGTGCTTTGGGCAAAAACATAAAGGTCAGTAAAAACGCATGGGTAGGCTGCAGGAGAAGCCATCCAAATACAGCAGTACCTCTACTTAAGAACACCTCTACTTAAGAACTTTTCTAGATAAGAACCGAGTGTTCAAGATTTTTTTGCCTCTTCTTAAGAACCATTTTCTACTTAAGAACCTGAGCCTGGAAAAGTTTTCCCAGGAAATTTGAGAACTGCATGAAGGCCCAGCCAGTTTCCTGCCATTCCTCCTTTAATCCTGACCATCTTGGGCCGCCAGAGGAGCCTTTCGGTGGCGCTTAAGGAGGCTTTGGCAGTCCAGAGCGAACAAAGCATTTTCCTTTCTCTGGGCGCTTGGAGAGGGAATAAACCTCTGCCAGTGCCCAGAGAAAAGAAACGCTCCCTTCGCTCTGGGCAGTCTCTCTTTTTTTAAAAAGCCTTAAAGTTTTGGAGTTTTTTGATTCACCTCACCTCACCTTCTTCCTTCGGCAGTAACTGTTCTCCTCCTCTTCTTCCTCCTCCTCCCACCCAAATTTTGAGCTTTTATTCCTTTCCTAAAGGGTTTGCACGCATTATTTGCTTTTACATTGATTCCTATGGGAAAAATTGCTTCTACTTACAAACTTTTCTACTTAAGAACCTGGTCACAGAATGAATTAAGTTCTTAAGTAGAGGTACCCCTGTAATGGAAAATTAGCTGAAAATTCATAAAAAAAAGATGGCAGTGAGCACGGACGAGCCCAGACAGAACTGGATCAATGAGCCAAAATTATATCACCAACGGGTTGCTAACAGTTCGTGTGATCCGGTCCAAACCGGGAGGAACCCCCTCCTGGTGTAGTTGTTCAACCTCTTGTCAGTATGTGGACTTGTCACTGTCTTGAATGAGACCAATGATTATTGTATCATCTGTAAACTTCAGTACTTTTAACAGGAGGATCCCTAGACATGCTGTCCTTGGTATATATAGAATAGCAATGGAGAGAGCACACAGCCCCGAGGGGTGCCTGTGCTAATTGCCTGGGTATTAGATGCAATTTTCTCTAGCTGCACCTGTTACTTCCTATCTGTCAAAAAGTGGATAATCCACCTACAAGCATGGACAGGCACAGCTAGCTGAATCAGTTTAGAGTGAAGAATTTCTAGAATGAGGATATTGAATGCTGAGCTGTAATATACGATAAGGGCCCATACATAGGTTCCCGGGGATTCAAGATTGATTGGTTGATTGGTTTGTTTGTTTGTTTTAGTTTGTTATGTTTTAACCTCAGTTAACTGTTCGACTTCTTTTACTGTTTTGTATTTATTCTTATTGTACTTATACCGTTGTTGTAAGCTGCCAACTGACAGGTACGAGCAAACCGGGAACATTTCACCCCTGCCTGATTGTATAAAATCCTATCTCCTTTCATGTAGGCCTCCTCTTTGGCATGACAAGCTGCTTAAACATAGCTGTGAACCAAGGCTTGTTATTATTATATATACACAAGCTCTTGGTAGGCATACACATGTCCTCACAAAAGCTAAGTCATATGTCAGAGTATCAGTCAATTTATCCGACCCCTCTGAAATAGATTCAGAAACACTTCAGTCTGTCTACTTAAAGCCAGCCTGAAGCTCTAACTTTGCTTCCTCAGTGCAAGGCTTTGCTGTTTTGACCCCAGGCGTTGCAGTTTGAAGTTTCTGCCTGTAGGGAGGAGGGAGATGGATCATACAAATGATCAGAGAGACAGACGCTCTGCCTCTTGAGAGAGAGCAGCAAGCACCTCTTAATGTGATGAAGCAGTGATCCAATATGCCGTTGCCTCTAGCGAGACAGCTGACGTGCTGAGTGTATCTAGGCAGCTTGAGTTGCTTACCCATTCTCTGAAAAAAGGAAGAACATACAGGCTCCTTTCTTTTGTTAAAATTGTTTCCCAGTAATGTAGGCTTCACAGTGAAAATGTTTTAAGTTTGGGGGGCAGGAACAGAGGTGGATTTCAGCAGAATCTGACCAGTTCTGGAGAACTGGTAGCAGAAAAACTGAGTATTTCAGAGAACGGGTAGTGGAAATTTTGAGTAGTTCGTAGAACCGGTAGCAGAAAAACTGAGTATTTCAGAGAACTGGTAGTGGAAATTTTGAGTAGTTCGTAGAACCGGTAGCAGAAAAACTGAGTATTTCAGAGAACGGGTAGTGGAAATTTTGAGTAGTTCGTAGAACCGGTAGCAGAAAAACTGAGTATTTCAGAGAACGGGTAGTGGAAATTTTGAGTAGTTCGTAGAACCGGTAGCAGAAAAACTGAGTATTTCAGAGAACGGGTAGTGGAAATTTTGAGTAGTTCGTAGAACCGGTAGCAGAAAAACTGAGTATTTCAGAGAACTGGTAGTGGAAATTTTGAGTAGTTCGTAGAACCGGTAGCGGAAAAATTGAGTATTTCAGAGAACTGGTAGTGGAAATTTTGAGTAGTTCGTAGAACCGGTAGCGGAAAAACTGAGTATTTCAGAGAACTGGTAGTGGAAATTTTGAGTAGTTCGTAGAACCGGTAGCGGAAAAATTGAGTATTTTGCAGCACACCAGCAGTGGCGGGAATGGGAATTCACCCCTGGAGGGAAGGAGAGAAGGGGGGGGAAAGAGAGAGAAAGAGAAAAAGAGAGAATGAATTATCTATAATGATTCTTTTGTCTTTTGTTATGCAGCTAATGCGTCATGGAGTGGGACTGTCTACCAGTTCTGATAGTGAACTGATCACTCAACTGTTGGCATTCACGCCTCCTTTAGAGCAAGACGATACACCAGATTGGGTGGCAAGGTAAATCATGTGCCCCATGAGAAAAGAATTAAAACCAACAAAACAGATAAAACCTCCATTTACACAATGCCAATCCCCCATCCCCCCCCCCTTGTTGGAATTTTTGTAATAATAGGTGTATTATTCTGTTTCAGGATTAAAAATTTGATGAATGAGACACCCACTTCATATTCACTTCTGATGATGCATAAAGACATTATTTATGCGGTTCGTGATCCCTATGGGAACCGTCCCCTCTGTATTGGCCGCCTTGTTCCAGTCGGTGATATCAATAGAAAAGGTATGGTAACTTACTCCTTTGAGAACTATAGTTGAAAGTACATTACATGGGTATCCCAGAAAGTAATGCACCACATTTTTTTTTCTTCAACAATTATTTGTGGAACACAATGAAACTTACACACAAGAAAGAATGATATTTCTTCTACACTCCTTATTTTCCCATGTAATCTCCGTTCTATGGCCTTCCTCCAGCGAGACACAAGGGCGTGTATGCCCTGTCGGTACTACTCCTTGTTCTGGTCACAAAGCCATTTCTGCACTGTGCAAATCACCTCTTCGTCATCCTCAAACTGTCTTCCACGACTAACCGTACTTCTGTCGACTGCAAACTCTCCAAAAACTGTACACAAACGTTTCTGAATGTTCTGCAGTGAGAAATTCAATGACTATATGCTGCTTGTAACTTACAGACGCCATTTTGAAACATTGCTGCAGTTATGCTATCTGCAAAATTTACACACGCATGACAATTCAGATAATGTATATCTAAAGTTTCGCATTTGTACCATTACTGTAGGCTGAGAAAAAAAAGGTGGTGCATTGCTTTCTGGGCGACCCATGTATTTAAAAAATACCCTTACCTTTCACAAATTCCTTTATTTTTTTTAATCAGTGAACCACCTTTTTTACCTTAAAAGTGTAATTGCTGCACATCGTTAAGGGAAGATCAGCTATCTTTTAAGTTTCTGACCTATTCTTCAGTGAATGTAACATAGAAACATAGAAGACTGACGGCAGAAAAAGACCTCATGGTCCATCTAGTCTGCCCTTATACTATTTCCTGTATTTTATCTTACAGTGGATATATGTTTATCCCAGGCATGTTTAAATTCAGTTACTGTGGATTTACCAACCACGTCTGCTGGAAGTTTGTTCCAAGGATCTACTACTCTTTCAGTAAAATAATATTTTCTCATGTTGCCTTTGATCTTTCCCCCAACTAACTTCAGATTGTGTCCCCTTGTTCTTGTGTTCACTTTCCTATTAAAAACACTTCCCTCCTGAACCTTATTTAACCCTTTAACATATTTAAATGTTTTGATCATGTCCCCCTTTTCCTTCTGTGCTCCAGACATATGCAGTGGGTATGTTTATGATGAGATTGTGACATCTGTAATATTTGAAAATAAATATTTTTGGTGATCATGACAGAGAATAAAAACCTGTTAAAATGTATCAATGTAAATTTTAATTTAAATACATCAATGGATTTCCAGAAATATTTTTAGAATGATTTGAACTAAATTAAATTTTGGAAAAGAATCTTTGGCCTCTAGACTAACTAATGTTACATTAGTTGTTTCTTTCACTATATATTTCACTATATCTATCTTTCATTATATATTTGCTGTAGACAGATCAATTTTTCATACTGGTATCACAGCAAACTGCAAATAATGTATTTTGTTGGCATTTTGTTGTGTTTTAGAAAATTTCCATACATTACCATATTTTCCAGAGTATAAGACACATGTTTTTGCCTCCCAAAAGAGAGTGGAAATGTCAGGGCAACTTATATACCGAATACAGACATTTTTGGCCTCCCAAAGCCTCTGCGTCCCACTTTTGCGAGAAATAGGTGTGCAGAGGTTTGGGAAGCCTGCAGACATTCCTAGATGGTGGGAGAAGGCAAAAACACCTCGGGTTTTGCAAAAATTTAGCAAAAAGTGGACAATTTTTTGCAAAAACGTAGGTGTTTTTGTCTTCCCCCACCCTCTGGGAGTGTTCTGCAGGCTTCCCAAACCCTCTGCATGTCCCGTTTTTGCAAAAAAAGAGGTGTGAAAATGGGCTGTTTTTCACAAAAACAGGGTTTGTTTTTGCCTTCTAATTACCCCATCTAGCATGACTGGAGGGAGAATTCTGGGAGTTGAAGTCCACTAGTCTTAAAGCTGTCAAGTTTGAAGACACCTGGGTTAGGGATTAGAGGTACAACTGTCTTCAAACTTGGTAAGTTTAAGGCTTGTGGACTTCATTTCCCATCTTCGGAGTCTTCAGAGAGGGGTGGCATACAAATATAGTAAATTATTATTATTATTATTATTATTATTATTATTATTATTATTATTATTATTATTATTATTTTATTATTATTATTTCTGAGCTAGCATGACTGGAGAAGGAATTCTGGGAGTTGAAGTCCACAAGTATTAAAACTGTCAAGTTTGAAGTTTTTGAAAAGTGTACATGGTTGTAAAATGTTTTCTGTTACATTGGTATTTTATTAAATAATATATTATTACACAATTTGGTTCATAATAATAATAATAATAATAATAATAATAATAATAATAATAATAATTTATTAGATTTGTATGCCACCCCTCTCCGAGGAATCCTTTTTTCCTTGTTTTCCTCCTCTAAAATCTAGGTGTATCTTATACTCCGTTGCATCTTATACTCCGAAAAATACAGTATATCCCACAAGTGTCTATTGCCTGTTAAATAGGCTTCTTCACCCCCTCTTTAGTGTTACTGTAGAAAACAGCAGTTGCAGCCACAGCAAATGTAGTATGTAAAGTTAAACAGATAGAAATAAGGTTCTTAGAATTGTTAAGACATTTCTTTAATTATTGTTGAATTTATTTCAGGGAAGAAAAATGCTGAAACTGAAGGCTGGGTAGTTTCTTCAGAATCCTGTAGCTTTTTATCTATTGGTGCAGAGTGAGTTCATAATTCATTTCTTTAAAAGCATTTAAAAACAAACAAATAATTTCTTCATTGTTTAAGCAAGAACTGAATACTGCATGTACCATGTTGGAGTATAGCAGTATTTAGTTTTAAAACAAAAAAGCATTTGACCTGAAAGTCAGTATTGCACTGAATCACTTTGCAATGTTGAGATAAGGGCACTTCTTAAAACACAGGTGTCAAACTTGCCACATCACGTTGATATCATGTGACATATTGCAACAGTTTTTGCCTGTTGGTTCATTGGTTTATGGAATTCACTTCCAGAAGAGGTTGTGACAGCTGTCAGCCTGGATAGCTTCCAAGGCAGGATTGGACAGATTCATGGATGTCCAAGTGCTACCTCGATGTTGGTTGAGGCAGGCAGGATTCCCTTGAGTACCATTTGTTGGGGGTCAAGGGAAAGGGAGGGTTTTGCCTTCTCTTTCCTCTCAAGATCCCCATGTACAATTGGTGGGACACTGTGTGACACAAAATGTTGGACTCAATGGACTTTGGCCTGATTCAGCATGACTCTTCTTATGTTCTTATGCCTTCGCCGAGCTGGGGTAGACATAACCTGTGCATGATGCGTCTGGCCTACGGGCTGGCAGTTTGACATTCCTATCTTAAAAGATAAATAATGAAATCATTCATCTGTGAAAACTAATTATGAATCAACTATTAAGCTCTAAATATCGTGCTTTTGTTTATTCATATATAATTAGAAAATATTTTATTTGTTCTTGAAATTGCTTCATTTGTATGCTCAAAAAAATGATTACCCCCCCCCCTTTTTTTAACTCGGTCCATTTTTCACTTTCAAGAAAGAAAGAAGTTGTTTTAGAAGTTGAGAAGATACTATTTTTAAAAAACCTGCCTTCCCGTTATAAAGAGGTATAAGTTGAATAAATAATAAGTGCAGAATAATGATCAAAAATGGCTTACAAAATAAAGAATAACTATAGATTTCTGTAGATACCCATGCTCTTTAGGGGGAAAAAACCCCATGTCTTTCCAATCTGAAAACAATAGTTTTCTATAACCAAATACCAGTGTTTCTAAGCAAAGCAGTGGGGATGTTTAACACGTGCAACTATATTTTCAAGATACTATCGGGAAGTCATGCCTGGAGAGATTGTGAAAATATCCAGAGATGATGTCCAAACGTTAGATATTGTACCGCGACCTCAAGGAGATCCATCAGCATTCTGCATTTTTGAATATGTGTACTTTGCAAGGCCAGATAGCATCTTTGAAGGTAAACTATGCATTATTTTAGATTTTATTTTTATTATTTTAAAAAATATTTTTTATTGAAATATATACATTTAGAAAGCAATAGAGAAAAAAACAAAAAAACCAGAAAAATACATAAACACAACATACAAATACATAAAGACACACATAAAGACACACACACACACATGAAGATATTCAAATTAAAATATTCTCATCCATTAAACACATTATCTTCATAGTCATTTTAATGTCTATTACAGAGGGCGATACAGAAAAAGAAAAATTAGCTCTGGTTATTTAATTTGTATACATGTTTGTTCGGCTTTTTACCGCCTTGTGTCAATCAATATTGCAATATCTCAATTAATACAAATCAAATAGTTTATTATCGATCTTTAAAAGGTTATTATTTGAATAATATTATCCTTCTTACTTTTATATCTAATTCATAGTTATGCACTAATTTTGTTCTTTCCTTGTTTCTAAGCATTCCATGTTTATTCCATTATTTTAGATTTTTAAAATTATGAAGTTATTCTAAAGAATCCTTAACATTTTACACGGTACTTTAGAGAAATGTTGCAAAACAAACAGTGTTAACCCTGTTGTAGAATTATTACATTCCAAAAAATTACAAAGTTTTTCCCAACAAATGTTAACGTTTTACTGGGTACTTTAAAGAAATGTCACAAAACAAAGTTTATGAGTATTGTAGAATCAAGAGGAAGGCTTTCATCTGCAGGATTAGATAGGATTATTTAACAATAGGACATCCTTAGCATGAAAGGCATTTCAGTTCTTTGTAAATTCCCTTGCTTTCTTTTCATAGATTGTGGTGGGGACTGTAGTGTTGATGGGTAGAAAGTTGTATTGTGAAGAATAGAGGTTGGGAGGCAGCTTCAGAAAGAAATAGAAGAAAGAAAATAAAGAAGCAATAAAGACCTAAAGAAGCAATAGCAGGCAATTCAGTTAACAGCTTGCCTTATAAAATGCTGCTTAGCACAGGAGTCTCCAACATTGGCAACTTTAAGACTTCAACTCCCAGAGTTCCTTAACAAAGCTGTCTGAGGAATTGTAGGAGTTGAAGTCCACAAATCTTAAAGTTGCCACGGTTGGAGACCCCTGGCTTAGCACAGGTGTGGAGGAAATCATTTCAAACTTTTCCATTAAGCTCAACATAATTAACTCAATATATAAATGAGGGTAGAAAGATCTTACTATTTTATAGCTTTTACGATTCTGTATTTGCTATGCCAATTTTAAAGATAAAAGACTGTGCAAGTAGTCCTTGATTTATGATGATAATTGAGTGCAAACTTTACGTTGCTAAGCAAGACATCAGTTATGTGAGTTTTGCCCTATTTTATGACCTTGATTGCCACATTTGTTAAGTGAATCTGGCTTCCCCATTGACTTGGCTTGTCAGAAGATCACACCTGGGACACTGAAACCATCATAAATATGAACCAGTTGCCATGTTTTGATCTACAATGGTGAAAAACAGTCATAAATCACTTTTTCCCCTGCCATTGTAACTTCAGATGATCACTAAATGACTGGTTGTAAGAAGGGGTGACGTTCAAATTTTTCTCCGAACAGTTCTATGGGCGTGGCTTGGTGTGGGCCATGTGACTGAGTGGGAGTGGCCAGTGTGACATCACTCACAGCAAGCATCACTCACCACCCCACCAAGCCACACCCACAGAACCGTCAGAAAAGTTTAGTTAAATCTTCTACCATTCAATTTGTCTGCTTCTCTCCCTCTTTCATGTTTGCTCTGCATGTATCAGTGGTGCAATTTACAGATTCTCCAAATTGTGCATAATCACCGCCACCGATTCTATAGAACCTGTCTGAACTTGCTGAATTTCACATCTGGTTGTAAGTCAAGGGCGACTTATATAATTCTGGCTTCCTGGATTTGCTCTTACACCAAATCCATGGTGAGGCGGTAGTTGGAGTGCGGTACCGCAGGCTACTTCTGCTGACCCTCAGCTGCCTGCAGTTGGCAGTTCGAGTCTCACCGGCTCAAGGTTGACTCAGCCTTCCATCCTTTCGAAGTTGGTAAAATGAGGAGCCAGATTGTTGGAGGCACTATGCCGACTCTGTAAACCGCTTAGAGAAGGCTGTAAAGCGGTATATAAGTCTTAAGTGCTGTTACTATTGCTACTGCAGGCTCTTGGATGCATAATATGGAAACTGCTATGTAAATTAAAAAGATTTGAATGTTTTAGGTCAAGTGTTTATGAGACCTGACCATCATAGGTTAAAACTTAGAAAGGTTAAAGGTTAAAACTCAGAAAAAAAATGCTAAAGAAATAAGCAATAGAATTGAGAAACTTGGATGACAGAAAGAGAAAAGGTGGCAGCATTAGTTAAATATGTAATACAGTGTTCCCTCAATTTTCGCGGGGGATACGTTCCAAGACCGCCCGCAAAAGTCGAATTTCCGCGAAGTAGAGATGCGGAAGTAAATACACTATTTTTGGCTATGAACAGTATCACAAGCCTTCCCTTAACACTTTAAACCCCTAAACTGAAATTTCCCATTCCCTTAGCAACCATTTAGATTATTACTCACCATGTTTATTTATTAAAGTTTATTAAAAAAAATATTTATTAAAGGCGGACAAAAGTTTGGCAATGACATATGATGTCATTGGGCGGGGAAAACGTGATATAGGGTAAAAAACAATGAAGTATTTTTTAATTAATATTTTTGAAAAACCATGGTATAGACTTTTTGCAAAGTTCGAACCCGCAAAAATCGAGGGAACACTGTATATGTTTAAAATTAAATGGAAAATAGGTTTGAAATGTAGTTGAAAAATTAAGAATTTTATTGTTGTTGTTATTATTATTGAAAATGTAGGGTATTATTATCACTACTACTATTATTAGAATTGAAAATGCAGAGTATTGTTTTTTAACTAAAAATTGGATATAGCCTCTTGGATAGATTGAATAATTGAGATTTAGGAATTTTTAAATAAAAAAATATATTGGCATAGTCTAATACATTGAAGATATATGTGTCGATAAGTACGTATGTTTTATATGGTGGAGAAAAAAATACAAAACTTTATTTTTTTAAAAAGATACTACTTAGAAAGCTAAATTAAAGTGGCGCCTCTATTATATGTGTAATTTTAAAATCAGATGAGAGATTTATGGCTAATTCTGCACAAAAGCACACCTGATGTTTTCATTCTTCACATAGGTCAGATGGTATATTCTGTAAGAAGGCGATGTGGTCAACAGCTTGCTATTGAGGCCCCTGTGGAAGCAGATTTGGTTAGCACAGTCCCAGAATCTGCTACTCCTGCAGCTCTCGGCTATGCGCAGAAGGTACTTCTCTCCTCTTTCTTTATTTTTAATTCTTTTTTTAAATTATGATTTATAATTGAGCCTGATACAAAACATCAGGAAAACATGAATGATTTAAAAAAAATACTTCGGATGCCTGTTACCTTTGCTGTGAATTAGAATTTTATTTATTTATTTATTTTGTCCAATACAAATTGAAAGTTAAGGAGAATTACAACGTGTAGTAGTAAATATCAGGGAAGGGATAGAAGAAGAGATATGAAAATAGAATACATCAATGAAGAGTAGAGGCAGGATATATGGATGGGAGAAAATATATATAAAATATAGGAGAGACAATTGGACAGGGGACGGAAGGCACAGTAGTGCACTTATGCTCGCCCCTTACTGACCTCTAAGGAATCTGGAGAAGTCAACCATAGAAAGTCTAAGGGAAAAAGGTTAGGGGTTGACACCACGGAGTCTGGTAATGAGTTCCATGCTTCAACAACTCGATTGAATGAATAAAGAAATAGAGAGAATTGTACTAATGCAGCCTTTGTGCAGTTCAAAGCGTTGAATTTGATATGGAAATTGTTCTAATCACTGCAGCAAAAATGCACTTTTATCTTTATGTTTTGCTTCTTTTCCCAGTGTGGCTTACCGTACATTGAAGTCCTTTGCAAAAACAGATATGTAGGAAGAACTTTCATTCAGCCAAACATGAGATTAAGACAGCTGGGAGTGGCCAAAAAATTTGGAGTCTTGTCGGACAACTTCAGAGGAAAGCGAGTTGTCCTCATTGATGATTCGATTGTGCGAGGCAACACTATTTCCCCTATAATTAAACTATTGAGAGAATCTGGTGCTAAGGAGGTAAGTGTGCGTATCAGAGTAGAGCGAGACGAAGGAAGATACCGTGTTTCCCCGAAAATAAGACACTGTCTTATATTAAATTTTGCTCCAAAAGTTGTGCTACGTCTTATTTTCGGGGGGGGTGCCTTATATTTCTCAAATAAGACAAATTCACAGGCAGAAAAGCTGACACCCCCAAAGAAAGTGTACCGTATGGTACACTGATTACGGTACGGTACCTGTCAGTATGGCACACACACACACAAACGACGGCACTTATACGGTACAACAGTATACTCCCGCTATGGCAGCTTCTGGCCACCAGAGGAACTACAATCTACGCACTGTAGTGGAGACTGTAATGGCGGTGAGACAGCAGCAGACTGTGTCTGCTGTACTGGACCGTACAAAGCGGTGGAAGGGGCCAGCAGGGGACGCCACATTATTACGGTACCGCTATGAACAGCTTTGAATGGTACCGTATGTTTTTCCACCATACCGTATGTAAACTTGACTACGCCTTATTTTCGGGGGGTGCCTTATATTAGCAAATTCTGCAAAACCTCTGACATGCCTTACTTTCGGGGTACGTCTTATTTTCGGGGAAACAGGGTATGTTTCATGGCTAACAATTTCTCTTTCAATGCTCTTCTGCATCTAACTATAACTGTTCTTGTTACTAAGGCAAACCCGGTCAATTCTTCAACACTGTTTTCTGTTCTTACTCTTATCCTTATCACACTGCCCGCTGAAAATTATGACGAAATTAAAACACTGCAAGTATCATAATGGTGTTTCCCCTCACAGGTGCATATTCGTGTGGCTTCACCTCCAATAAAATTTCCATGTTACATGGGAATAAACATACCAACAAAAGAAGAACTTATTGCAAACAGGCCTGAATTTAAAGACCTAGCAGGCTACATAGGTAAAAAATACTTTATTTTTTCATTCAAGCAAAAATTTCAGAAGGGTAGCCATGTTAATTTTGAAGACAATCTGATTTATTACAGCAGAGATTGTTACAGCTAATCGATCCATCAAATTAAATTTTCAGGTCCTTGCTAGTTCTATATTTTGAATTTATCTTCCTGAAAACAAGATTATTTATAGTTGAAATGTCATTAGAAAATAAAACATCAATGTCATATTTTAACACATTTTTCATTCTTTTGATTGAACTATGATTAACAAGCATTATCAAGTAACAAAATTAACAGCAACTCAAAATGCAGAGATAAAAAAGATACCAAAAATATTAAAAAGTTGAAATCTACAATGTAAATGAAAATGAAGGTTTTGTACCTGTACTGGTTTACCTTACATGCGAAGTCAATAGTTCTAATGGTGCAATTACTAATTACTATACAGTGGTACCTCATCTTACGAACGCCTCTTCTAACGAACTTTTCAAGATACGAACCCAGTGTTTAAGATTTTTTTGCCTCTTCTTCCGAACTATTTTCACTTTACGAACCCAAGCAGCTGCTGCTGGGATGAAGGGGTTTCTTTCCCCCCCCCTTTTTTTGAAGAAAGAAAAGGGAGGGGCGGCTTGGAGGAGGAAAGATTTTGCAGAGAACAACGTGCTTGCAAAGGCACTGAAACGGTGTCTTTTGAAGAAAGAAAAGGGAGGGGCGCCCCCCTTGCCTTTCTTCCTTCCCACTCACCCTTTAGCCTAGCCTTGCTTCTTCCACCCGCCCCCTTTAGCTGCTCCTCCCTGCCCTCTGTTCGCCTCCCTTCTAAAGTTTGGGATTTTTCTGAAGGATTTGCACGCATTATTTGCTTTTACATTGATTCCTATGGGAAACATTGTTTCATCTTACGAACCTTTCACCTTACGAACCTCCTCCTGGAACCAATTAAGTTCGTATGATGAGGTACCACTGTATTTTATTAAAAGTCCAACTATAGAAAAATCTTTCGAGTTAAGCAATTGAGGCAGCATAAAATAGTACAATTTCAATGATACATTTTTCTTTTTTCTCAGGAGCTGACAGTGTTGTTTACCTCTCAGTGGAAGGATTGGTGTCATCTGTTCAAGAAAGCATAAAAGCAAGACAAGACAATGAAAATAACCTAAAAACGAACAAGTTCAAAAGCGGGAAAATCGGCCATTGTACAGCTTGCCTTGTTGGGGAATATCCAGTAGAGCTAGAGTGGTGAATTTTGTGAATGTTCTCACCAAAGGGCTTAAAGTTTGGAACTGATGAAATGTGTTGCTGCTAAGCAAGTAATCAAACCACTCACGTTTGTCTAAACCTTATGTGGAGAGGGTAAAAAAAGAGCAAAAAAAAGAAAGAATAAAATTTAAAACAATCATGCAATAGTGCTATAGTGGGCGCAGTGGGGTGGGGGGGAGTGTAAATGGCTAAAAAATCTCTTGATTCCATAGGTGACCTAATCTTGCCAAGAAACTTTGATGGAGATCTTCTAAGGCTTTAACTCGCAATAAGGAATGTTTCCTACAATGATATTGTGAGAGGTTGTAAGCCATTAAGCCAGTGGTTCTCAACCAGGAGGTTGGGACCCTTTGGGGGATTGAACGACTGTTTCATAGGGGTCGCCGAAGACCATTGGAAAAGACAAATTTCCCACGGTGTTAGGAACTAAAGCTTCTATTCTGGCGCCTTGGAACATATTTTTACAATCCAACCAATGGGGGTGTCCCTCTGATCTTCCTGCCAATCAGCTTAAAGCTCTGTTGGGAGAATTGGCACTAGACTTATGGTTGGGGGTCACCACAACACGAGGAACAGTATTAAGGGGTCGCGGCATTAGAAAGGTTGAGAACCACTGCATTAAGCCATCTCGCATTTTAAGCAGTGTTCAATCATTTTAAAAAATGTGAATTTGATCTCAGATCAACAAACAGATATTTTAAGTTTCACTACTTTTGTCACTTGTTTTATCCGGCAATATGGGATCCCTAGTCTGTACAGATGGAGTGTACTTTTTTAAAGCTGCAACTTTGAGCTATAATCTGCTACCAAAGACTGAATGTTATTTTTATATAGTGCTTGGCTGAGACACGGAGCCTCAGGGAACTGCTAAACAAATAGTATCTAATACCTTCAGCCTTAATTTTGTTTTTTTAAAGTCTGGAAAATATACCTTATAAAAGCTGATTATTAAAGAGTTGTGCCAGGAAAAAAAATCATTGGTTGATCATCACTAGACATAAGGGCTAATTTTCCTCCGTATCTTCTTTCAGAGTCAATGCTTTAAATGTTGACTTCTTTTGCTGCAACTGGCCTTTAAAGAAGACTTCAAACACTGAAAAATTAACACACTTTATTTCAATTATTATAACAACTTTATTGATAATAATTTAATATATATTGCTGTTTTAATCATTTTCATTTTAGATATAAAAATTCATTTTATTCATTCAGATTATTATTGTATTTGATAATAACTTGGAGACTATTTGGAATGAAAGCCAATTCATTTATATAATTCAGATGATACCTCTGATTTCCTACTCCAATGCCCTAATCTTTAAATCAGGGGTCTCCAACCATGGCAACTTTAAGACTTGTGGACTTCAACTCCCAGAATTCCTAAACCAGCTGGCTGAGGAACTTTGGGAGTTGAAGACCCCAAGTCTAAAAGTTGCCAAAGTTGGAGACCCCTGCTTTAAATATCCTAACAAAAGGGGGTTTGTGTCTGATCAGACATAGTTATAACTTTCCAAACATATACAGTTCCTTTCCAAAAGTATTTTTTAGGAGAAAACTCAGTCTGACTCTCAAGCTACCAGAGATATAATTCATACGAGCCATACCGTTCTTTTTTTTCATTGCTGGAGAAATGACATGAAGGACATCTTCCTGTGCTTAATCTCTTGAAAACATAAAGATGGTCTATGTTTACCCTTCCTCCTGTTCTTTCTGTATTTCATTTCCACATCAATGGAAGATACCAAGATTCATGACCAGTAGCAAATGTTGGGCTACCTCTCGTCACCTTGCTAGTAGGGTCACTAAGCTCCAAACAGTCTTCTGCATGGGAATAAAACAGCATCATTTCTAAATATTAATCTCCAATAATTTTGCATAATGCTCAGCGCAAAAACTAACTCCATGTCTTTTCCGTATAACTGATGGAAGACTATTCTGTAGGACTGGCACAGTGTCAGGTCACATTGCTGATTTAGGATATAGAGAACTTTTCTCATTGTGGCTGAGATTATTGGGTAATACCTTGACGGTCTCAAAACTCAACCTTTGTTGGGTACTTGGTATACCCTGTGCTTTGCTTCTGCAGATGCATTATTACCAGGCCAATATAATATTATCCAGTGCATGGGTCTGAATTTACATACCTGAGTTTTGCCTGCTGCTTTGGTATTTTAAGCATGAAAGCTACTCTTGTTTAAGCATGAAAGCTACTCACCTATATGGGACACTTTACTTTTAAAGCATCTGTCCTCTAATTGGATTGGAGGGGGAGGCTCCAACAATAGAAAAGTATTGCTTTTCTAACCACCATCACCACCACCCAAAAAAGCAAAAAGGATAATAAATGATATTGAGGTTCTGATGCTGTAGCATTGAGTTAGTGGCTAAGGGTATCAACTCTTCTTTTTTGCTTTGGGAGATGGATCAGTTTCACAAACGATAAAATTAAGGAAGGAAAAAACCTGCAAACATATCTTTTTGGCTTTATGTAGAATGTTTTAAGGTGTTTTAGGATTTTTAAAGATTTTTAATTATATTAATTGGATCAGATGTTATACTATGTTTTTATACAGTATATGTTGTGAGCCGTCCCGAATCCTCGGAGAGGGGCGGCATACAAATCCAATAAATAAATAAATATGCAAAAAAAAATTAGTGGCAAGGAAGACAGAAAATAGAAAGCCATTCCAATAATACGACTTGAAAATATCTCCCATTGGGAAAAAAAAATTAAAATATAAATGCCTTAGAGTTTTAACTGAAACTGTTTTTTTCTTTTTGATATACTGTATGACACAATGTCTGATCTGAACAGCCATATAAATTAAATAAAAATACAGACGGTAATGGTTAGGGGTAGATCATAAAATGACGCTAGTTTTGCACATACAAATGTACTCAGATTGCATATAGAAAATAAATGCTAGAGGCAAACTCTTAAACGCACACAATCAAAAATTATACCTAATACTTGTAGCTAATCTTTTTCAAAATCTTTCCAGAGATGGTCATCTGCTGAAATATTTTCCCTCTGGAGATTCCAGTCAGTTAATTCTAAATGCAACAAAAGCCATTTCTGTTATCAACCTCTTGATGAATGTGACATATAATTTAGTATTGTAGGATCAAGCTTTACTGCCTATGTGTTTGTTTCTGTCTGTTCCTTCTGGAATATTACAGTTTAGTAAATAAGTAAAACCTTTAATACAGTCAAAGACCATCAATATAATAAATACAGAACATCCAAGAACCGTTTCAGATTCTTAGAATCCAAGACCTTGCAGATTTTTAATGCCACAATATAAGCTTTGCCACCTTCAATATATGTAGAAGGGCCTTTATTTCCTGAAGGGAGTCAGTATGAATAATCAGGAACAGTGTGCAGTAAGACCACTATTGGTACAAATATTAGAAGTTAGATACAAAAATAATATGTCTTAATGGACAACAGTTAATATGAAACACCAAATCAAGGCAGAGGAAGGCATTGTTAATTTTTTTTCAATTTTAAATGCAACCATTTAAAATATACAAATAGGGGAAAGAAATGAGAACATCTAAGAATGGTTGGAAAGTCTAATTTTTCTTTTTTTTAAAAATCCACCACCACCTTTAGTTCCTGAAAGGAAAAGGGTACAGAGAAACTAATTGGATGTTGCAGTGCTATATATATATATGATGAAATGCAAATATACATGATGTATTTTAGCAAATAATTTCTTTCCCAGGTATGTACAAGAGATGATTGTGAGGAAAAAGACATCAACTTTTTCCCCTGCATAATGTGCTTATGAATGGTGTTTAGTGCAATAACGGTTTGAGCTGGGAAGCTTTGCTTTCACTTTTATTTGATTTTTTTCAAACATTTATATAAGTGGGTATTCATGAAGAGAAGAGGCAGCAAAGCACAAAAGATCTTACATTCTAAAACTGCTACCTTTTAAAATATAAGACTGCCATCGACAACATGGGAAGTGCACTTGAAATGCTATCCATTTAAATTTGTTATCTTTAAAAAAATAAATGGATTAAAAAAAAACCTCTCGGTATAACTGTTGTTTTTTAAACAAATACTTTTAAGCCACATGGATTACAATATTTGAATGCCTTGAAGTCCATTTGTGATTCCTATTCAGTACTGATTATACCAAAGCAGTATTAGCAATATAATATTACCAATATTGTTTTCCCTATTTTTATCTTTCTGAAAAATGCCTGTGGTTCCTTAAGAAATATTTATGTGCCAAATTAATAAATTTACTCACTCATTCATTCATTCATTCATTCAATTTTTATACCACCCTTCTCCTTCGACTCAGGGCGGCTTACAACATGTTAGCAATAGCACTTTTTAACAGAGCCAGCCTATTGCCCCCACAATCCAGGTCCTCATTTTACCCACCTCGGAAGGATGGAAGGCTGAGTCAACCGTGAGCAGGTGGTGAGATTTGAATTGCTAACCTACAGATCTACAGTTAGCTTCAGTGGCCTGCAGAACAGCACTCTACCTGCTGCGCCACCCCGGCTCTTTCATAGTCATGAGTTTACCATGGCTTTCCAATAGTATTCAGCTAAATATTGGTTTGGTTTATCACATTTTTTAGAAAAAAGTACAATGACTTGCAGAAGAGTAAAATGAAACCCAAATGTACTTGAGAAAATTATTATTTTATAGGCTTTTAATGTAATAAAAGTTTGTTTAAATTTTTCAGGGCTTATACCTGAATTTCTTCCACCACCCCTTAAGAATTGAGGACTAGTTTTAATAAAGAATAAAATGAAGCTTTTTGTTTATTTTTACTCACAAAAAAAGTTTATAACTAAAGTCATATATTGGACTGTGCAGCACTACAGGGATTTATTTCCAAGCTTCCGAGATTCCATAACCAGGGGTGGGCAAGAGGTGGGATGGCGCTGAACGCTGTTCCACGGCTGGCCCTGCACATGCCATGAAACCGAGATTTGGCTTCTGCGCATGTGCAGCAGCCAAATCTTGCCGGATGGCATAAGGAATAAAGCTGTTACAGAATCTGGTAGTATTGCTAGAAATAATTCGAACCCTTCTCCCACAGGGGAGCAACAGTGCGTGTGTGGGGTCTCTAAGGATGCTTTGCCGTTTAAGCATGTAGCACTTATAAGCAGTATCCTGAATAATGGGAAGCAAGCTTGCTATAATTTTCTCTGCTGTCCTTACCACTCTCTATAAGGACTTTCTATTTGAGACACTGCTGCCATCAAACCAAACAGTGATGCAGTTTGTTAAAACATTCTCAATCATGTCCCTGTTAAAAGTGGGTAGGGTGGGGCAGGGTAAAATGGAGAATAGAATAGAATAGGACTAGACCTTGGAAGTCTTCTAATCCAGAGGTCTCCAAGCCTGGCAACTTTAAGACTTGTGGACTTCAACTCCCAGAATTCAAATAATTCAATCGTCAACTCAAAGCTGGCTGAGGAATTCTGGGAGTTGAAGTCCACGAGTCTTAAAGTTGCCAAGGTTGGAGACCCCTGTTCTAGTCCAACCCCCTGTTCAAACAGGAGACCCCGACTTATAGCATTCAGACTAGCAGCTGTCCAGTCTCTTTTTTAAAAAACTCCAGTGCTGAAGCACTCAGAATTTCTGGTGGCAAGCTGTTCCGCTGCCTAATTGTCCTTAACGTTAGGAATTTTTTCTCTGTAATTCCAGGTTGCTTCTCTCTTCGTTTCCAGCCATTGTTGTCCTCTCCTCTGGTTGCGTTGGAAAATAATTTCACACACACACAAAACCTCTTATTTGTAGCAGCCCTTCTTTTCTTCCTTCATTTTTTCTTTCATTTAGTCAGTCAGTCAGTCAGTCAGTCAAGTACCTATTAGTAGTATGCAAAGATATAATATTTTTATATAAATGATACTAGTAAGAGTGAAGGCACGACGCAGGAAATAAATTGCGTTCCCACATGCCTATTATTATCCTCCCAAAATGCAGCGGGAGAAACAAATCCTGCCTTGGAAACTTGCTCTTGCCAGGTCTTCAAACCTGGCCACTTTAAGACTTGTGGACTTCAACTCCCAGAATTCTCCAGCCAGCTATTCTATGCTATGCTGGCTGGAGAATTCTGGGAGTTGAAGTCCACAAGTCTTAAAGTGGCCAAGTTTTAAAGACCTCGGGCCTAGATGTTTCTATCTGGTTCTGAAGTAATCTGCAAAGCTGGCTAGAGAATTCTGGGAGTTGAAGTCCACAAGTCTTAGAGTGGCCAAGTTTGAAGACCTCTGTCGCAAACAGACTCCGTTCAGATAACCGGCCGGCCAGCTTAAGCCTGGCCCTTCGGCGTGCGGGCGTGCCTCCTCCCCTTTTGGCTTCAATGTCCCTTCTTCCGCCCTTCGCCGTAGGTAGAAAGGAAAGCGACGGGTGCCGGGAAAGGTCTTTTTTCTGTCGAAGAAGGCGGCCCTCGTGGGGGAAATTACATCCTGGAACCGGTTCCTTCCTCCAGGAGACTCCTCGTTCCGCAGGCTCCCCGCCCCCTTCCCCGGGCTCTGGCTGCAAAAAAACCGGGCCAGCAGTTGCTCCTTTTTTTAAAGCCAAAGGCTGCGCGGCACCTGCGTGGATTCCCCAAGGACGTTTTCTGGACTTGCTTAAGTTAAAACAGGCTCTCGAACCTGGTTCATGCCTTAGGTTGGAAGTTGGGAAAGGATGCTGGAAGAAGGTAACCTGTGTATGTGTCTGTCTGTCTGTCTGTCTCCCACCCTCTTGCCAAGAGGACTTTAGCTAGTTAGCTAACTAGCTATCTTGTACCTACCTACCTACCTACCTACCTATCTTCTATCTGTCTACTACAGTATATGTTTCTGCCTATCTACCTACCTATCTATATCTATCTGTTTGTCTGTCTGTCTGTCTGTCTGTCTGTCTGTCTGTCTTCTATCTATCTATCTATCTATCTATCTATCTATCTATCTATCCACTATCTACTATCTTCTATCTATCTGTCTATCTATCCATCTGTCTTTATCTATCCATCCATCCATCCATCCATCCATCCATCCATCTATCCATCTACCTTCTAGCTATCTAGCTTTTTATCTTTCTTCTATCAATCTATGTCTGTCTGTCTATCTATCTTCTATCTATGTAACTATCTATCTATCTATCTATCTATCTTTTAATGCAGGGGTGGGGAATGGTGGCTCTTATATGACTTTATTTTATTTATTTTTATTTTATTTATTTTATTTATTTGTCAAAACATATACAAGATAACAGGTATTGGTATGAACATAAACATAAACAAAGTAGGTGCACAAGTAAAATTTGGACATTAAGTCAGGGACGGTAGCCATGATGGCACACCCCTTGCAGACCCCTTAGGAATGGGGTGAGGTCAACAGTAGTCAGTCTAAGGTTAATGTTTGGGGAGTTGGGGCAGCGATGGGTGGCTACCAGTGTGGTAGGTGACTGCGCACCGGGATCTTTCTCTAGCGAGAGCTGTTCTATGGTATTGGGTCAACCCCATTGTCAGGTATTTTTCTAGTTGAAAGGATATTTTGTTCTTGGTTAGCCATTTCAGTGACCTGCACTTAACAAGTGCCTCAATATCAGTTTGTGCATTAACATCTAGGACTCTTTGTTTAAATATTGCCTTGGCTTGATGTCCGGCTGAAACCAGGTGTTGTATTGAGAAGCCGAAATGTAGGGTAGCTTGAGAAAGTTGATTGATCCATGTAGTGGGTTGAGGGGTTCTTCTAAGCACATTTAAATCCAATAAATTAATAAATAAAATTTACATGCAGCATATATCGGCTGCATTATAAATCCAATGAATAAATAAATAAAATAAATAAATAAAGGCTAGCCAAATGAATGCCTGGTAGGCAAATTATTTTTTTCCTATTTTCCTCCCCTAAAATTAAGGTGTATTATATACTCCAGTGTATCTTACAGTCCAAAAAATATGGTAATTGATTGGGGTTTTTTTCTTTTTTGCAGGATAAATATTGAGAATGACTCTGCATGAGATGGTTCAGAATGCAGCCAAATTATATCCTGAACGAAGGGCTGTATGCTTTGATGCATGTAACCATCAGGTTCCAGTTTACTACAAGTACAAGACAGTTATAAGCCTTGCTGCGGAGCTTACAGATTTCCTTAGGAAAAATTGCAACTTTGTTGAAAATTTGGAAATAGGTCTCTACTGTTATCCAGGGATAAACTTACCTTCTTGGATTCTAGGGTAATGCTGTCCCTTTACATTTGTATAAATTGGTTAACATAAATGCAGGGTATGTTATAGTTCAAACTATGATAATTTTTAAGGTATTTATTTGTATAATATGTCCTATTGAATTTGTCTCCTACAATTCTAGTTGCGTATTAATTTTTAATAGGATATATAAAATATTGGCATAAATACCTGTAGAATCTAACTTTTTTGCTTCACAACTTAAGCCACTAGATGGAGTAAGATATATAGGAATGAAACCATTTTATTTTTAAAACCTTGGCATTTTACTATAGGTAGCTGTATAGTTTGGCTGCACTCATAATTAAAGATCCTTCTGTATTAACAAAATATGGAAGGATCTTGACAAATGTGAACAACAATGGGCACTATCAAACAAAATTAAATTCAGTGGTGAAAAAAGTTTAGACAAGAAAAACAAAATGCACAGGTACAGTATATGTGGTACATTGCTCAACAGTAGTAACTGTGAGAGGGATCTTGGAGTCCTAGTGGACAACCATTTAAATATGAGCCAGCAGTGTACAGCAGCTGCCAAAAAAGCCAACACAGTTCTAGGCTGCATTAACAGAGGGATAGAATCAAGATCACATGAAGTGTTAATACCACTTTATAAGGCCTTGGTAAGGCCAGACTGCATTCAATTTTGGTTGACATGATGCAAAAAGGATGTTGAAACTCTAGAAAAAATGCAGAGAAGAGCGACAGAAATGAGGCTAAAACATGAATAATGCTTTGCAGTAACTGGGCACAGCTAGTTTAATGAAAAGAAGGACCAGGGGAGACACGATAGCAGTGGTCTAATATCTCAGGGGTTGCCACAAAGAAGAAGGAGTCAACCTATTCTCCAAAGCACCTGAGGGTAGAACAAGAAGCAATGGGTGAAAACTAAACAAGGAAAAAGTAACTTCGAACTAAGGAGAAATTTCCTGACAGTTGGCACAATTAATCGTAGGAATAGCTTGCTTCCAGAAGTTGTGAATGCTCCAACACTGGAAGTTTTTAGAAGATGTTGGATAACTATTTGTCTGAAATAGTGTAGGGTTTCCTGTCTAAGCAGGGGATTGGACTAGAAGACCTCCAAGATCCCTTCCAACTCGTTGTTGTTGTTGTTATTTGTCTAATACCTTGTAAAATAGAGGTGGGGAACTAAGGCTCTTTTATGATTTACGGATTCAACCGCCAGAAATCCTGAGCCCAGCCTGGAAGTTCTCAAGAGTTCTGGGAGTTGAAGTCCACGTCATCAAAGACCATAGTTCCTCACCCCTGCTGTGAAAGCTTATAGAAGTACATAGAAAGCCATAGAGAGTCTTCTCTGCTGATAAGAACCCTCCGTACATTTGTAAGAATAGCTTGCTTCATTTTGCTAGACTTCTGCAGGTACCTGCTGCGTATTCTCCCATTGATCCAGATGCTTTGCCCAGCCTCTATATTTCCTTCATGAAGAAGTGCGGTTTCCAATATGTTCTTGTTGAAGAAGATAAAGTTGATGTAAGTGCAACTATTCCGATTTTTATTTTAATCGACATATTTAAAACGCAATTGGAATTATGCAAACTTCCTTTGTCGGTTAGTTTTGTAAACAATGAAATAAATCCATATAATTTTAAGTAATTATATCCAGTGTTTCCTTGGAACTCAATTGCTTTGAAACTTATCGAGTTTGGTACTGAACTCATTTTGATGGAAAAATTTTGTCCCAGTACCGTTGTTTGTTTGGTATTCATTGCACAAGCTAGAACCTGTCAGTATTGGCTACCTTGTGACATTATTGCTTATGGGAAAAAATTGGTTGGTGCTTACCATTTTTGGTACTCATTGCACCTCCCAGAACCACTTAACATTGAGTAGCAAGGTACTACAGTAGTCCTTGAATTACAGCCTTATGACTTATAGTATATTACTGCTGCTTTTACCTCTATTACTTCTGTTCTGCCGGCGTTTTTCAACCGCCTGTAATTACAGGGTAATTAGTCCAGGGAGACACACACCACACGATTAAAGGAAACCCCAAACGTTTTTATAAACAGAAAAACAGAAACAGCTCCCTTTTTAAATGTCAAAGGGATTTTCTGGTACACACAAGGCACGGGGTTAAATGCAATCCAATTGCTCACCCAAAAACTGGGAAATTGAGTCCAATTCTAAAGTCCAGAGAGTCCACACACAATCTTGAACAGCACAAAAGCCACGATCTTGACGAAACAATGAATCAGATAAACTGCCATGAGGCTAAAACACCAGGTTGCACTTTTATCTGTAGCACTAATTACAGCAGCCCCACCCAACCACAGGTGGCCTCATTTTCTCTTGTAATAATCCTTCAGTTGTTGTCTTCAGTTGTTGTCATCATTGTACGCATGCGTGGATGTGTCATGAATTCTTGTTCAGAATCCAAGGATGATACAGATGATTGATCTCCTGGGCTGTCTGCCAAACTCCCCTCTTCCCTGTCACTCACACTTCCTTGATCAGAGGAGGCTTCGTCGGCAGATTCCATCAGGAGCAAAACAGGCCTGCGGCATGTGGATGTTTCCCCCACATCCACCTGCACACTCCTTGGGGCAGGAGCTGGGCCAGAGCTAACCACAACAACTTCCAAGTTTAATTACTTTCTCCTGTGAATTCCCCCTAATGACATGGCCAAAGTAAATGAGACTCAGTTTTGTAATTTTACCTTCTAGTGTTAACACCTCTTTGGTGTTATGTGCTGCAATACTTGCTTGTTAATCACCTTTCCTGTCCAAGGAATACATAGGAGTCTTCTCCAGCTCCAACAGATTGATTTTCTTCCTGTCTTGTTTTTGTAAAGTCCAACTTTCACAACCAAAGGTAGCTACGGGAAACGTAATAGAGTGAACTAACCTACATTTGATGGCCAGCCTGATAGCCTTGTTTTTCAGTATTCAGCTCATGTTGGTCATTGATGTACAACCCAGTACAATCTGCTATTTTATCTCTGTGCTGCATTCACCACTTTGAGCTCTATGTGATCCTGGGAAAATGATTTTCCCACACACATTCTATCCCTTCACCATCAGTTTCTCTTTTGATGTTTCCATTCCCTGCAGTGGTCGTGAGCTTAGTCTTTTTTTGATGTTCAGAAAGAAACCAAAAATCTCACTTTCTTCTTTGATTTTCTTGATCAGCTGCTCCAGGAGAAAGTTGTGTTAGAATACATTTCTCTTTTCTTTGCAGAAATTCACAATAACCTATGGACATTTGTACCGCCAAAATTCCCTTCAAATGCAGAGAATTGGTTTAATTCTTTTCCAAAGGCACAATGATGTACAGTTGACCAAATATGTAAATGTAGATAGTGAAAATTCTGTGGTCAAAGGCGTCTGTCAAGAACAGCAACATGATGTTAGACCCCCCAAAGATCTCTTGGATGTCAGAGAGAAACATTCCCTGGCGTACGTTTTGCACACATCTGGAACAACAGGGCTTCCCAAAATTGTGAGGGTGCCTCATAAATGCATCGTACCAAATATCCTTCATCTTAGGTAAGTTTTTTATGTACATTTAGCCATATATTTTGATAAGGGAAGTGGTTTGGTGGCCTAGAGGTGGAACTTAAGCCTCACAATTGGGAGGCTGTGAGTTCAATTCTAGGTAGAGGCAGATATTTCTCTCTCTGGGTACACTAGGAATATATCCGCTGAATAAAATTCCGCATTGGTGACAGGAAAGGCATCCAGCCAATAAAACACTGTGCTATCTCCATTCAATTGTCCAGATTCCACCCTGCATGGGGGTCATGAAATGAAGGTGATAATGATAATGATGACAATGATGATATTGTTCTGTCCCAGAGCTGAGCCCCCCAAGAGTTGGATGCATACCACCGGATTAACTAATAAATGTTTTACTATGTATAAAAGTCTGATGCAGTTGAGTTTTTTCACAAAGAAGTTAAATGCTAACAAAAACTTCACTGCACTGATTATAAAGTCTTAGCAGCTGGCCAGAGTCCCAGAAATAGATAAATACAACAACTAATTACTAGATTATAGTAGGTTTTCTTATTGTCGACTTAGAGAATTTGGCTGGAAGCCTGGAGTTCATCAAGAAAGCCAAGAATGTAGTCCTTTTTAAACACAAGCCGATGTACGGAACGGAAACTAGATTTCTAAAATGAATGACGTTGTTCTCTGCCTCGGAGTGGTGCATGACTCTGTCTTAAATAGCTTGAGGGAGTGACCCAAAACCTAGCAGTGCTACTCATGAGTAAACCTCCTCATGAGTAGCCACTCATGCCTCCTAGAGGCCCTATGAACCCTAGCATCAAGAAGAGGCTCTTCTTCTTCTCCTGAGTCACTTATCTCAGGAGGTAAAGAAGGCCCTGGTTGCTCTTCAGCCTCTGACACCACGTCCTCTTCACTGTCAGTCTCAGGTGCTGGGAACACAGGACGCTTGTACCGCACCTCAACTGTCTCTCAGTCCTCTGGGTTGCGCAGGACACGAACGGGCCAGAACAGATATATTTTGATAAAGAAGGATTAACAAAAAAGAACAATAGCACAAATCGTGTTGGGTTTCCAATTTTTTAGCTTCCTATATAACTGGAATAAATCTGAGATTAAATTCATAGATCTTGGTTTGCAAGTATTCCGCCCTTAGTCAAAAAAATATGGAAAACTACAATGTACATTGGAAATGAATCTCATTCTGGGTTGACCTCAATTAGAATTCTCCCACTTTTAGAAGGGCTGCTGTCAAGACTGCCACCCAGACATTCAGGGCGTACAGTTTATGCAATGCTGACCTGAATTAGAGGTGGAATTGGAGCATGCATAAATTGTATTAGCGAGAGCAAGAGTCGGGCTGATTAACTCGGTATGCGCGCGATCAATGTTGCAAGAAATGCAAAACTACTTAAAAGTTCCCTCTAAACCTACAGTATTTTTGGAGCATAAGACGCACATTTTTCTTCCCTAAAAGAAGCTGAAAATTCAGGTGCATCTTATAGTTTGTAGCTTTTTTCAAAGCTTTTTTCCCCCCAGCCCTAACTAGGTGCTAACAATCTTCCCAGCTCTTGCCTTGCAAGCTCTTTCATTGTAACTCTTTGCAAAGAATGTTTTCCAAGCCCTAAGTCTTTGCAGGGTTTTTTTCATTGCACTAACTTGCTCCAAATGTTTCTTTCCAGCCCTAACCGGGTGCTAACGATGTTCCCAGATCTTACCGGCTTGCAAGCTCTTTCATTGTTACTCTCTACGAAGAATATTTTCCAAGCCCTAAGTCTTTGTAGTTTTTTTTCATTGCTCTACTTGCTTTTCAAATGTTTCTTTCCAGCTCTAATCATAAGCTAATGATTTTCCCAGCTCTTACTGGCTTGCAAGCTCTTTCATTGTTACTCTCCCTGAAAAAGGTTTTTTTAAAGCCCTAACCAGGGGATAAAATAATGTGCTGAAACTGACCAGACTAAGGACACTAGCCAAATGAATATCTGGTAAGCAGATTTTTTTCCCTATTTTCCTCCCAAAAAACTAAGGTGCATCTTATATTCTGGTGCGTTTTATACTCTGAAAAATATGGTAATTTCTCAGAGATATTTTTTTTTCTTTATTCTAGACAGGTTTTTAAAATTACCCCAGATGACATGGTGTTCATGGCCTCTCCTTTGACGTTTGATCCATCAGTCATTGACCTATTTATTACTCTGGTGAGTGGGGCATGCCTACTTATACTACCCACAGTGATTAAAATGATGCCCCAGCAGTTATCCAGGGCGCTCTTCCAGAAGCACAGAGTGTCCATATTGCAGGTAAGAAACTTGTTGGCTGGAGATGCTACAGTATTTTTCAGAGTATAAGACACACTTATTTATTTATTTAATTAATTAATTAAATTTATTTAATTTTATTTATCTATCTATCTATCTATCTATCTATCTATCTATCTATCTATTTATTTATTGGATTTGTATGCCGCCCCTCTCCGTAGACTCGGGGCGGCTAACAACAGTAATAAAAAACATCATGTAAATCCAATACTAAAAACAACTAAAAAACCCTTATTATAAAACTAAACATCCATACAAACAAACATACCATGCATAAATTATAAAGGCCTAGGGGGAAAGAATGTCTCAATTCCCCCATGCCTGACAACAGAGGTGGGTTTTAAGGAGCTTACGAAAGGCAAGGAGGGTGGGGGCAATTCTAATCTCTGGGGGGAGTTGATTCCAGAGGGTCGGGGCCGCCACAGAGAAGGCTTTTCCCCTGGGCCCCGCCAAGTGACATTGTTTTGTGGACGGGACCCGGAGAAGGCCCACTTTGTGGGACCTAACCGGTCGCTGGGATTCGTGGGGCAGAAGGCGGTCTCGTAGATACCCTGGTCCGGTGCCATGAAGGGCTTTGAATTGTGACCGGAAACTGATCGGCAACCAATGCAGACTGCGGAGTGTTGGTGTGACATGGGCATTTTTGGGAAAGCCCATGATTGCTCTCGCAGCTGCATTCTACACAATCTGAAGTTTCCGAACACTTTTCAAAGGTAGCCCCATGTAGAGAGCATTACAGTAGACGAGCATCGAGGTGATGAGGGCATGAGTGACTGTGAACAGTGAGTCCCGGTCCAAATAGGGTCGCAACTTCCTTAAAAGAGGGTGCAAATGTTGGTGTGTCTTATACACCAAAACAGCTATTTCTGGCCACCTGAAGCCTTGCCACGTGTGAAAACATGTATGCAGAGGGTTTGGGAGATCTGCAGAGTGCTCCTGGCAGCTGAGGGAGGGCAAAAACGCCCCACTTTTTGCAAAAACCAGGAGAAAAACGGCCCATTTTACAAAAAACCTGGATGCGCAGAGATTTGGAAGCACTGCAGAGTGCTCCTGGGGGTAGAGGGTAGGCAAAAACCTTTTTGTTCTTACTTACCTCTTTGAAATCTTGGTGCATCTTGTACCCTGCTGCGTCCAGTACTGGGTTCCTACCAGAACGGTAAAAGACACCACACTGGTAGCAAAAGTTGAGCTGCGCGCACAGCTTTGGGTGTCTTGCGTGTTCGTGCATTCATTCCAGCGTGGATTTGCTTTGCGTTCCTGGAGCAAGATTTTGCTTCTGCGCATGCGAGGAAGCAAAATCTCATGAGATTTTGGCAATTTTTTGCTTCTGCACATGTAGAACATCTCGCACTTTCAGGGAAAACCAAGGACTTTGGTCAGGAGGGAAGCGGCAGAAGCTTAATGGACAGCTGGGAGGAGTTCGGTGAAAAACCACAGACTGCAAAGCGAACCTCCTTGTGTGAGGCATGTGCCTCAGCCAGCAAATGCAGGGTGCCTTCTATTCCTCCCAAATTCCCTGACCCCCACTTTCACCTGTGAATACACTGCCATGCCTTAAATCTCCTTCACAGCCTCCGGGGTCATGTGGTGTCCTCATACCGTCCCATTGCCAATCTTCCTTCTGCATGCGCAGAAGCAAAAAAATCAGTGACATGTCTCTCTCGTACGCATCCACTCGTGAGATTTTGCTTCCTGCACATACGCAGAAGCAAAATCTTGCTTGGATGCATACATGCGCACTCTCGGGACACAAAGATATACGTGCAGCTCAAGCTTCGCTACCAATGCGGCCTCCTGATCTGTATTGGTAGCAATCTGCTACTGGGAGTGAGTGATGTTGAGTTGGCCCCACCCACCCAGGTTTTGTGGCTCCCGATGTTTTTTTTTTCTGTGGGGAACGAATCTAATTGGCTCTTTGAGTGTATAATAACAACAACAACAACAATAATAATAATAATAATAATAGTGATAATTTATTAGATTTGTATTCCGCCCCTCTTAAGTTTGCCAACCCCTGGACTAGACTAAACATACCCGATTCTTGCAATCCTTCTTCAGTCTCGTTGTAAATTTTGTGGCTCCTGGTGGTTTTTTTTTTCTGTGGGAAACGGGCCCAAATGTCTCTTGAGTATTTATTCAAATACTCTGTGGCGGCCCCGGCCCTCTGGAATCAACTGCCCCCGGACATTAGAATTGCTCCCACCCTCCTTGTCTTCCGTAAACTACTTAAGACCCACCTATACCGCCAGGCATGGGGGATTTGAGACCTCTTTCCCCCAGGCTCATTATAATTTATGTTTGGTATGTATGTGCTGTTTGGTTTTTAATTATGATAGGGTTTTTAGTTATTTTTAATATTAGATTTGTGCCATTATAATATTGTTTTTATCGTTGTTGTGAGCCGCCCCAAGTCTTCGGAGAGGGGCGGCATATAAATCTAATAAATTGAATTGAATTGAATTGAATTTAAGTTTGCCGACCCCTGGACTAGACTAAACATGCCCAATTCTTGCAATCCTTCTTCAGTGGAGTCCCCTAATAATCTTTGTCGCTCTTCTCTGCACTCTTGCAATCTTTTTTTTATATTGTGATGACCAAACTGGATGGAATATTCCAAGTATTCTACTTACTTTATAAAGTGGCACCAATACTTCACATGATTATGATTCTATCCCTCTTATTGCAGCCTGGGATTACATTGGGAATGCTGCAATTGTTGTGAGTGTGAAAAATGTTCATAAGTCCCGTTGTAATTTTTGTGGCTCCTGGTGGGTTTTTTTTTTCTGTGGGAAACGAGCCCAAATGTCTCTTTGAGTATTTAAGTTTGCCGACCCCTGGACTAGACTAAACATACCCGATACGCAAAGTCAAGGAATACCTGTAAATAACCTTGAATCATGCTTTATTCAGGCTACACCAACCCTTTTGAAAAGATTTGGAGCTGAGCATATTAGATCAAGCGTATTGACTGCGGATACTTCCCTGCGAATCTTAGCTCTTGGTGGGGAAGCCTGCCCTGCGTTTAGCGTGTTGAGAAGCTGGAAAGAAAAAGAAAACAAAACTCAACTCTTTAATATTTACGGCATTACGGAAGTTTCGTGTTGGGCCACGTGTTACAGGATTCCTGAGGAGGCTTTTGACATGGATCATCGGTAGGAAAATGTTCACACACACACACACACCGCCATACTATGTACTTTTGTGAATATACAACAAGGCTCAATACTATGGAGATTTGCAGTTGGGGATGTTTTACATGTGAAATGGATTGTTTTAGCTATTCCAGAAACAGCCGCCCCGAGTCTACGGAGAAGGGCGGCATACAAATTTAATAAATAGATAGATAGATAGATAGATAGATAGATAGATAGATAGATAGATAGATAGATAGATAGATAGATAGATAAATAAATTTTGAGTTCAGAAATGAGTTCAGTGCATGACTTTGAACCAAAAATACTTCTTGAATGAACCAGATAATTCATTCCAAACTCGGAATACTTGAGCTCAAAGCAGTCTTTTAAAGTCAACATGTTTTATGCACTTAAAGTACACATTAAAAATGACAGCCAGGTTCTACAAGATTTGACTGTTGGATAAAACATGTAACAGTTGGCAATGATTTTACTTTCTTTTTTAAAAAAAATCTAATTAATAATTGTTAACAATTTGGATAGTGCCTTGCTACTTTTTCTGATGATCTCAATGAAGAAATTACAGTGATACCTCTACTTAAGAACGCCTGTACTTAAGAACTTTTCCAGATAAGAACTGGGTGTTCAAGATTTTTTTGCCTCTTCTTATGAACTATTTTCTACTTAAGAACCCGAGCCCGGAAAAAGTTTCCAGGAAATTTGAGAGCGGCACGAAGGCCCAGTCAGTTTCCTGCCATTCCCCCTTTAATCCCAGCCATCTCGGGGTTTTCTGGGCTGTCAGAGGAGTCTTTCGGTGGCGCTTATGGACGCTTTGGCAGCCCAGAGCAAACAGAGTATTTTCCTTTCTCTGCATGCTTGGAGAGAGAATAAACCTCTACCAGCACCCAGAAAAAGAAACGCTCCCTTTGCTCTGGGCAGCCGAGGAGTCCCTCTTTTTTTTTAAAGCCTTAAAGTTTTGGATATTTTTGATTCCCCTCCCCTTCCTCCTCCTCCTCCTCCCACCCAAATTCCGAGCTTTTATTTCTTTCCTAATGGGTTTGCACACATTATTTGCTTTTACATTGATTCCTATGGGGAAAATTGCTTCTTCTTAAGAATGTTTCAACTTAAGAACCTGGTCATGGAACGAATTAAGTTCTTAAGTAGAGGTACCACTGTACTTCTATTTGATTTGATTTGATTTATTGGATTTGTATGCCGCCCCTCTCCGGAGACTCGGGGCGGCTAGCAACAATAAAACAGTGTACAATAATAATCCAATACTAAAAACGATTAAAAACCCATTAATATAAAAACCAGACATACATACAGACATACCATGCATAAAATTGTAAAGGCCTAGGGGGAAAGAGTATCTCAATTCCCTCATGCCTGGCGGCAGAGGTGGGTTTTAAGGAGTTTACGAAAGGTAAGGAGGGTGGGGGCAATTCTAATCTCTGGGGGGAGTTGGTTCCAGAGGGCCGGGGCCGCCACAGAGAAGGCTCTTCCCCTGGGTCCCGCCAAGCGGCATTGTTTAGTTGACGGGACGCGGAGAAGACCCACTCTGTGGGACCTGACTGGTCGCTGGGATTCGTGCAGCAGAAGGCGGTCCCTGAAATAATCTGGTCCGTTGCCATGAAGGTCTTTATAGGTGATAACCAACACTTTGAATTTTTACTTATTGTCCGTCCTTGTTTTACATCTCTCTTCCTTCTGCCTACTCACTCCACCCTTTTTCAGATTTGATACCCCTGTACCACTGGGAACACCATTATCTGGAACAGCAGTTGAAGTCAAAGATGCTGAAGGCTTACTTGTCCGAGAAGGTGAAGGCCAGGTATTTATAGGTAATTTTATTTTTTGTCATTTTTAATTTAAGTAATCATTACTTGAAGATGATCGTAATAGCCATTGGATTCCAGTGAATGAGAAAGCTATTTCCAGGAACGCTAACCAGTATTGGGCAGCCCCCAGTACGCCTGGGATCGTCATTCCAGTAGGCAGAAATGGCGATGCGTGCGCATCTGTGTGTTGCCCCTATGCAAGATTTTGCTTCTGCACATGTGTGAAAATCGCCAAAATCTTGTGCGAGGACTCTTGCATGCGTGTTCAAAGTTACAACGGCACTGAAAAAAGTGACTGACACTTAATTGCAGCAGCCCCATAGTCACATGATCAAAATTCAGACACTTAGCAGTTGACTCATATTTATAATGGTAGCAGTGTCCCGGGTCATATGATCACCTTATCTGACCTTCTGACAAGCAAAGTCAATGGGGAAGCCAGGCATAGGCCACACTTACCTTTTCCTACTGGATCAATTCCGGAGGTTGGCGCACACGGGCTGCAACAGGCGCACGCACTCCCTTGCGAGATTATAGTCTGGTATGTTTCATAATCTGAAAAATACCGTAGCCATTAGATGGGCGAATTAGTTGATCAAGTTTGAAAAACTCTGGGTTGTTTTCCTGTATCAAATTAGTGGTATGTGGGAATGACTTTGGTAGACAGGAGGAAGAGCCGTACAGTAGATCAGTGATTTTCAACCTTTTTTGAGCTGCGGCACCTTTTTTACATATACAAAATCTTGGGGCACATTGAGCGGGGGGAGTGGGGGGGGGGGGCTAAAAAAGTTTGGACAAAAAAAATTATATCTCTCTCTTTCTCCCCTTTTCTCTATTTCTCTCCCTCTTTCTCTCCCTTCCTTCCCCTCTCTGTCCATCACTCTTTCTTTCTCTTCCTTCTGTCCTCTTTTTTGCTCTTTCTATCTCTCCCTCCTTCCCAGCCTCTCTTTCTCTCTCTCTTGCTTTCTCTCTCTCTCTTGCTTTCTCTCTCTGTCTCTCTTGCTTTCTTTCTTTCTCTCTTGCTTTCTTTTTCTCTCTCTCTCTCTTGCTTTCTTTCTCTTTCTCTCTCTTGCTGAGCTTCGCGGCACACCTGACCATGTCTCACGGTACACTAATATGCCACGGCACACTAGTTGAAAAAATACTGCAGTAGATAACTGTAACAACCTGAGGTGTGACAAATTATAGTCCTCTGCCCTCTGGAATCAGCTCCCCCCAGAGATTCGCACTGCCCCCACCCTCCTTGCCTTCCGTAAGCGTCTTAAGACTCACCTAGGTCGCCAGGCTTGGGGCAATTAGGTTTCAGCCCCCTGGCCAATGAAATGAGACGCGTGTCATATGATTGAATCAGTATGTTTGTTTTTTAAATATTGTATTTTTAGATTGTAATTTTAAATTTAATTAAAATTGCCTTCTGTGTTGTATTGCTATATTATATGCTGTGAGCCACCCCGAGTCTTTGGAGATGGGCGGCGTACAAATCAAATCAATCAATCATATAAAAAAATAAAATAAAATACCTCAGAAAGGACTCTCCCTAATTTTGGGGGCTGTAAAAACAATGGGGAGAAATATACTTGCAAGATTCTGATAAAGTAACGTTACAATAAAGTAGAATTCAACTCATCTGTGTATGCTTTGCAAGACGAACTCTCTCATCTCACAAGGCTGATAAATCTCATTTTTTTAAATTAATTTTTTAATTAAGTTTTATTACAACAACAACAACAAAAAAATACTTAAAAGAAAACGTGCCCAACACCAATAAAAACCCCACCACCATTTAGGGGGTTAAATTATTTGCAATAAGTTTCAATTTCTTCCTTAGCTCCGGTTTACATTTCTTTACATACAAAAAGTGACTGGAATTTATTTTTCACATTGTCGTCATAAATTCTACTTAAGATATAATTTTTCACCTTATTCCATCGTGCCATCACCTTCTCCAATTTATTTTCATCAAAGTTATTTAATCTTATTTCCATAATTTCGAAGTGGATGTGGTCCACCTTGTACCAGTACCAATTCTGGATTGTCCATTTATTGCTATCCTTCCACCCTAATACCACTACTGCTTGAGCGCTTTCCAAAGCTGCTGTTTTGATTTCTTTAAATTCTCGTAATTCCCCATATTTAACTAGTATTGCTAATTCTTTCGTGATTATCCAATTAATGTTTAGCATATTATTAATTTCATTCTGTACTTCCTTCCAAAATTTTTGAACTTCAACACATTCCCAGAGCATATGCATAAAAACTCCTTTTATTTGGCAACCATGCCAGCAATTTCCTTTCCCTTTCCTCTGGAAGTGTGCTAGTTTTACTGGCGTGAAATACCATTTATGTAAAATTTTCCTTCTCATCTCTGTAATTCTTGTATTCTTTATCTTATGTATATTTTCTACTACTTCTTCCATCTCACTTTCATTAATCCGTAATTCATTTTGCCAATATCTTGTTAGGCCTTTAATCACTTCCTCATTTTAAGATCTTTTTATTTTGCATGATACAGATTGATAAGGGGAAGTCTGACTTAATGCTTAGAATTGCTCTGCATTAGGAGGAAACGGACGCGTCTGCTTCATTGACGGTGAAACAACATTACCTGTGGACACCATGAGAGCCACCGGCGATTTCGTAAGAGTTGAGAACGCTGAAATGTTTTTCTTGGGGCGGAAGGACAATCAAATAAAGCGGCACGGCAAGCGTATCAACACCGAGTACATACAGCAGGTGAGGTAATAGTTACATATTTATGGAAACATATTTTTAAAACTTATTTATTTATTTATTTATTTATTTATTTATTTATTTATTAAATTTGTATGCCGCCCCTCTCTGCAGACTTGGGGCGGTTCGCAACAGCAACAGAAAAACAGTGTAAAATACAAATTCAATAATTAGAAATCTAAAAACCCATAATTTAAAAACACATTCACACAGCATACCATACATAAACAGTATAGGCCTTGGGAAGATATTTCAGTTCCCCCATGCCTGACAACAGAGGTGGGTCTTAAGGAGTTTGCGAAAGGCAAGGAGGGTGGGGGCTGTTCTAATCTCAGGGGGGAGCTGGTTCCAGAGGGTCGGGGCCGCCACAGAGAAGGCTCTTCCCCTGGGACCCGCCAAACGACATTGTTTGGTCGACGGGACCCGGAGAAGGCCAACTCTGTGGGACCTAATTGGTCGCTGGGATTCGTGCGGCAGAAGGCGGTCCCAGAGATATTCTGGTCTGATGCCATGAAGGGCTTTATAGGTCAAGACCAACACTTTGAATTGTGACCGGAAATTGATCGGCAACCAATGCAGACTGCGGAGTGTTGGTGTAACATGGGCATACTTTGGGAAGCCCATGATTGCTCTCGCAGCTGTATTCTGCACGATCTGAAGTTTCCGAACACTTTTCAAAGGTAGCCCCATGTAGAGAGCATTACAGTGGTCGACCTTCGAGGTGATGAGGGCATGAGTGACTGTGAGTTTGAGCCATAAAGTATCTGAAATATAAAAATTAGCTCAGTGCCCCTGGGACAACCTTAAGGTCCCCCCAGGTGTCCACGGACCATCGGTTGCGAACCACTGAAACCGTGAATCAGACTTCTTAGCAATATCTGTTAGGACAGATTCTGTCCTCAGCACTTCAGCTGGACATTAGTTCAAGGGCGTGGATCGTCTATGATGGGTGTCAAACTAAGGGGTGCTTAGATCTGGCACCCTCTGCCATCGAAAACAGAGCTTGGGAGGGCCGCAGAGTTTTTCTTCAATGTATGGCTTTCTAATCTTTTGATTTTCAAGCTTTCTGGTATCCTTTATGTTATAATACAGATGGAAGCTGGAGAATATGATAGTATTCAGAACATAGGGGTAGCTAACTAAACAGTCTTTACATTTCTTCCATGTAAGTAATCTCAGGGACCGCCTTCTGCTGCACGAATCCCAGCGACCAGTTAGGTCCCACAGAGTGGGTCTTCTCTGGGTCCCATCAACTAAACCAGTGATTTTCAACCTTTTTTGAGCCGCGGCACATTTTTTACATTTACAAAACCATGGGGCACATTGAAGGGGGGGGGGGCGGCTAAAAAAAGTTTGGACAAAAAAATTCTCTCTCTCTCTTCCTCTCTTTCGCTCTATTTCTCTCTCCTCCCTCTTTCTCTCCCTCTTTTTTTTTCTCTCTCTCTCTCCCCATCCCTCTTTCTTTCTCTCTTCCTTCTTTCCTCTTTTTTGCTCTCTCCCTCCCTCCCTCTATGTCTTTCTCTCTCCCACCTTCCCTCTCTCTCTCTCTCTTTCTTTCTCTCTCTCTCTTTCTCTCTCTCTTGCTTTCTTTCTCTCTTTTCTTTCTCTCTCTCTTTCTTTCTTTCTTTCTCTTGTTCTCTTTCTTTTTCTCTCTCTTGCTTTCTCTCTCTCTCTCTTTTGCTTTCTTTCTCTGTCTCTTGTTTTTTCTCTCTCTTGCTTGCTTGCTTTCTCTCCCTCTTTCTCTCTCTCTCTCTTTCTTTTTCTCTCTCTTGTTTTCTTTCTCTCTCTCTTGCTTGCTTTCTCTCCCTCTTGCTCTTTCTTTCTCTCTTGTTTTCTCTCTCTCTCTCTCTTGCTTGCTTTCTCTCCCCCTTGCTCTTTCTCTCTCTCTCTCTCTCTTTCTCTCTCTCTTGTTTTCTTTCTCTCTGAGCTTCGCAGCACACCTGACCATGTCTCACGGCACACTAGTGTGCTGCGGCACACTGGTTGAAAAACACTGAACTAAACAATGCCGCTTGGCGGGACCCAGGGGAAGAGCCTTCTCTGTGGTGGCCCCTGCCCTCTGGAACCAGCTCCCCCCTGAGATTAGAACTGCCCCCACCCTCCTTGCCTTTCGTAAGCTACTTAAAACCCACCTCTGCCACCAGGCATGGGGGAATTGAGATACCCTTTCCCCCTAGGCCTTTACAATTTTATGCATGGTATGTCTGTATGTATGTTTGCTGTTTTATTATAATGGGTTTTAATTGTTTTTAGTATTGGATTATTGTTATACGCTGTCTTATTATTGCTGTTAGCTGCCTTGAGTCTCTGGAGAGGGGCGGCATACAAATCCAATAGATAGATAGATAGATAGATAGATAGATAGATAGATAGATAGATAGATAGATAGATAGATAGATAGATAGATAATAGATAATAGATAATAGATAATAGATAGATAGATAGATAGATAGATAGATAGATAGATAGATAGATAGATAGATAGATAGATAGATAAATATCAAAGTAATATCAAAAACTGAGGTAATTTCTGTGGAGATTGGGAGCCAGTTTTTGCCGATAGATCACTTAGGCCACCCCGACACGAGTGATATCAAGTTGACCACACCAACCCTGGATACACACGGGCGCACACACACACACACACGCACACACACACACATACACACACCGCCCCTCCCGAAATCAAACACAACCCTAAGGCAAACCCTCAATGAAATCGAGTTTGACGCCCCTGGTCTGTCCTTTCGTGAAATGTACTTGTATTACAAGGGGAAGAAAAATTATAGGGGTGTTTGTCTTCAAGGCTTTCTGCAAGTTTTCTCAGAATCACCATGATTTTATTTTTCAGGTGGCAGAGAGCCTGTGCCCGATGGAAGCCTGTGCCTTGATATGGTACCAACAAGAAAAATTAATTCTGTTTGCTGCCCCCAAAGCTGTTTCGAAGAGGCACCTTTTAAAAAAGCTCCAGGAATGTCTCCCTAGCTATGCAATTCCAGACGAGGTTTTGCCGATAGATACTTTGCCGTTCACATCCCACGGTAAATATACATGTAAATGCCTACTGTGTGTATTTGACAGGGTGTCCAGCAAATGTGGAAACACAGGGAAATCAGGGAATCATCAGGGAAATTGGGGGTTCAGGAAATATCAGGAAATTATCAGGGAATTTGTGGAAAAAAAACAAAATAAATCAGGGGGAAAAATCAAACTGTATTCAAATTTATTTATTTATTGGGTTTGTATGCCGCCCCTCTCCATAGACTTGGGACGGCTAACAACAGTGGTAAAAACAACATGTGACAATCCAATATTAAAACAGTTAAAAACCCTTATTATAAAACTAAATATACATACAAACATACCATGCATAAATTGTAGAAGCCCAGGGGGAAAGAATATCTCAGTTCCTCCATGCCTGATGACAGAGGTGGGTTTTAAGGAGCTTACGAAAGGCAAGAAGGGTGGGGGCTATTCTAATCTCTGGGGGGAGTTGGTTCCAGAGGGCCGGGGCCACCACAGAGAAGGCTCTTCCCCTGGGTCCCGCCAAACGACATTGTTTAGTTGATAGGACCCGGAGAAGGCCAACTCTGTGGGACCTAACTGGTCACTGGGATTCATGCAGCAGAAGGCGGTCCCGGAGATAGTCTGGTCCAGTGCCATGAAGGGCTTTATAGGTCATAACCAACACTTTGAATTGTGACCGGAAACTGATCGGCAACCAATGCAGACTGCGGAGTTTTGGTGTAACATGGGCATATTTAAAAGTCAGTGGAAAATCATGTTAAAAAAAACCAATTGATTGCGCTGCCTGGCAGAGTCAAGCAAAAATGAGCATAACTGTGGCAACAACTTGCTTCCTCAGCTACCGATATTTCTCCATGGCTTAGCCGTTTGGTATGACATCATTTACGACTGTATCATAACTAGATTGCAAGTTACAGGGAAATGTCGGGGAATATCAGGGAATTTCAAAACCCTTTCCCCCTGGACACCTTGATTTGATTATACAGTATTTATTTCTAAAATTTATAAGTCCCCCCCCAATCCTATCACAACTCGGAAGGCATACAGCCAGGTGGGGTTGCACTTACCGGTACGCTCTCCGGAATTGTTGCGGGCGCGTGGTTGTGCCCATCGGCGTGAGATTTGGCTTCTGCACATGCACAGCAAGCAAAATCTCACTTGAGGACGCTCTCACATGCAACATTTCGCCTATTTTGGGTGATTTCTTTGCTTCTGCGCATGCGTAGAAGCAAAAAAAAGCAAAAAATCGGTGAAATCTCACACGAGAGAATGTCCTCGCGTGAGATTTTGCTTGTTGCACATGCGCAGAGATCAAATTTCATGCAGGTGCATGCGCGGGGGGCATCGGGGGTGTGGAGATGCATGCGCATCTCTATTTCCGTTACCGGAGGCCCGATCCCAGGCATATCGGCTGCAACCCATTACTGCATACGGCACGGCCTAATTAAGACAGAGTGACATAAAACCAGGCGAGAACAAACGTATTGATAGAACACCACTTCTACCAGATCAAACTTCACACGAGGGAGCCATCTGCCACTCTAGCTCATTAATTCGGAGACCGATTGGGTATTTTCTTCAGCTTCCAGATGTAAATAACATTTTATCGGAACATCTTGTTACGAAAATGGCTTGCTTTTTAGAGCATGAAAGCCTGAGAGAAGCCAAGTCACTCTGATTCTGTGCCATCAAGTCAATGTCAGTTCCTATACAGATCACATACACAAAGTGTCTCCAGGATGACCTGTTTGTGTGTAGTCCCTCAGATCTTGAAGTGCCCTCGCAACTGCTGTGATACTCTGCACTTCTATTTCTACTAGTTTTTTTCTCGTCGTTCCTATCATCCATTTTTATTATTATTATTATTTATTAAATTTGTATGCCGCCCCTCTCCATAGACTCGGGGCGGCTCACAGCAGTAATAGAAAAACAATGTACAATACAAATCTAATAATTAAAACTAAAAACCCATAATTTAAAAAACATGCACACAACATACCATACATAGACAATATAGGCCTGGGGAAGTTGTCTCAGTTCCCCCATGCCTGACGGCAGAGGTGGGCTTTAAGGAGTTTACGAAAGGCAAGGAGAGTGGGGGCAGTTCTAATGTCAGGGGGGAGCTGGTTCCAGAGGGTCGGGGCCGCCACAGAAAAGGCTCTTCCCCTGGGACCCGCCAAACAACATTGTTTAGTCGACGGGACCCTCTGGGTCCATCAGGCGTCTGGGGCGGAACAACTTAATCGGTTCTGCCTCCCTGTGGGGATGGATTGGAGCCAGGAAGTCAAGCCGTAGTAGAAAAAGGTCTGACCATGACAAAGGCAATGCTTCTAAGCCCCTTAGTCTCAGACCATTACTCAATTGCTCAGAGAGGAATACCATGTCAGGTGCGTGTCCCCCCTCGTGAGTCAGACCCTGTATTACTTGAGTCAGGTCCATAGCTGTCATGGTGGTCATGAACTCCTGTACCAGTTCAGAGCTTTCGCCGAGTGACGGCAGGTTAAAGTCCCCCAAGACAATAAGTCTGGGGAACCCCACCGCCAACCCAGCTACCTCCTCAAGTAGCACAGGCAGGGCTTTTGACATGCAGCTGGGAGGCAGGTACGTGAGAAACAAGCCGCGATATAGGTGGGTCTTGAGTAATTTGCGAAAGACAAGGAAGGTGGGGGCCGTTCTAATCTCCGGGGGGAGTTGATTCCAGAGGGCCGGGGCCGCCACAGAGAAAGCTCTTCACCTGGGGCCCGCCAAACGACATTGTTTGGTCGACAGGACCCAGAGAAGGCCAACTCTTGGACCTTATCAGCCGCTGGGATTCGTGCAGTAGAAGGCGGTTCCGGAGGTATTCTGGTCCAATGCCATGTAGGGCTTTAAAGGTCGTTACCAACACTTATGTGAAGTTAGAGGTTTTGGCCTGACAACTTGTGTGTGTGTGCGCGCGCCCATGCGGGTATAACCTGTTTCTAGTTTTACTTTCACTTAAGTCATTTGTGGACTCAAATATCTATCAGGCAAGGGTTCCACTTACTGGACACTACCGGTACGTCCTCCGGGATCGTCGCGGGCACCCAGGCGCCCAGTGGGCGCACTTGTGCCCGTCGGTGCGATATTTTGCTCCTGCGGATGCACAGCAAGTGAAATCTCGCACGAGGGTGCTCGTGCGTGAGATTTTGCCGATTTTCAGCGATTTCTTTGCTTCTGCACATGCGCAGAAGCAAAAACCCGCTGAAAATTGGCGAAATCTCATGTGCAAGGGTGTCCTTGAACAAGATTTTTCTAGCTGAGCGTGCACAGAAGCAAAGAAATAGCTGAATTTAATTTATTCAAAATGTATGCCGCCCAATCCCATAGGACACGAAATCTCATGTGTGCATGTGCATTCACGCATCGGTGGCGCAGTAATGCATGCGCTTCTCCATTTCCAACACCACGATGCTGATCAATGTGTACCCACTACTGACATACAGTACATATGAATTGTGACTCCAGTGGAGTGCTAAGTTACAATAAAGATGCAGGCATGCTTTGCTTTATTATAATGAAAACCTGTTTTATCTTTTGCTTTGTGTCAAGGCAAAATTGATGTGTCCAAGCTAAATCAGATTTACAGCAGCCACCTGAATTCTCGAAAAAGTGACAGCAAGCTAAGCGAACAGGAACTATGGGAAGGCCTACGGAGTCTCTGGCAGGTAGTCCATTTAGCTGCATTATTTCCTTATCGTAAGAATTCTCTTAAGCATCCATAATTCAATCATTCAATTCAATTCAACTTATTAGATTTGTATGCTGCCCCTCTCCGAAGACTCATGTGGACAAGGGGAGACAAGAACAGGAATAAATATTGGATTTACGATATTTTGTATTGTTCCTTTTATATGCTATAAGCCAGAGGTGGGCTGCTAGCCGGAACGCTAAATTGGGCTCGCCGCCGCGGCTCGTGACTGCTTGCGGGGTTGGCACGATTTTGCTTCTGCACCTGTGGAGGTGGCAAAATCACGCACAGAGCCGCAGGTGCGCCTGTGTTTCGGTGAGGGTTTTTTGCTTCCGTGCATGCTGAAACACGGGTGCACCTGCGGCTCCAGGGGCGATTTTGCTACCTCCACAGGTGCAGAAGCAAAATCGAACTGGCCCCGCAAGCACTCACGAGCTGTGGCGGCGAGCCCAATTTAGCGTTCCGGCTAGCACCCCACCTCTGCTTATAGTATCCAAAAGGTACAATACGAAATACAGTAGTCCCTCACCTATCGCTGGTGTTACGTTCCAGACCTGGCCGCGATAGGTGAAATCCGCGATGGGGAATTTATCGCCTGATAGTACTTATTTAAGTATTTATATTGTAATTGTTTGGTAAGTTTTCATTGTTTTAAGTGTTTATAAACCCTTCCCACACAGTATTTATTTTAGATACAGTATTTAATTACAGTATTTAAATATTTACAATTTTAGATTTTTTTTTTTTTTTTTAAACCTGCCGATCGAGTTCGGCGGGCTGTTTAAATCTGCCGATCGACTTCCTCAGAAACCCGCGATGAAGTGAAGCCGCAGTAGGTGAAGCGCAGTATAGCAAGGGACTACTGTATCGTAAATCCAGTTTTAAGCTAAAAGTAGCTGGTAGCAAACTAAGTTGAGTAATCTACAAAGTAATAAAAACCAAACAGATTTATAGAGAAATGAAGACAACCTATGGATCAGCGGTGTCTATAGGGGCTGTATATAAATCCAATTAATAATAATAATAATAATAATAATAATAATAATAATAATAATAATAATAATAATAATAAAAAAATACCTGTTGCAAAAAAATCGCACAGACTAACTACAAGCATAGACATGATGCTGTGGCACAGATGATCCACTGCAACTTGTGCCGGAACTACCATTTACCAGTGGCAAAGAACTGGTGGGATCATAAGCCCGAAAAAGTGGTCGAAAATGAGCAAGCAAAACTACTCTGGGACTTCCAACTTCAGACTGACCGAATTCTGAAGCATAACACACCAGACATTGTGATTGTGGAGAAAAATAAAGTATGGATCATAGATATCGCAATCCCAGGAGACAGCAGGATTGAGGAGAAGCAGCTAGAGAAATTAGTGAAATACAAAGATCTAAAAATCGAGCTGCAACAACTCTGGCATAAGCCCATGAAAGTGGTCCCAGTGGTACTTGGCACGCTGGGCGCAGTACCAAAGGATCTCAGAGAACATTTGAAAACCATTGGAATTGACAACATCTCCATCTGTCAATTGCAAAAGGCCGCTTTACTGGGATCGGCAAACATAATTCGCCGCTACATCACGCAGTCCTAGATGCTTGGGAAGCGCCCGACTGGTGATGAAATACGAAATCCAGCATAGTGATCTCGTTTGCTGTGTTGTACTGACATAATAATAATAATAATAATAATAATAATAATAATAATAATAATAATAATGATGATGATGATGATGATAGCACCACTTCTTCCTTTCTCTCCTTCTGCCCCAGGCTATTCTTAATCTTCCAGAAGATTCCAGTTGTATTTTGGAAAAGTCACAGTTCTTGTCTAGTGGTGGGGATTCTTTAAAATTGCTACAGCTTCACGATGAAATTGAACGTATGGTAGGTAGGCCTATTCCTGACTTGGTTGAAATTATTCTCAATCGTTCCATTAGCGAGATCTACAAACACATCCTGAAATCAGCTTTCCCAAGCGACAACGTAACTACAAGCAGTCACAGTGCTGTAAAAAGAAAATTAAGTGACCCCCTCGGTGAAGAACTGAACAATAAGCGTGTGGAGTTTACCCCTGAAAGTTTGCTGGAAACTGACATGGCCACTGTAGGTTTTATTGCAGTAAGTCGAGGCAACCACTTGGTATCTATCAATGAACCCATGAAGAACCCGATTGAGGCAGAAAAGAATGAAGTGTTGCCAAATAGCGACCCGAATGTAAACATAAGAGAAGATGATTCCGCTGGAGGAAATTTGGATGAAGCAAATCTTGATGAAATTACCCAAAAGCTGACGCTGCGCGTAAGATGGACCTCGGACCTTGGCAAATGTATTGATGCCTCTCCGCTACTTGTAATCCCAGTTCCTGACCGATCATCTGCTCTGGTTTATATCGGATCTCATTCTCATGTGATTCAAGCGGTCAGCTTATATTCAGGCAAAGTGAAGTGGACAAGAAATCTTGCAGGCCGCATCGAGTCCTCTGCGTGTGTATCTAAGTGTGGAAACTTCATTGTTGTTGGTAAGTATTCAGAACCTTTGGAAGTATCGGTGGAAAATGCTATCAAAGAGGAATATGTTTTGTAACATAATATGCAGTGAATAGTGTCGCAGAATCTAATCTGGGTTGGTCACCAGGACCATTTTAACAGATTAACAGAATTGGAAGGGACCTTGTAGGTCATCTAGTCCAACCCCCCACTCAAGCAGGAGTCCCTACACCATTTCCGACAAATGGCAGTCCAATTTCCTCTTGTAAGTCTCTATCTCAGTGTTTCCCAAACTTTTTTGAGCCGCGGCACATTATTCACATTTTCAAAATCCTGGGGAACATAGGGGGGGGAGGGCGCAAAAAAGTTTGGACAAAAAAATCTCTCTTCCTCCCTTTCAATCTATTTCTCTCTCCCTCCCTCTTTCTCTCCCTTCCTCTTTCTCTCTCCCTCTCCACCCCTTTCTTTCTCCTTTCCTTCCTCTCTCTTTTGCTCTCTTTCTCTCTCCCTCCTTCCCCCCTCTTGCTGTCTCTGTCTTTCTTTCTCTTTCTCTCTCTCTCTCATTCTGTCTCTCTCTCTTTCTCTCTCTTCCTTTCTTTCTCTCTCTTGTTCTCTCTCTTCCTTTCTTTCTCTCTCTTGTTCTCTCTCTTCCTTTCTTCTCTGTGGAGGCCGGCAAAGCTTTTTTCTTATTTTAAATGTTCCGGGTCGGCTGGCTGGGGGATGGGGCACGCGCACGCCCCCGACATTCCAAAGAATCTTCACCGACCTCCGCTGTGAGGTTTTCTCTGAGCGTTCGCCGCTGTTGCAGCCACCGCTGCGGGAGGAGCTGGAGAAAGGGGCTGATCGGGCGAGCATCAGTGGCGAGAAGCCAGGGGTGCGAGGGGGCCGGAGGCACTGGGGGGTGGGGGCGGCCGCGGCGCCGGCCTCCGCATTTCCGTCGCTCCTCACCCCAAACTCCAACGCCTGGCTCCTTGCGCGGCACTGGAAAAGGATGCTGCGTTGTCGGCTACTTCCTGGTGCCGCCGGGGAATCTCCAGCTGGGCGGGGCACTGACGGTGCCTCTGACCTGGAGTTCCCGCTCGCAGCCGCCGCCCCGGCTACTGTCCGATGCTGCTGCTGCCAGCGCTCTCCCGCAGGGCCCCAAAGGAGATGGGAAGAATGAAGCTCAGCTTCCGATCTCGGAAGCTGAGCTTCGCGGCACACCTGACCATGTCTCGCGGCACACTAGTGTGCTGCGGCACACTGGTTGAAAAACAGTGCTCTATCTATCTATCTATCTATCTATCTATCTATCTATCTATCTATCTATCTATCTATCTATCTATTCTGCCAGCGTGTTTCAACCGCACGTAATTACAGGGTAATTAGTCCAGGAAGAAAAAACATTATTCAGAGTGATTAACAATGAAAAAAATCCTGCAAGCTTAGCGCTTTGTTAGGGCTGAAAAAAAGCTTCCAAAAAAAAAGCTACATTCAGAGTATAAGATGCACCAAATTTTTTAGTATCTTTGGGGGGGGGGGAAGGTGTGTCTTATATTCTGAAAAATATGGCATATCATATGTCTGTGAAAAATATTTCAAGATTAGATCACCCACTGCAAAGTAAGAAAAGTGTCAGCACCAGATGGCTCCAGAAAAAAGCCAGCATTAGCAAGATGGTGGACATAGTGTTGCAATGCAAACGCTGGTCCTTTCGGCATATGCCCACTAGTGGGTTCTTACTGATACAGCTAATTGCACACGGCTTCGCGGATAATAACAACAACATAATAATAACATAATAATAATAATAATATAGTAATAATAATAATAATAATTTATTAGATTTGTATGCTGCCCCTCTCCAAAGACTTGGAGCAGCTCACAACAATAGTGAACAATGTAAACAAATCCAATACTTAAAAAGACATCTAAAAACCCATCTCATTAAAATAACCATACAACTCAATCATAACATACATAAACCATATTAACAAGGGGATACCTCAATTATCCCATGCCTGGTGACATAGGTGGGTTTTCAGCAACTTACGAAAGGCAAGGAGGGTGGGGGCAGTTCTAATCTCCGGGGGGAGTTGATTCCAGAGGGCTGGGGCTGCCACAGAGAAGGCTCTTTCCCTGGGGCTCGCCAGACGACATTGTTTAGTCAACGGGACCCAGAGAAGGCCAACTCTGTGTGACTTAATCGGTCACTGGGATTTGTGCGGCAGAAGACGGTCCCAAAGGTATTCTGGTCCGATGTCATGTAGGGCTTTATAGGAGACGTTGCTACGCGCATGCGCAGAAGCAGAAAGCACCAAAATCTTGGACGCGGGTGCATTCCCATATGAGATTTTGCTTTCTGCATAAGCACACTAGCGAATTCTCCTTCAGATGCACACGCACATACGCCAAAGACGTGGAGCAGCATGCAATTAGCCGTACCGGTAAGAACTCACTACTGCAAATGCCTGCCTTGCCAATTTTCACCACAAAGCCTACAGACAATTTCTTTGTGACCAGAAACTCTCTTTTGAACTTGAGAATGTTTTTTCACGTCTCCGATTACAATTCCAAATGCACCTGTTTTCTGTGGCTGTGCTTTTACGTAGGTTGTTATAACGGACTGGTATATGTTCTCCAGAACAGTAATGGCGAAATCCACTGGGCATTTCCCACGGAAGATGCTGTGAAAAGTTCTCCAGCTCTGGATCCTTCCACAGGATTAGTCTTTATTGGATCTCATGACCAGCATATATATGCTTTGGATATATATGTAAGTAAATGTGAATGTTGAGACTTAGTTCATCAAGTTTGGTTAAGACCGTGGAGGAGTGTCCACAACTCACGGGCCACGCGATAGTACCAGACCACAGCCCTTTCAGATCTGGGCCGCATAAGTGAGCACATGTATGCAAAGCTCAATTTCTCCAAGCGTGTGTGTGCAACCACCATTTGCAAACAGGTCTGCGTGTGTGCGCTTGTGGAACCATCCCCCCTTTCTCTCCCCATCCCCCCCCCGCCACTGAAATGCAATGGATCATTCTTCTGCAGAGAAGCAATTTAAATACTGATGTAATAACTGTTCTGTCCAGACAGGACAACGATAAGCAATAAAGAGCCACCCATGCTGTCCAAAATGTGATCATAGGCAAAATCTATTGGTAAAATGAGTCTGTTGGTAGACAAAATCTATTGGTAAACTGGTTAACTCTAAGGAATGTTCATGCTGGCAGCGTTTCTCTAATGAGCCGATGATAAGGGAAGACCAGGCTGCAAGCCAGAAAGAGTCATAAATCTCTGTTCCTGAAGTGTTTCTGGTAGTTTGACAAAACTTACTATTCCATGGAATTCAGCAGCACATGAAACGGGCATGAATAAAAGTCTGTGAAAGCAGAAAAGTTTCTCAGCTTCCATGATGAGAAATGTTTGCCATGCCCACTTCCCCTCAGAATGTCCCTTATATACTGGCAAGGCGTGGCCAAGTGTCCCATAGATCTATTAATGCCAAGAACCCCTTCTTTTCAGATATTCACATCTAGACTACGTTCTCCTGACCCTTGCATCTTACGGGGGGGGGGGGTTCCTCTTCCCCTTAATTCCCCATCATCCTCTGAGTCACTCAATACCATAACTTGGGGTGCTACAGTCTCTGGTGGTTCCTCCGTCCCGCACTCCTCTTCACTTTCACTCTCGGACTCTGATGGCAAGAACACTCGCCTGCCATTCCAGTACTCATCTGTCTCCTGGTCCTCGAAATCCGTGACCAGCTGGACATGGATCACTCACAACAATAACTATAGTGGAATAGGTAAAGATGTAGAGATTGCTACCAAGCATAAGAAAGCCAGTTTGGTATCAGACTAGAAACCAAGGTACCTGTGAATTCTAGTCCCGCCTTAATCAAAAAGGCAAACTACTTCTGAAAAATCTTGCCAAGAAAATTGCAGGGATTTGTTCAGGCAGCCTTTGAGAATCATATACGATTGAAAGAAAGGTGAGGGGGAACTCCTGATCATAAAGTGTTCCTTCGATCTCTCTAGTAGAATCCTCCCAAAAATTCACAGATACAAATTTCAGACACACACACACGTTTGAAAATTCAAAACAATGTTCTTTATACCGAAAATTCACTTAAACCAAGTCCTCTTTTGGTATAGCAAAGAGCACTCGTCTCCAAACAAACTGGTAATTTGTACAAGTCCCTTATCAGTTCTGAGATACTTAGCTTGCAGCTGTGAGGCAATTCACAGTCCTTCTTCTTTCACAAAGTGAAACATACTTTGCTCTGGTTTAGTTTCAAAGCGGGGGGAAATCAGCACACAAAGGTCGAAGTCAGCAAGGCAGTCACGAAACACAACGATCAGATAATCCTCCACAATGGCCAAACCCATAGGCTGCTATTTATAGCAGCCTCACTAATTACCACAGCCCCACCCAACCACAGGTGGCCTCATTTTCTTTGATAATAATCTCTCGGTTTGTTGTTGCCTATGCATCGCTCTCCGCATGCGTGGCTGTATCATTAACTCTTGTTCTGAATCCAAGGAGGAGCTAGATAATTGATCTCCTTCTGAGCTGTCTGCCACACTCTCCTTCTCCCTGTCACTCATGTCTTCTTGGTCAGAGGAGCCTTCATCAGCAGATTCTACCAGGAGCAAAACAGGCCTGTGGCATGCTGATGTCTCCCCCACATCCACAGTCCTTGGGGCAGGAGCTGGGCCAGAGCTAACCACAACATAAAGATTCATATCAAGAAAATAAAATATTTTAAAATAAGTTTGCTCTAAAACATTGGTATGGAACAATGGTCCTTTCACAACTTGTGGACTTCAACTGCCAGAATTCCTGAGCCAATTCTGGGAACCGAAGTCCCCAAGTTATAAAAGGGGCCATCGCTCCACACCCTTTCTACAGTAACCTTAATGTTAACCTTAAATTAAGGTGTGTCACATTGTGAAATGTACATTTTGTTACTCTGGCAGAAGAAGGAATGTGTTTGGAGGTTACACAGTGAATCCGGAGGTATATTTTCTTCTCCTCATCTACACCTGATTCCACATCACCTGTACGTTGGTACTCTGGGAGGACTACTACTTGCTGTTAATCCTGTACGTAACTTCCTAGTTTTGCATGCTCGAAGTTCTAGATTCACCGTAGGCTTTAAAAACTCTGAATAAAGGGGCTACAAAGAAGAAGATTTTGGATACCATTATAGTTACTGAACAATATACCTTGTTCTTTCCTGATGCAAATAATTCAAACTACATTAGTATATATTAATTCAGAGTAATTATAGAAATGGCACATGTTAAGGGATCAGGAGCTAATTATTTTATTTATCGGCTCCTTGTAATTTAATTCTTGTGGAATTGTAACCACCTATGGAAAATGGTATAGTATTTATAGAGATGTACCCAAGTAAAAATTAGTGAATGGGTTTGCATGCCTGTTAATGCAGTAGTGAATAAGTACTCTTCATTATTTAATGTGATTTCGTGTTGTCTTATTTCAACAATAGATTCTTTTTCTTTAAAATATTTGACATAGAGGAAAGCAGAAATGGTAGTTACTCCTTTGTTATCTGATTAAGTTATGTAGCTATAATAAACTGTCTCTTTCTATATAAGGGGGTATAGAGAATGACCTTGAAAGACAAGAAAAATAGCGGTTACCAAGGCAATAGTTAGATAAACAGGGCTTGAGCCCAGACTAGCAAAATACCGTATTTTGGGGAGTATAATATGCATTTACACCCCCTGCCCAAAAGAGGCTGACAATTTAGATGTGTCTTATACTCCAAATGTAGCCCCGCCCACCTACCGGACTCCACCCTTTGGCCTCCGTGTATCCTCTTTCTGGCTGCAAAGTTTGCCACAATCACCTGCGTTTTTGGGCTCCGTGCCCCACGTTTTCAGCCTCCAAATGCTCCATTTGAGAGCTGTTCAGGGCTGCAGGGATCGCCAAAGAACATCACTACCGATTACCACCTCTGCGCATGGCTTTTTTGGCCTCTGCACATTGCATTTTAGATCTCTGCACGCTCCGTTTGACGGCCTCTGTTGCATCGCATTTTGGGGCAGCGATCGGCGGCAAAGCCCAAAATGGCAATCCGCTGCCTTGTCTTACCGCTTGTACACTTCATCTGCTTTAGTCCCTGGAGCTCCCTCCGATGATCAGCTGTGCTTCTGAAGCTGCTTAGCAGCCCCAGCGAGTATACGCTCACAACCAGCGAACTAATTTGCTGAAGTTGACCAGGCTAAGGACGCTGGTAGGTAGAGAATTTTTTCCCCTTGGCTCAGAATACTTTTTTCTTTGTTTTCCTCCCCAAAATTAAGGCATGCCTTATACTCAGGCGCATCTTATACTCCGAAAAATATAGGAATTGGAGAAAACAGCCCCTTCTCTAGCTCATATGAAGATTTATTTATTTACTTACTTACTTACTTACTTACTTACTTACTTACTTACTTACTTACTTATTAGATTTGTATGCTGCCCCTCTCCATAGACTCAGGGCGACTCACAAGAACAATAAAACAATTCAAGACAAATCTAATAATTTAAAAACATTTTAAAAAACCCGTTATTAAAGCAGACATACACACAAACATACCATACATAAATTGTATAGGCCCGGGGGAGATGTCTTAATTCCCCCATGCCTGACGGCAGAGGTGGGTTTTAAGGAGTTTACGAAAGGCAAGGAGGGTGGGGGCAGTTCTAATCTCAGGGGGGAGCTGGTTCCAGAGGGTCGGGGCCACCACAGGGAAGGCTCTTCCCCTGGGAACCGCCAAATGACATTGTTTAGTCGATGGGACCCGGAGAAGGCCAACTCTGTGGGACCTAATCGGTCGCTGGGATTCGTGCAGCAGAAGGCGGTCCCGGAGATATTCTGGTCCGATGCCATGAAGGGCTTTATACGATGTGAGGGAGAAGCCCATTCTGACTTGCAAGGTTCTGTAACCATAGCTCTTACAATAAAAGTGGTCCTGTATTATGTGGTAGGGGTCTCCAACATTGATGGGCTGCCAAAAATTTTACTGCCATGTTGTGGGTGTGGCTTATTTTGTGGGTGTGGTTTGATGGGCATGTGACCACGTAGGGGTAGCTTGCTGGCCATGTGACCTGGTGGGAGTGGCTTAACAATCATGTGACCAGGGGTGGCTTAAAGGTCATGTGACGGGTGGGAGTGGCTTGCCGACCAATATAAGTTTTCAAATAGGTGCTTGGACTCTTTTTCAGTTAATTATTTGAATAGCCACAAAAAGGACAAATAATAGACCAGCGTTTCCCAACCGGTGTGCCGCGGCACACTAGTGTGCCGCGAGACACAGTCAGGTGTGCCACCAAACTTCAGCTGGGCGGGGTGCTGCCGGTGCCTCCGAGCTCCCACTCGCAGCTGTCCCCCGGTTCCTGCCCGTTGCCGCGGTTTCTGGCGCTCTCCTGCTGGGCCCCAAAGAAGGAAGGCGGGAAAAAGGAGAGCGAGTGGGAGCTCGGAGGCACCGGCAGCGCCCCGCCCAGCTGGAGTTTCCTGGCGTCGGCGGCAAGTGTCCTTTGGGCCCGGCGGGAGGGCACTGGCGGTGGGAGCGGGAGCGTGCCGGCTGCAGCGGCCCCAGGCGGTCGTGGGGAGATGGAGGCGGCGAGAGGGAGCATCAGCGCCACCCCTCTACGAGCAGCAAGACCCTCAGCGACGGGGCATGCCGTTTGCCTTTCGGCTCCGTCGCTGAGACTTTTGCTGCTCGTGGAAGGGAAGGCGCCGATGCCCAAAGCCTCAGCGACGTTTGGCTGCCGGGGGGGTGGGGAGGAGAAAATCCTACCCCCCCTCCAGGAGCAGCAAAAGCCTAAGTGACGGATCGCGCCGTTTCCCTTTCGGCTCCGTCGCTGAGGCTTTTGCTGCTCGTGGAAGGGAAGGCGCCGATGCCCAAAGCCTCAGCGACGTTTGGCTGCCGGGGGGGTGGGGAGGAGAAAATCCTCCCCCCCCCCCTCCAGGAGCAGCAAAAGCCTAAGTGACGGATCGCGCCGTTTCCCTTTCGGCTCCGTCGCTGAGGCTTTTGCTGCTCCTGGAGGGGGGGTTGGCGGTGCCGATGCCAAATGCTTTCCCTCCGCGGTGGGGGGTGGAGGGCAGCCGCAGTCAGCCCCAGGAGACAAAGAGGGAATGAGAGAAAGGAAAGAGACAGAAAGGGAGGGAGAGAAAGAACAAGTGAGAGATAGAAAGGATAGAGAGAAAGGGAATGAGAGAAAGGAAAGAGAGAGAAAGGGAGGGAGAGAAGGAATGAGGGAAAAAGGGAGGAAGAGAGAGAAATTAGAAACATGAGAGAGAAAAGGGGGAAAGACAGGAGAAGTACCCAGAAATGAGACAGTAGTATAAATTTCAGGAGGGATGATTGATGATTGACTGTACAAGTATTTATAAGGGGATGTTACATGGGATTGTATATATGAGGGGGTTATGTATGTATGTATGTATTTATTTATTTATTTATTTATTTGTGTCATTTTGGTTGGTGGTGTGCCCCAGGATTTTATAAATGTAAAAAATGTGCCGCGGCTCAAAAAAGGTTGAAAATCACTGTAATAGACAGCATTATCTGTTGAGGAGCACAGTAACATTTTAAGATTTTGTAATGAACCCACAGGGTTCAATATGATAACAAATTAGGCAAGTAACTCGATTTTCTTTAATTGCTATAAAAGTTCAGTTCTAGATAATGATTAAAATGATTAAAGTGTTTATGGGTATAAATATACTATTTAATTATGTCCTGTTATAAAAGTAATTAAGGATCATATTAAGGTACTAGAGAAGAACAATTAAAAAAGCTTTTAAGTATTCAATAAATAGTGCATAAACCTACTAACCCCACTGCGTCCCTCCCCTCCATGGGCGCAGCCGCCCATTACTGGTCTTCAACCTTGGCAACTTTAAGATTTGTGGACTTCAACTCCCAGAATTCCTCAGCCAGATGGCTGAGGAATTCTGGGGGTTGAAGTCCACAAATCTTAAAGTTGCCAAGGCTGGAGACTACTGCTATATGATGTCGTTTTCTTTTTTTTTTTTTTTCAATTTTTTTATTGTTTTTCATAAAACAGACATACAGACGTACAAACATTAAACATAAAATGGGGATGTATTTCCCCGCTTCTTTTGAAAGTATACATTCAAATAGAGAAAAGAATACATAATCAAACATTTGTTAAATGTTAAAAAGTCTAGTAAAAAATTTTCAAATCTTAAATGCAATATTAGTACAGTATAAGTAAAAATGCTTAATATGTTATTTATGTGTAATATATTCATCTAATCAAACATTCAAACTAATCTCAATTACTAAACATACATAAAACAAAATTTTTAATATATCGCTTGTGAATAAACTACTATGTCAAAATCATCAACAAATACATCTAATATTGTTATTACCTAAATAAAAACAGATCTATCTCTTATTTTTTCTTATCTAACCATTTATATATGTTGTTCCATGTTTCATAAAATTTTGTATCTTCTTGATCGTTTAATCGTCTTGTCATCATATCCATTTCGGCGCAATCTAATATTTTAGCTATAACTTCTTCTTTCTTGGGGATTTCCTCCCCCTTCCAGTTTTGCGCGTATATTATTCTAGCCGCAGTTAATATGTGTATGATTAAGTAAAGAGTTTCCTTCTTATAAGTCTGATTAGTAATTCCTAATAAGTAAAATTCCGGGGTGTTATCTATGTCATATTTTAATATTTCTTTTAATATCTTCTCAATCATCTTCCAATAAGTTTTAGCTTTGCTACATGTCCACCATTGATGGTAATAAGTTCCTATATCTTTCTTGCATTTCCAACACAGTGGGGATGTTTTAGGAAACATTTTAGCTATCCTGTTTGGTGGAAGGTGCCATCTATAAAACATTTTAATTTGGTTTTCTTTTAATGAAACTGACTTGGTCATTTTCCAATTATTAATCCAGACTTTTTCCCAAGTATCTATATCTATTTCCTTACCTATATTTCTGCACCATCTTATCATGGTATCTTTTAGAGTCAACTCTATATTTTTGTGAGCGATAAGAAATTTATATATTTTCCCTATCATTTTTACTGAATTATTAATAATTAAATGACTTAGCAAATTCTTACTTTTATTAAAAGTATAAAGAGTTATATCCTTCTGGTATCTGGATCGAATCTGGGCATAATGCCACCAATCTATTATTATCCCTTCTTCTTGTAGTTTATTCCTAGGCTTTAGCTTCATCTGATCATTTAATAATTCTTTATATCTATAAAATATTTTCGTGTCTTTTATAGATTTTGGATGTGTTATTGCTTCTAGGGGGGCTATCCATTCTGGAACATTTAAGAAGTGATTTTTCTTTATGTCCTTCCAAACCTCTAGTAAATACTTCCTTAATGTGTGTCTTTTAAAATATGAGTGATTTTTTTCCTTGTCATACCATATAAATGCATGCCAACCCAGCATAAGATCATGTCCTTCTAAATTTAATATTCTTTTATTCTCTAAGGTTATCCAATCTTTAATCCATGTTAAGGCGGCGGCCTGATGATATAATTTCCAGTTTGGAAGACCAAATCCTCCTCTTTCTTTAATGTCTTCCAAACAGTTTATTTTTATCCTTGCTTTTTTCCCTTGCCATATAAATTTTTTAACTAAGTTTGTCAAAGTTTTAAAGAAAGTTCCCCCTGGGTTTATTGGAATTACCTGAAAGAGAAATAAAACCTTAGGCAGAATATTCATCTTGATTGTGGCAATTCTTCCTAAAAATGATATTTTCAGGTTATTCCATGTTTCTAAATCTTTTTTAATTTCTGATAATAATTTTATGTAATTATCATTTTTTAAAGTTATTGTTTTTGCTGTTAAATTTATTCCTAAATATTTTACTTTCTTTACGGTTTTTATTCCAGAAATATTTTCTAATTTAGTTTCTTGTATTTTATTCATATTTTTGGTTAAGAAAGAAGTTTTGCTTTTATTTATCTTTAAACCTGCTACCTTTCCGTATTGTTCAATAGTTTGCAATAAAGAAGGGACAGTTGTTATCGGTTCTTCAATTATAAACGTTAAGTCATCTGCAAAAGCTTGGAGTTTGTAAGTTTCGTCTCCTATAGTTAAACCTTTTATTTCGGAATCCGCTCTTATTTTAATTAATAAAGTTTCAAGTGTCATAATAAATAACAATGGTGATATAGGACATCCTTGACGAACTCCCTTGTTTATATCAAGTGCTTGTAATTGGTTATTATTTAATATTATTTTAGTCGTTTGTTTTGAGTATATAGTATCTATTAAATTAACAAATTTTGAACCAAATCTCATTTTGTTTAATTGCATTTTTATAAATGTCCAGTTAACGTTGTCAAAGGCCTTTTGAGCATCTAAGAACATTAAGGATGCTGTCTTATCTGGGTGTTGTTCATAGTATTCTAATGTATTTATTACTGTTCTAAGGTTATTTTTAATTTGTCGCCCTGGTAGAAATCCATTTTGGTCTTGATGTATTATTCCATTTATAATTCTTTTAAGTCTATCTGCATAAATGGCAATAAATATTTTATAATCTACATTTAATAAAGATATGGGTCTGTAATTTTTTATTTTTAGTGGGTCAGTGCCGGATTTGTGTATTAAAGTTGTCAGCGATTCTGACCACTGCGTCCCTCCCCTCCATGGGCGCAGCCGCCCATTACTGGTCTTCAACCTTGGCAACTTTAAGATTTGTGGACTTCAACTCCCAGAATTCCTCAGCCAGATGGCTGAGGAATTCTGGGGGTTGAAGTCCACAAATCTTAAAGTTGCCAAGGCTGGAGACTACTGCTATATGATGTCGTTTTCTACTGTGATCTACGGTTGTAAGGTTGAAATATAGGCGTTTCTAAGAATCTGATCTTAGGGCAAATTCTTTCCACTGTTGCTTTTTAGTTACTTTGTTAGTTTCCAGTCTTTGTTTGGATGCCTTTATTTCTCATGTTTAACATTTGGAAAAGCATCTTAAGGCGGCTTGTGTTCATCATTTGTTTTTGCAGACTATGGGGGAAATTGTGTGGAAAACCGTTTGTGGGAAACCTATCTTCTCATCCCCACATTGCGATAAAGATTATGTATACGTTGGCTGCGTGGATGGAAATTTATACTGCTTTAGTCACTCTGGAGAAAAGGTTAAAATTTATTTATTTATTTATTCATTCATTCATTCATTCATTCATTCATTCATTTATTTATTTGATTTTTATGCCGCCCTTCTCCTTAGACTCAGGGCGGCTTACAACATGTTAGCAATAGCACTTTTTAACAGAGCCAGCATATTGCCCCCACAATCCGGGTCCTCATTTTACCCACCTCGGAAGGATGGAAGGCTGAGTCAACCTTGAGCCGGTGATGAGATTTGAACCGCTGATCTACAATCAGCTTCAGTGGCCTGCAGTACAGCACTCTACCTGCTGCGCCACCCCGGCTTTTGTACTATTGTACTATAAAATGATTGTACTGTTTAATAATTGAAACCTCTAAAATAACTACGGTAGTTCAACCTGGGTTTTTCTTTTTTAACATAAACTTCAGATTTGCTTTTTATGTTGCCCATAGCTTTTTAAAAAAAATATTTTTATTGAACATTTTTTGAGTTAAAAACATGGGGAAATTTATACAATTTCCTTCTTACATCCTTCATCTGTAATGAAGGATGTAAGAAACATTCATTTATTTCTAGAATCCGGTTTTAATTTTTTTTAAAACCTATTACTAATTCTTCAGAGCAATTTGTTGCTACCTGCTTGTTTTGTGATATGCATTCATTCTACCTGAGCTACTCTTTTGATGTGATTTTAAATTATAATTCAGTAAAGATTTTGATCATCTTGGTTTTGTTGAAATTTTCTTTGAAATCAACCGTGATCACTAGCCTTGAGTTCCTGAGTTTCTCACTTAGCAAACTGTTGAAATGGGTTTTGATGTTAGGATTAAATTCAAGATTCTTCCTTTGACTTGAGTTCAGTGATATACTGTACTGCCCTACAGCACAATGATCTATGTTGTATAAAATGCTGTTGGAGAAATATGCATTGGCCTAACCTATCCTAGAGAAACAATTGTCAAAAATCATCACAAAGCTATCTTCATTTCTGGTAATAACCCTTGGTATTTTCCTCCAGGGAACAATGGTAAAATTCCTCTTCTACTAAATTACTTGTGGCTCATTAAAATATAGCCTTTTAACATGTTCTAGTTGGTTTGGCCTGCCCAGTAGTATCATTACTGACTCTTAACTGAAACCTTTTGCAATTTGTATATTCAGCAGGCCCACTCAATAAGCCAGAAATGTAGAAAAATGCAATGCATTCGCCTGTGTATGATATACATTGTTCAAAAAAATAAAGGGAACACTTAAACAACACAATATAACTCCAAGTAAATCGAACTTCTGTGCAATCAAACTGTCCATTTAGGAAGCAACACTGATTGACAATCAATTTCACATGCTGCTGTGCACATTCAACTTTGTACAGAACAAAGTATTTAGTGAGAATATTTCATTCATTCAGATCTAGGATGTGTTCTTTGAGTGTTCCCTTTATTTTTTTGAGCAGTATATATTGAGATATATAATTGATTGAAAGAATTAGCCCTGTACTTAGATAGTTTGTAAAAGTGGGTATAAATTTGAACATTTGTATAATGCATCATAAACTCATTAATAACATATACAATTAGTATATACCACACTAACTGTAGTATATAATCAAACTAACTGAAATTTCAGTAACCATTTAAATATTTTATTACTGTCCTACAGGTTTGGGCAATTTCTGGCAGTGGACCAATCTTTTCATCGCCCTGCGTTTCATCTTTTTCCAGAGAGATATTCTTCGGGTCCCATGACTGTTTTATTTATTGCTGTAACAGGGAAGGAAATGTATTATGGAGGTTTGAAACTACATCAACAGTTTATGCAACTCCATTTGTTTTCTGCAGTCCTACACTGGACAAGAAAACATATCTGATGGCGGCATCCACAGATGGCAGAATATGGGTCCTGAATGCTAAGACTGGGGTGGTAGAAGGTAAAGGAGAACTTCCAGGAGAGGCCTTCTCTTCACCTGTAGCCTGGGGATCAACAGTTGTTGTAGGATGTAGAAACAACTACCTTTATTGCTTTGATCTATGTTTATCTAAAGCTAATAAAATTCTGTAGCAATGAGCTTTTTAGGGTTTTTAATTTTCTACTCGAGCGCTAAATGTTTGCATTGATGTGAACTTTCTGGCTCAATATGGGAGGGAAGGAAAGCTGATTTTACACTTGATTTAAATCAAGGGTCTCCAACCTGTTGTGGTTAGCTCTGGCCCAGCTCCTGCCCCAAGGACTGTGGATGCGGGGGAGACATCCACATGCTGCAGGCCTGTTTTGCCCCTGGTGGAATCTGCTGATGAAGGCTTCTCTGACCAAGAAGACATGAGTGACAGGGAGGAGGAGAGTGGGGCAGACAGCTCAGAAGGAGATCAATTATCTAGCTCCTCCTTGGATTCAGAACAAGAGTTAATGATACAGCCACGCATGCGGAGAGCGATGCATAGGCAGCAACAAACTGAGAGATTATTATCAAAGAAAATGAGGCCACCTGTGGTTGGGTGGGGCTGTGGTAATTAGTGAGGCTGCTATAAATAGCTGCCTGTGGGTTTGGCCATTGTGAAAGATTATCTGATCGTTGTGTTTCGTGACTGCTTTACTGACTTTGACCTTTTGTGTGCTGATTTTTCCCCGCTTTGAAACTAAACCAGAGCAAAGTATGTTTCACTTTGTGAAAGAAGAAGGACTGTGAATTGCCTCACAGCTGCAAGCTAAGTATCACAGAACTGATAAGGGACTTGTACAAATTACCAGATTGTTTGGAGATGAGTGCTCTTTGCTATACCAAAAGAGGGCTTGGTTTAAGTGAATTTTCATTATAAAGAACATTGTTTTGAATTTTCAAACGTGTATGTGTCTGAAATTTGTACCTGTGAATTTTTGGGAGAAGTCTACCAGAGAGCCCAACAGAACACAACCTTGGCAACTTGTAAGAGTTGTGGATTTCAACTCCCAGAGTTGGAGTTGAGGTCCACAAGTCTTACAAGTTGCCAAGGTTGGAGACCCCTGATTTAAAGCATGTTAAAGTACTGAGTCAAGATCCCTATAAATCTGGGAGTTAGTGCTCTGTATCAGAAATCTCCAATCTTGGTAACAAGCAGGAAAAATATTCAAGTGCATCTTCTTGTAGACCAGATGTCTTCAAATTTGGCAACTTTAAGACTTGCCGACTTCAACTCCCAGAATTCCTCAGCCAGCAAAGCAAAGCTGGCTGAGGAATTCTGGGAGTTGAAGTCCACAAGTCTCAAAGTTGCCAAGGTTAGAGACCCCTGCTCTGTATAGAATATTATATCCAAAATGGAATATGATACTTCTAGAAACCTAATGGATGAATATTTATTTATTTATAAATTTAAAATAAAAAATTTCAAATGAAAAACAATATAAAGCATATGTTGGCAGAAATTATTTGGGATTGTGACTATGGTGCAGGCTAAAGGCAAAAAATTAGGCTATGTGAAAAAGATTACTGGATATTGCAGATATCTAAAGAAATTATACATTCAGTTCAGGAAATTTCGGTTTATAATAAAATTTGCCGGGTACTAAAATTCTAAGTATAATTATGATGCTTGAAAGACATTGTCAAAAGAATACCTAGAATTTATGACATCAGTTTAACACTGACTTCAAATAAGCTGGACGATTTCTAACCAACACTGTGATTTTCTTTCTTATAGCTGCCCTTTTTATTTAGCGTGCTATAGCAAGGATATTATAATATACTGTATAATTATTTGATGATAGTGTTATATAGCGGTGGAAGAGCAATATCCTACACAGAATAATTGTACATAGGAACCTTTTGCAATATAGTTTTTCATGTAATGGGATGTCTAAATACCTGTAAAACAGGATTTCCAAAATTATGACTTATTTATTTACCACTTTAAAACCAAAAATAGGCCAGCCATCCTACAGGTTACTGTGATCTTGAAGCATCCATCTCGAAATAAGACTGTTCTTTTGTCGCAAGACATTTCAGCAAAACTGTTGAAGGAAACAAATTGCTCGGTCTATTTTTCTCCTCTCCTTGTATAGGTAGTCCTCGACTTATGACCACAATTGAGCCCAAAATTTCTGTCATAAGCGAGACGTCTGTTAGGTGAATTTTGTCCCATTCTACCACCTTTCCTCTCACGCTTGTTAACTGCAGTTGATAAGTTAGTAATCTGGTTTTTAAGTACTCTGGCTTCCCCACTGACTTTGCTTGTCAAAAGGTCACAAAAAGTATGTGCATGACCCCGGGACATAGCAGCTGTCATAAATATGCGTCAGTTGCCAAAGGTCTGAATTTTGATCAAATTAACTGTTGGGGATTCTGCAATGATCGTAAGTGTAAAAATGGTTGCAAGTTACTTTTTTCATGCCGTTGTAACTTTGAACCGTCACTAAACGAATTGTTATAAGTTGAGGACTACCTATATTTTTAAACATACTTAATAATGCCAAGCATAGTTGCAATAAATGTGTTTCTTCCCATTACTAATTATCAGCAATGGTTTACTCAGTGGTGAAATCCATTTTTTTTTTACTATCGGTTCTGTGGGCGTGGCTTGGTGGGTGTGGTGTTGGTTGGTGGGTGTGGCAGGGGAAGGATACTACAAAATCCCCATTTTCTCCCCACTTCCAGGGGGAAGGTGTTGTGATTCAGCCTGAGGCTGCTCAGGGACCAGCTATGTCTCTGCTGGCTCCATGCCCGGAGGAGGATGACAGCGAAGAGGAGGGGGATGAACAGTCGGACGGGGGAGAGGAAAATCAGGAATGGGATGAAGGAGAACAGCATGAGAGCCCCCCGGGGGGGGGCTCTCCCTAGCCAGTAGCTTGGAGTCATTAGGGGATGACGCACAAGCTGTCATTGACATGAGACAGCGACATGCAGAGCAACGAAAAGAGCAGTTAAAGAGATAATTTCACCATTGAATTATTAACAGCTGGGTTTGGGTGTGGTCCTCATCAGCAGGGTTTAAAAGGCAGGCAAGCCCTTGCAGCCATGTGGAGTATTATCAGCTTGGTGTGGCATTATCCTGTCTTGTTTCTCGGCGTCTCTGTTCCTGGCTTGTGGCTCAGCAGCTTTGGAAGACCTGTGGGAGGTGTAGGTCTGCTATCTCCAGCCTTGGCTTGGCAGCTAGAATTCTGTATTGCTGTGTGGACTTTTGGCCTTCGTGAATATATCTGAAGAGGACCGTTGTACCTACCTGAACGGTCTTCTCGCTGCACTGGAAGGAGAGTCCAACATGGGTAGTTAACCAATCTTATTGGTAGAGACTGAGTTAATTATTTACATATTAATTAGGTACCGCCCCCTTGTATCCCCCATGAGCTCAGTTTTAAAAACGAAGACAATGTAAGAGGATAACCAATTTTTATTGTCAACAATCCAACAAATCAAATCCTCCCAACACCGGCGTCCCTGAACTTCAACAGTGCCGGGTGGGTTTGGACTCTCCTTCCAGTGCAGCGAGAAGACCGTTCAGGTAGGTACAACGGTCCTTCTCCACTGCAGCTGGAAGGAGAGTCCAACATGGGATATGCCAAAGATTAAGGCCCATGGGAGGGAGAAGGTCTTGTCAGGGACGTCGTGGAGGCACAAACTCGTTGCAAAACACGCCTTCCAAATGCTGCGTCCGCTGAGGCAAACGAATCCAACTTATAATGTTTAACAAAGGTGGTAGGGGCCGCCCACGTTGCGGCCTTGCAGATATCTTCTATGGATGCTTGCGTGGCCCAGGCAGCAGACGTGGCCGCGCTACGTGTTGAATGACCCGTCAGTCCCAATGGCGGGTTCTGGTTTCTAGCCTTGTAAGCCTCCGTGATACACTCCTTGAGCCATCTACTAATAGATTTGGAGGATAGTCCAAGTCCCATCTTATGAGGCGAGAATGATATGAACAATTGCTCAGATTTTCTGAATGTCTCCGTACGCCTGATGTAGATTTTCAGGGCTCGCCTGACGTCTATTTTGTGCCATCGCAACTCCGATGGGTGGTTCCCACGAGTACAGAAATCAGGCAGGATCAACTCTTGCTTCCTATGAAAGGTAGAGTTTACCTTTGGTATAAAAGTGGGATCCAGTCTTAGTACAACCCTATCAGGGTAAAAGATACAGAGGTCCTGTCTGACTGATAAGGCCGCTATCTCTGACACTCTGCGTGCGGAGGTAATTGCGACCAGGAAGGCTGTCTTAATGGATAACAGACGGAGAGAAACGGACCTCAACGGCTCAAAAGGAGGCTTAGTCAATGCTTTGAGTACTAACGAAAGGTCCCATGACGGAAACCTCCGAACTGGCGGACTATGTTTATTTGTAGCTCCTCGAAGAAAGTCTCTTACCCACGGGTGAAAAGCCAAGGAGCGTGCCTCTGGAACTTGTATCATAGTGGCAAGAGCTGCCACCTGTCTTTTTAAGGTGTTAGGGGCTAACCCCCGGTCTATTCCCTGTTGTAGGAACTCCAACACCGGAATAACTGATGACTCCCTCGGATTCAGATGATGTTGTTCACAGAACCTACAGAACGCCTGCCAAGTTGCTTGGTATATTCTGGACGTCGAAGGGCGACGTGCTGCCTGTATTGTATCAATGACCTTCTCTGGTAGTTTTTGTAGCCTCAGCCTGCTCCTCTCAAGTGCCACACGGTTAGATGTAGCCACTGGGGATCCGGGTGTTGTAGGTTCCCCTGGCTGAGGGCGATGATCCGATCCGGAATCCTCCACGGTGTTGACACCGACAGTGCCACGAGGTCGGAGAACCAAGGGCGTCGAGGCCAGTGCGGTGCCACCAATAGCACCTCCGCTCCTTCCTCTAATATCTTCTCCACCACCCTGGGAAGGAGACTGGTGGGAGGAAAGGCATAAAGTAGGCCCGGTGGCCAAGGGGAAAGAAGGGCATTGGTCCCTTCCGCCTCTGGCTCCGGAAACCGTGCGTAGAACCTGGGAAGTTGGGTATTCCGCTGGGTTGCAAACAGATCCACTGATGGCATGCCGAATCTGTGTGTCAGCTGTTGGAAGATGTCGGGATCCAATCTCCACTCTGATGGATCTAGGATGGTCCTGCTCAGCCAGTCCGCCTGCGTGTTGCTGGTGCCGGCAATATGTTCGGCCGACAATGATGCCAAGTTGTTCTCGGCCCAATTGAAGAGACGGCTGGCTTCTGTCATGAGACGTTGCGACTTCGTGCCCCCCTGATGATTTAGGTGGGCCCTGGTCGCAACATTGTCTGTCAAGACCCGCACGTGCCTGTCCTGCACTAGTGGAGTGAACGCTTGAAGGGCCAAAAACACTGCTTTCAACTCGAGGAAATTGATGTTGACCGGCTCCAAGTCCCCGATTGACCAGAGGCCTTGGGCCATGTGGTGTCCGATGTGAGCGCCCCACCCAAAAAGGCTGGCGTCTGTCGTAAGGGTTACTGGACTTTGGAGTCGGAAGGGAGAACCCTTGCTTAAAGCTGGAGATGTCCACCATCTCAAGGATTCTCTGATTGTCCTTGGAACCCGGACCTTCCTGTTGCAGTGGCTCCTCCTGGCTCTCTGTGCTGGGAGCAAAAACCACTGTAGGTCCCGGATGTGGTGTCTTGCCCAGGGAACGATGCCTATGGCTGACACCAAGGTCCCCAGGATTTTGGATAGCAACGCCAGAGAAACTCTCCTGTCGTGTCGGATGCTGGAGATCAGTTGTCGTATTGTGCGTTGTCTCTCCGGAGAAAGAGATACCGTGGTTGATAGGGTATCTATAACTGCTCCTAGATGAAGTAATCTGGTGGAGGGAGACAGGTGACTTTTTTCCATATTGATTGTGAAACCGTGAGATTCCAGTGATTGCACTGTCCTGTTTAAGTCTTCCCTGGCTCCCGATGGGGACCTGGACAACACGATTATGTCGTCCAGGTAGGCCATCAGTCGGACTGATTTCTGGCGTAGGTCTGCCGTCAAAATGTCTAACAGTTTTGTGAAGGTTCGTGGGGCCGAGGAAAGGCCAAATGGCATGGCCCTGTACTGAAAATGCTTCCCCTCGGCGCAGAAGCGGAGGAACCGCCGATGGCTGGGATGTATGGGCACATGGAGGTACGCTTCCTTGAGGTCTATTGATGTTAAGAGATCGTGGGAGCGTATGGAAGCTATAATAGTCTGTAAGGAGTGCATTCGAAACCTCCTGTACTTTATGAAAATGTTCAATTGCTTCAAGTTTAGTATGAGCCGGCAGCCTCCTGAGGCCTTGGGTACTATAAAGATCACTGAATAGAACCCCTTGCCCTCTTCCTGCCGGGGTACCGGCTCTATAGCGTGAATGTCCAATAAATGCTTTATCTCCTCTCGGAGTTGTAGTCTCTTTTGTGAGTCCCGTATTACGGGGCAATGAAGGAATCGTGATGGTGGAGGCTGGATAAATTCCAGCCGAAGTCCCTGCGAAACGGTGGCCAAGGCCCATTTGTCGGATGACGTGCGATGCCAGGAGAGACTGTAATGCTGGAGTTTCCCTCCTATTGGCATCCCGGCTGAGTCACTTGGAGCGACGAAAGCCTCTCTGGTTACCTCCTCGAAAGGGCCGTCTCGATTGCTGGTAACCTCGGGGTCTGTCCTGGAAAGAGCCCCGGTCGGACCGAAAGGATGGTTGATTGTATTGGTTGTATTGGCCCTGACCAAAGGATCTTTGGGCCTGTCCCGCACCTGTGTTGGCTTCCCAACGAGGATTCTGGCGCCTCGTGTATGGTGTAGACCTGCGGTCTTGCCTCCTATTCGCCCTGGGGAGCACTTTCTTTTTGTCCCTGTCCTCAATGAGGACCTTCTCCAAACTCTCCCCGAAAAGCATGGATCCCTGAAAGGGACTTGAGGCCAACCTCCACTTTGATTTTAAGTCTGCTGGCCAATTCCTCAGCCAGAGAAGCCGTCGTGACGACATAGTGGTTGCCATGCTCCTAGCCGAGAACTTCGCCGCATGAAGGGTGGCGTCTGCTGAGAACTCCGCTGCCGCACGCAGCTTGCTCAGGTCCTGCCGGAGTCTTCCGTCCTCAGGCCCGAGCCTGGCCTGCATTTCCTGCAGCCACATGATGGAAGCTCTGTTGATGAATGAAGCTGCGGCAGCCGCTCTGAACCCCCAGCCGGACACCTGATGCGCCTTTCTCAGCAATATCTCCGCCTTTCTGTCCTCTGGCCTCAGGCAGTCGCCAGTCTCCGAGGGCACCAGCGCACTAGAAACCAGGGTCACTACCGGCTGGTCAATAGGCGGGAACTCCAGGAGCTTTTCGACTTCTTCGTCGAAGGTGTAAAACTTCCGCTCAATGTTTGAAGGCCCTTGCGCAGCCGCTGGGTGCTGCCAAGGCCGCTTGGCTCCCTCCACAAATATGTGGGAGGCTGGGAAGTGTTCAGTCTCGGGCTGGGCTTCCTTGAGGAGAGCCTCTGAAGTCTTTGTCGTGTCAGTAGGATCAGTTGTCTTAGGCACGGCTGCAAGGTTCATTACTTGCTTGGCCTTACAAAGCAAGGTCCTGAATAATGCCGGTTTGAATAGTCCCACCGTTGGTGGTGGTTCAGGCATTGTCTCGTCCTCTGACCAATCATATTCCCTGTCACTCTCCTCAAATTGTGGTTCCTCCAGCATTGACCCTACGCCAGAAGGGGGCGGTGCTGACCAAGGATTTCTTTCTGGAGCCTGTTGAGGGGGCCTAGCGCTTTGTTGTGCCCCCGTAGCAATGCCCTGTGAGTACACGTTGGCGATGATTTCCTGGAGATCAGGGGTCATCTGTTGCCATGGGCCTGATGGACCTCTTAAGCCAGCAGCTGTGGGAGTAAACGTAGCTGAGGGCCCTTGCAGGCTTCTGACCGAATGACTTGCAGACCCCGGTCTGTGCCAAGAAGTGCCAGGGGATGGCATGGCCTGAGGTATAGGAATAAAATGTCTATCAGGTGACCAGTCCCCTGTTGGCATGATCCCAGTGGCCCCCAAGGGAGATTGGGTGGTCAACTGTTCAGGGGTCATCTGCTGCCGCTGTGTAAGGGGCAATCCAGAGGGAGAGGGCTGTAGGGCCGCTTCCAATTTTTTTTCCAGGGCCTTTATGCGCTTTTCCGCTTCCTTCAATGAGGAGCTGGAAGACTGGGAGGCCTTAGTCTTCTCCTTTGCCTTCCCTTTGCCCTTCTCCTTGGCAGCGGGGGAGCTGCTTTTGTCAGCCCCGGCTTGCTCTGCCATTTTACTCACAGTTAAATGAAGACACAGTAAAGTTTTTTGGCTCCACGCCCTTGCCGCTCGCAAAAAATGGCGCCTCGGCTATTTTTCCACTGGCGCATGCGCACTGGAGCCTCCTAGCTCACTTGCGTGCTTTGCCGCCAAGATCGCCGTTTTCGCGCCGATAAGGCAAGATGGCGGCGCCCATGACCTCCGCGGTCTTTCCGGACTCCCGCTTCGCGCCCTTGCCACCATTGGCGGTCTCTGCCAGGGAGGTAACCCTGGCTCTCGCCTCTGCTGCCGTGCAGCCTGGTGGCCTCAGCGGTCGCACTGTTTGTAGCAGCGGCAACGGCGGCGGTATCGGCGGCTCGCTCTCCCCGGCGGCGGCTTCGGCGGCGGCTTTCCCGGCCGCCGAACAGCTGATCGCTCCATCGGCGCGCCTCGCCGGCTTCGGGGAGCGATTTCAAGCCTCCCAGTGGGGGGGGCGGACCCCCCCACCTTCGGCCTGCAGCCTTAGTGTGGCCTCGGAGGCCAGGGACCCCAGGCTGGATGCTCCTCTGCGGGGTGTTCCCTCGGGGGGAATACAAAACCCCTGAGGAGTATCGTTGGGGGTGCTGCCCGCGGAGGGCAGGAACCCCTTGTTGTTCCTTGCTGTTCCTGTGCTGCTATCTGTGCCTGAAAGACAAAGCAGAAACATTAAACAGGTCACAACAATTATTCAACATTTATTAAACAATATAAAACAATTTTAAGCAATTTATTAGCTTTAATTAGCTTAAGCTCAAACTCAGTAAGTCTCTACACTTAGACTGAGTTTTTAAAACTGAGCTCATGGGGGATACAAGGGGGCGGTACCTAATTAATATGTAAATAATTAACTCAGTCTCTACCAATAAGATTGGTTAACTACCCATGTTGGACTCTCCTTCCAGCTGCAGTGGAGAATACAGCATTTTCCTGTTTGTAAGGACATTTTCTGTTACCTGTGTTTTTCTTGAATTTTATAAAACTGCCTTTGCCTTTTACCAGTGTGTCTGGCTTCTCTTTTTGGGTTGGTATTGGCTTCTGGAGTGACCCAGACAGAACAGAAGGATATAGTAAAATCTCCATTCCCAATGGAGGGCCTCTGGTGCCAGTCAAAGTTGGTATTTGCTGGTCCTCCAAACTACTCAAAATTTCTGCTACCGGTTCTCTAGAACCTTCTGGATTTCACCCCTGGCTTTACCAAAAATGTACTTAAGTCTTTCACAACTTTATGATTTTTTGAAATGAATCAGTAAGTAAAAATTAAAAAAAGATTTTTCTATAGAAACACAGCTATTTTATTTATATAGAACAAGTTTTCAGTGATGGACCATTTACATTAAAATTGTGAAGATCAAAAACTGAAAATAGAAATTCTACTAACATAACCTTTAAGTCATTGTTAATTTCGCCCTGGTTGTAATATACTAAAAACAGTTATAGTCATATATTAATTCAGGCTCTTGATTTAAGGTAAAGCAGACACATTTAACAAAAGATAATGAATAAATAAACCTACCAACTTTCAGCATATTCTAGTTTAATTGGAATTAAAATGATATTAGTGTAAGAAACAATTGCACTTTAAAACATTTGAAAAATTAAAAAAGTACACAAAACGAAATCCACAATTATATATGTTTGTAATTTTATACACCACTTTATGAACAATCGAGGCTAATCATTCATAACCTCAAATAATATTTTGCCTTTATCTAGAAAAAGTTACGCCCCAATACCTGTTAGTTAATTTAATCACTGCTGATATAAGTTCCATTAATGCCAACAAGGCTTGGATATGATTAACTGTCTCTGGGTAAGGACCAAGTGTGTGTTACAAAAAGAATAAAAATAAAATTGAGACCACAATTGTGCAAAGTGGTTTGATCAGTTTTAAAGTTATTGGAAGTTATTCCAGGTTTATTAAGAAAGGCTTCAACAAAGCTAAGCAAAGTAACACTTCATTGGTATTTAGTGCAAAAGTTCAAGTTGCCCTTATATGAAATGACAATGTTTAAAACAGGCTTCTAGAAATGGTTACAAAGAAATTATTATATGCAGCCCAGATTTGATCCAATCACTGATGCAGAAATTGAAACCGTTAATACAAAACTCTGTTGCACGGAGAGCCAACAATTTGGCCTGCAGGCGTGCAGAACGGTAGAGAATGCAATTCACCTGTTGCCTCGCATCACCTGTGAAGTAGAGCAAAGGGAATAGATGCCTCCATCGCTGTCCAGGAGTTTTTTTTAATGCTGAAGGATAATTAGGGTTATAAGTGTTGAGAATAAATAGGTTGGGATGGTGGCTGACCAGAGTAAAATTGGGAGAACAGAGAAGCAAAGTTCCTATTGGCTCTTTCCTCTTGTCCTCCTTCCCTGGATTGAATACAGTTTTAATCCACTGCGAATCCTCATGCTTGAAAAGACTGATTTAGAACTATTTACAAGACTATAAGCTCTGCATTAACCATCCCTAGACTTATTTGGGGAGTTTTATTTCCCTTATTTCTCATGCAAATGACACCCACTTTCCCGCAAAATTACCGTACTTGTTTTCTTTCGCTTTGCCCTGTCTACCTCGCCAATTTCCACCCCACTCCCCCATCCCCCGTCCTCTTTTCCCCCAACTCTGTTCTCCCGATCTAGAAGTCTCATTGAGTCGGAGAAAATTAGAGAGTTGTACACTTGTCGTCCCCGTCCCCCCCCCCAAAAAAGGCATGTTGACACAAGTACCGTATATGCACATTAAAATGCTTGTAAATATATTCTAGGCCACCTTCGGGGTAGGGAATTTTGTTAACCTTAGTCATCGCAAAACTTTGCTAAAATTTGCATCCATTTCTACTATACCTTGTTTGTGACAGAAGAAGCTGTTCCTGGAGTCACCTAATTAAACATTGTATTATCTACGATAACGAAAGCGGTAAATTGTGGGTGAGCAAAAAAACCTGATGTCCAGAAGAAACTCAACCTGTTCTTGAGCTGAAGATCCAGATCATGACATTTTACTGTCCCTGAAGGTTGTTTAGCTGCTGTAAGGGTGAATACGAATTAACTTAATATTGCACTGCATGAAATCTTCACTCATTATGTGAATGGCAAAAAGAATGTCATTTTTTTCATTCTTCAAACCCTCCACCTTGGCTCTATATACTGAGTTACTGGGAAATCCTAACTTCATCCTTTAAGTTGTATTTCTAATAGGCTTTCCTGATCTCATTTAAGATGAGTCTTGAAAAAGGTTTATGTCCTGAATACACTTAAAAGATAAAAGTGACAATGGCTACAAGAATAACTTTCTTTAGGGCAGTTACTCAGCTATCAAATTTAGCATCTTTGTGCTTCTCCATAAACACAACAAAACATTTTCTCCTGTACTTTTATGCCTTTTCAGTAACTGCATTTGTTTGGTTGTCTTGAACCAAAACTGCAATTTTTACACTGTTGCACTGTTCCTTGAATTAGTGTTTTTTCCCAATTCCATATGCATAGTTTGTGAATTGGTTTTTATTCCTGTTTTGAAGTGGGGAATGTAATTTGGTAGACTGAACTTCTCTCTCTTAAAAGTGTTTTCATTCTAAAGTGATGTTACAATTAAGAGAAATATAAATTTTGAATTTAACTTTTGTATCAACCACTTTTTTACCCAACAATCTGATGTTTAGTACAATACAACACTATTTTGCATATTTACATGTCTAACTAGAAAATATAACTGATCGATAATTTAGGAATACCAAGGGGTAAACAGATCACATTTTCCTTACAATTAACTTTTCAAATCAAAGGCTTTCGTAGCTCAGCTGCAAGTCTTTTAAAAATAGCAAACATTTAGAAGGGTTCTTTATCTGTGTTGCTGTCCAGCTGGCTGGAATTTGGTAGCCCCAGTTCAATTTCCCTTTTTAAACCAATCCCATAATCTTGAATCAGATCCAATTCCAGGACAAAAAGTAATATGTATTAACACAATAGCTACACTTTCACCTAATGTCATTAACAGAAATATTCTGCTCATAGTTTGCAAAGGTAATACACAATAGCACAGATGTTGAAGCGGAAACTGCTAATGAAGCTTGGTGAACAAAATCCTAACATCTTACTGGAATGAAGGGTAAAGGGGCTAGAGTTTTCCACCCTATTTGTCGGCTGTCCTCCAGATATTGATACTCAACACGTCCAAAATTAACCAACTGGAAAAGGTTGGACGAGCCTCCTTTATATAATATGAACAGTATGGTGAAAAAGCCAAGGTGGTGTCACTGAATCACCACCCATTTTTTATCTCCCATCTGGACATTTTTTTAAACCAGCAGGTACATCTGGAGATAATTTTGCTTTTGGTCACTTAAAGTTATTGTATATCATTATTCCTTGCAATAGATTTAAGACACGAAATCCTTTTTTTAAAAAACTGCATTTTTTTCTCTTTATACACCATTTTTTTCCTTTTTGTTCTTCTGTTTTCTGTTCTACCTTCTATGATAAGACTGAAAATGATGATACAGTTCTGTCCAAATACAATTGAGTTACTTATTCAGTGTGTCCTTATTGTACAGGGGTGTGAGGATAAAATGGGGGAGAGACAAGATAACTTGAGTTTCTGCAGAGATGAGGAGATATATATATATATATATATGTAAATAAATTAGAATGTTATTGTTGCATGAATATATTTCTAGATATGAGGGAAATGAAAATGTCATAATGCAGTTTGTACGCAGGCTACTGATGGCTTGGAAAATCATTTAGAGAAATACAAGAAGTGAATATTGGATGCAACATAGCTTGAGTGTTAATTAGTGAAGCATTAAATACATTCGAGAAGTGTGGCTAATGTTCAAAACTAAAAACTTCAGGAAAAAGAATTTTTTTTTTTAAAAAAAATGGTGCTTTCATTATTCCCAGATTACTTTTCATTTTTCTCTGGAATCATTCTTGCCAGATCAAGAGGCAAATTATTCAAAGTTATCTTGTAACTATGGCAGAAGCAGATCTTTCTTATTCCTGTACCTGAGTGGCATTTGTAAAATGTCCAAGTAAAATAATAGGTTTGCGGGAAGCTGACATTCAACAACACTGAAGCAGTGATTCTTAAAGTGACCCTGGAACTCAAAATACCTGCTTGAACATTCTTCTCATGATCAACAGTTCAATGTCTCTCATCGGTTGGAGTTTGCCCTTTAAATGTGTTCAGGAGCATTTGCTGTGTGAGACTATGAATTAAAAAAGGAAATGGCTCTCCAACCAGAGTAAAACACAAAAGCTAGATCTGTTACTTGATGATCTGAGGACAGTCGCTCCAAGCTTTCGCTTTCCTCTTGGCTAAAGCCAGCCAAGCAGGTTCGGTTGAGACGGGGTTAGCATCCGGCGTAGAGAATCTCTTGGTGACCTCTTTAGCCAAAGGCGACGACGAAAGAGAATCGGTGATCTCCACTGTGAGAGAGAATGGGGGAAAGGTAAACTGTTAACTGCACCGTTGCTGAAATCTGTTGCCTGCCTTCCCTTGAGCAGAGCCCTCGGCATTTCCAGAGGGAAGGCAAAGAAGCAGAGAACAAAGATAACACGAGGACAACAAAATATTTGGGGGGCAACTCTTGTGGTTCCAGTTTTGTATCACCAAGTAGACAGCACAGGTACTGTACAGCAGTGATGGCAAATCTACGACACATCCCTATCGGAGGGCACGCAAGGCGTGGCCCTATGTCCGCTCCCGCTTACATGTGTGTGCAGTATTGGGCAGCCACTTACCGCGCAACCTGGACGGTCTTTGGTGATCGGTGCGGGCACACACGTTCCTGACACGTGTGCGTGCACCCCATGTGAGATTTCGCTTCCGCGCATGCGCAGCAAGCCAAATCTCATGAGATTTCGGCTATTTTTGCTTCCGTACATGCACAGAAGCAAAAAATGGCAAAAATTGACAAAATCTCACAAGCGCAAGTGAAATTATGGCTATTTTCTGCCGGCATTTTTCCCTCCGTGCATGCACCGAAGCAAAAACATGGCATCTTTTTCTGGGAATTTGTCCATTGGCCTGTTCCTGGGCTGAAATTATCGGTTGTGCCATTCCCAGGCCATTTCCAATGGGGGGGAGGAGCCCATGATTGTGTGTGTGCAGCCAGATGATTTTCAGCCTTGGGAAAGGCCCTTTTGCCCTCCGGAGACTTCAGGGAAGTCCTCTGAAGCCTGAGTACAAAAAAATACACAACAGGCAAACCAGGAATTTGGGAAAACAGACTTCCGCTTTGCCCATTGTGCTGTTTTTCACACTTTGGAGGCTTCAGGGAAGTGTGAAAAACAGCACAACGGGCAAAACGGAAGTCTGTTTTTTCTGAATTTCTGGTTTGCCCATTTGGCTGTTTTTTCACCACCCCAGGCTTCAGTGAGGCCTGTGTGCCTGTGCATGGAGGAGTATTGTGCACATGTGCAGGGGGCAGCGGGGGGTGTATGAGTGGGGGGAGGGGTGTGGGCACATGTGCATGTGCTAGCACAGGTACACCCACCCTTTTGGCATGTAAACCAAAACAGGTTCACCATCAGTGCTCTACACCAGTGTTTCCCAACCTTGGCAACTTGAAGATATTTGGACTTAAACTCCCAGAATTCCCCAGCCAGCAAATGCTGGCTGGGGAAATCTGGAAGTTGAAGTCCAAATATCTTCAAGTTGCCAAGGTTGGGAAACACTGCTCTACAGAATAATAAAATTATCTGAAGCACGCTGATAAGAAATTATTAGAACTGAAAGGGAGAAGCAACCTAAATTAAGTAGTATTTTTGCTGGGGGTTTTTAAGTATTGTTTGTGTATGTGTGTGTTGGGGATAGGGATAGGCTTCCACACAGTAACCTAAACATGGACATTACTATTTGAAAGGCTGGATATTACTCGGCAGAGAAAGAAAAAAATGTTTGCAAATACCTCCCAAAACCAAGAATGCATCAGAGATAGGCAGACTTTCAAAGCTGCAAAGTCTGTCTATCTTTAACACCTTCTTGGTTTTGGGATATGGCAGAAGACTGTCTCTTAAAGCAACTGGTAAGATGAAACACATATTAAAATACTTACTTGCACAGAAATCAAAATGTGTTTCTCCCGTGTTCTTTTTGGCCTATGATAACACAACAGCTGAAAATTAACTCCTTCCTTTATAATTTCATCAAGGCTTGATAGGCAGGATGCTAATATATATTTTTTTAATTAGCTGGCTAACATTATAAATAATGGACTTTGGATAAAACAGCAGACATTTTCTACCCAGAGGTTGGCTTTTTTTAATATGTATTTATTTATATTTATATTTATATTCATATATATATATTTGTTTTCGTAAATTTTCACGGGTAATATGTATGTAGATTGTTCTAACATATATATATGTTAAATGTTTTTAGCTGGAATTTTAAAATTAAGGGAGACTAGGATGGTCCCATTTCGGCCAAAATGGGACCATCCTAGTCTCCCTTAATTTTAAAATTCCAGCTAAAAACATTTAACACATACAGAATATAGTTGTCGGCTATAAAATATATTAACTGCCTTGTAGTGGTCCTGGGTTGGGCCTAGAGGCAAAAAAGGAGCTGTGACGTTCCTTAAAATATACCAGGGTGATCCGACATAAAAAAAAACATATATATATATATGTATGTATGTATGTATGTATGTATGTATGTATGTATGTATATGTATATGTAGATTGTTCTGAGTTCGGGTTTTGCCCCGTGTAAAATCTCCACCCCTAACACTATATATAGGGAAGAAATGGCAGTTGCAAACATTCCATATTTACAACAGCACGAAGCTTAAAACTTCAGCCTGATGATGGTGAATGTGATTTCACCGAAACGTCGCATAGACACTCAAAATATTACACGGGGCAAAACCCGAACTCAGAACAATCTACATACATATACCCGTGAAAACCTACGAAAACACTCGGGGCGGCTAATAGATTTTTGTTTCTTCTGCATTCATTTAAAATGAAGGTAGAGTCTAAGGAAGGGAGTAAGAAGAGGACGAATTCAATGCTAGGTTTAAATTCAATTAATGAGTGAATTTCATAGCATCCCTAGAGTTAGTCAGATAAATCCAGATTTAAAAAGGATTAAAATGAATAGAATGACCATGACGTCATTCCTGATGGTGAATACGAGTGAAGAATAGGATTGTTGCTATTGCTTCTTCCTCTACCCCACTGCTTCTCAAATAGTGTGGCGGGGGCCCTGGTTAGGCACGGAGCAATGCCAAAGCGGGCTTGTGATCCCAGGGAACCTACTTTTTTTTGCCAAAGGGAGTAGGCTTTTTTTGCACCGAACAATCGCACACAGCACAGAGCAGGAGATATGAAGTGCATATAACAAACCCTTAAGAAACACCATGTAAAAATATTGAACAGGGATGAAAAGAAAGGAGGAGAGAGACGGAGATAATGAGACAAATGTAAGTTTCCCGAAAGCTAAGACGAGGAAATATGAGGAAGCGTAGGTAGCACTTGGCTTCACTGTGACTACGGTGGGAGAAGAGGAAAGGTCGGAATAAGAGGAAAGCCCTTTAAAGCCCTACATGGCATTGGACCAGAGTACCTCCGGAACTGCCTGCTACCGCACGAATCCCAGCGGCCGATAAGGTCCCACAGAGTTGGCCTTCTCCGGGTCCCGTCGACTAAACAATGTCTGGCGGGCCCCAGGGGAAGAGCCTTCTCTGTGTGGGCCCCGGCCCTCTGGAATCAACTCCCCCCGGAGATTAGAACTGCTCCCACCCTCCTTGTCTTCCGTAAACTACTTAAGACCCACCTATACCACCAGGCATGGGGGATTTGAGACACCTTTCCCCCAGGCTTATTATAATTTATGTTTGGTATGTATGTGCTGTTTGGTTTTTAATTATGATAGGGTTTTTAGGTTTTTTTAATATTAGATTTGTGCCAGTATAATTTTTTTTTATCGTTGTTGTGAGCCGCCCCGAGTCTTCAGAGAGGGGCGGCATACAAATCTAATAAATTATTATTATTATTATTATTACTGTGTTTAAAAATCCTGGCAGCAGACAGCATGAAGCCAAATAATTAAGGTGTCACTTAAACACATTACACCCCAATGACGCTGATAAGCTGCTTGAGTTTTTTCAGCGAAAATGTGCCAAATATAGCAAACATCCTGGTGGAAAGTTGGGGGGCGCAAAATGTTTACTTATTCCTGGGGGGGGGGGGAGTAACAGAAAATAATTGAGAAGCACTGCTCTACCCATAGAAACCTAGGCAAAATGATGAGCCGAGGTGGCACAGCGGGTGGAGTGCAGTAGTGCAGGCCACTAAAGCTGACTGTAGATCTGCAGGTCAGCAGTTCAAATCTCATCACCGGCTCAAGGTTGACTCAGCCTTCCATCTTTCCAAGGTGGGTAAAATTAGGATCCGGATTGTGGGGGTAATATGCTGGCTCTCTTAAAAAAAGTGCTATTGGTAACATGTTGTAAGTCGCCCTGGGTCTAAGGAGAAGGGCGACATCAAAAATTGATTTTTTAAAAAATTGCATTTAAGATTATTCTCACCTTAATGGGAATGGACAGTAAATCTATTCATTGATTAAAGAGGTATCACTCTGAGATCTGGCCAAAATCAGAAGCTCTGGGTGCAGGTTGATTCATGATTGCACAGAATAAAGAATTCCTCTTTCCTTTTACAGCAGGAATGTGTTCCTCCCGGTTCGGACCAGATCACCCAAACTGCTAGCGATCCACTAGTGATATCAAGATGGTGTCAAAGATCCGGTTTGGTCGGTGCCGTTCCGTGGGTGCCACCATCTTTTTGGGGGAATATTGATGATTTTTTTAAAAACTGTTTGGACATTGTTTCCTGTGCTGCTGCTTGAAACTGACCTTTATTCCTCACCCAAAGCACAGCTGATCAGCTCTTCAGCTGTGTTTCGGGCCGATTCCAGCTCCTGAGCATGCGTGGAAGCCAAATTGCACGAGGGAACGCTCACACACGCAAAGGGAGAGTGCCGGCGTGTACAAAATATCACGAGCCAGTGGCAAAGGTAAAGGGAAGCGACTTCTGTTTTACAGGTAGTCCTCGACTTACAACGGTTCATTTAGTGGCCGTTCAAAGTTGCAACCGCATGGAAAAGAAGTGAGTTATGACCACTTTTTTCACTTTAGGACGGCAGCATCCTGATGGTCAAATGATCAAAATTCAGATCCTTGGGCAACTAACCCATATTTAGGAATCCCGGGATCATGTGAATCTTTTTGCAACCTTTTGACAAGCAAAGTCAATAGGGAAGCCAAATTCATTTAACATTACTAACTTAACAATGCAAGCGATTCACTTAACAACAGTCTTGCAAAACTCACTTAACAAATATCTCACCTAGCAACAGAAACGTTGGGCTCACTTGAGGCCACAGGTTGAAGACTACCTCCTATTCTGTTTGTCTGGTTTGGAGAGAAGTAAATTAAATCAGTGATGCTATTTTAGGCATAGTACCAAGTTGGATATAGAGCAGTGATGGCGAACCTATGGCACGAGTGCCATAGGTGACACGCGGAGCGATATCTGCTGGCATGCGAGCTGTTGCCCCAGCTCAGCTCCAACATGCATGTGTGTGCTGGCCAGCTGATTTTTGGCTTGCATAGAGGCTCTGGGAGGGTGATTTTGGCATCCAGAGAGCCTCCGGATGATGGGGGAGGGCATTTTTACCCTCCCCTAAGCTCCAGGGAAGCCTTTGGAGCCTGGGGAGGGTGAAACACGAGCCTACTGGACCCACCAGAGGGCCGCCGAGGGGGGCAGAGGAAGCTATTTTCGCCCACCCCAGGCATTGAATTATGGCTGTGGGCATCCTTGCCTACATGATAGTGCACGCCCACCACTCTTTCAGCACCCAAGGAAAAAAAGGTTCGCCATCATTGATGTAGAGGATCTTAATTGGTTGGGTATTGTCTCTCTCTGGACTCTGCAATCGAAAGTATTTTGAAATTTTGATATTTAGAAAACTGCCTTTCAAAAAAGAAGTCAGCCTGAACGTTTATAGTATAAGTATAGATTATGGTGCTTAATTTAAATCCTCCACAGTAATAAATTATTCAGATGGTTATGGCTCTTTTATGTGAACGAGCTACATCATTTAATGTTATTTTAATGTTACTAGCAGAGCAACAATAAATTATACGAAGTGCGTACAATTTTGTGGAGGGATCCCTACTGTGTGCTGCCTTCCCATGAAATAAAATTAGTTCACTCCCTCTTGCCTTTATCATCCAAAGCTATTGCTTGTTTTTTTAATCAACGAAATCGGCTTTTAAGCCCGAACGGCAGCATTTAAGAACTATATAAAAGAAGTCATAATCAGGAAACGGAATAATGTAGAGACAATTTCTACAATAAACTTCATGGAACAACCTATTTATTATATCACCACATCATTTGCTTACTATCATAGCTTATAATTGCTTAATGCCTTAACCATCTGCCACATCCGTATCCCAGATTTACTTATCGATTGAAAAAAAGCAAGTTTGGGCTTGGAATTTGCTTCCATCTGACCTGGATGATTGAGAATTTCCATAGACTTTTAGCTATGCATTTTGGGATGGACATTTTTCAAACGGGGTGGAAGTATCAGTAGTGGGTTCCTACCGATATGGTTGTGTTGTGGTTCAGCCTGAGGCTGCTCAGGGACTGGCTGTGTCTGCTGGCTCCATGCCCGGAGGAGGATGACAGCGAAGAGGAGGGGGCTGAATAGTCGGACGGGGGAGAGGAAAATCAGGAATGGGATGAAGGAGAACAGCATGAGAGCCCCGGGGGGGGGGCTCTCCCCAGCCAGTAGCTTGGAGTCATTAGGTGATGACGCACAAGCTGTCATTGACATGAGACAGAGATGTTCAGAGCAACGAAAGGAGCAGTTAAAGAAATGTTATCACCATTGAATTAGAAACAGCTGGGTTTGGGTGTGGTCCTCATAAGCAGGGTTTAAAAGGCAGGCAAGCCCTTGAAGCCATGTGGAGTGTTATCAGTTTGGAGTGGCGTTATCCTGTCCTGTTTCTCGGCGTCTCTGTTCCTGGCTTGTGGCCCAGCAGCTTTGGAAGACCCGTGGGAGGTGTAGGTCTGCTATCTACAACCTTGGCTTGGCAGCAAGAATTCTGTATTGCTGCATGGACTTTTGCCTGCGTGGATATATCTGAAGATACAGCATTTTCCTGTTTGTAAGGACATTTTCTGTTACCTGTGTTTTTCTTGAATTTTATAAAACTGCCTTTGCCTTTTACCAGTGTGTCTGGCTTCTCTTTTTGGGTTGGTATTGGCTTCTGGAGTGACCCAGACAGAACACTGCAGCACGCGTCATACGATCAGAATTGGGTCTGATTCAACTGATTTATATTTATGACGATTGCAGTGTCTTGGGTCATGTGATTATCTTGTGTGACCTTCTGACGAGGTTGGACCCAATGAGTCCAAGCATTGGACACCAAGCATTGAGCAGGGGGTTGGACCCGATGACCCTGGAGGTCCCTTCCAACTCTATGATTCTATGACAAACAGTCAATGGGGAAGCTAGGTTTACTTAACAACTGTGTTACTAATTTAACAACTGCAGTTAATAGTAAATGTCATGAAAATCTCATGAAAATAATCAGTTAATAGCAAATGGCATGAAAAGTCAAAAAATGGAGGCAAGATAAATTTCTCACTTAGCAATCTAAATTTTGGTTTTGACTGTAGTGGTAAGTTGAGGACTATCTGCAAAGTGAACCAACAAGGTCTCACATACCAACTCAGAAATAAAATTGCAACCACAATCGCGACACAAAATGTAAATCATACCTGTGACAGACGAAGGCAGGGTATTCGATTTTTTGAGCTGTTCTCTACGTTCAAATCTTGATGTAGCTGTCTCCATTTTTTTCTCCTCTTCTGGCCCAGTGGACTTTTGCAGTACATTTGACCTGCTCACATTATTGCTTTTATTATCTGCCTGGTTGTTTATGCTGGCCTAATATAAAAAGTAACAGTAGAAACATGTGCTAAATATTAATATGTTTATAGTGCAAGCTCATGTAGGTTGAAAGCCTTTGTAAATGCCTGCAACCTTCCAGATGCTATAACTCACCCGACACACATTTAAAATTAGAATAGGATATAATATAGGATAGGATAGGAGAATGGGATGGGATGGAAAAGAATAGAATATGAGGAATGGGAAGGAAGGAAGGAAGGAGTAGAGGAATAGAGGAGAGGAAGGAAGGAAGGAAGGAAGGAGATGGGAATAAAAAGAGAAGGAGGAAGGAAAGGGAGGGAGGGAGGGAGGGAGGGAGGGAGGAAGGAAGGAAGGAAGGAAGGAAGGAAGGAAGGAAGGAAGGAAGGAAGGAAGGTTGTAAAGAGACAGCGAGGGTCTGAGGTATCCTGCCTTAGCACTTGGCTACCAGCAGCCCTGCTTCCTTTTGACATGTGGCTTCTTGGAGGTGCATTTTGGAGAAGGGTCAAAATAAATGCCAAAAAAGCAATCAGTTTGGGATTAAATTCCAAATGAAATTGGGTCTTCAGGGTAAGGAGACATGAAGAACTTTCAACTGCAGGTTTATAAAGAATCGTATTAAAACGAATGCCTAGAAGCAGCTCAGCTCCAGAGGGAGCAAAAGAGATAGGGGTCCCAATGAGGGTCTTGGCTATTGACTCAGATGGCAAGAACATTGGCCTGCGATGCCAGTACTACTCCGCCTCCTGATCCTCGAAATCTGTGACCCACTGAGCCGGACGTGGACCACTCACAACAATGACCATGAAGCCACACCCATTGTCACATGACCATCAAGCCACGCCCACAAAATAAGCCACATCCCACAGAACCGGTAGCAAAAAAAAATGTAGAACCCACCCCTGGCATGGGCATATTGTTCTACCCATGGAACATCTTTAAGCAATATATTCATTTAATAAGGCTAATGTTTGGCAAAAACGGCCAGAATCAATTGAATAAATTATTGTCAATAATAAAGTTGCCTTTGAAGACCACAGGAAAAATATACTGTACTTGGTCCCATATGCAATTTTGCTTGCTGACATTCCTGGAGGTAAATTGCATCTATCTGGCAGATTCTGGATTGATTGTTAGCTCTGTCAGATCAGAAAACAGACAATAACAAAATCTTGTATTTTTTTTTTCCAGGGAATAAAAGACAGCCAGTCTGAGTATCTTCCTCATGTCTTCTCCTTTTGTGGGTTCAAGGCTTGCTTCAGAGTTTTTCATTTCCCCGACAGTTTCAGAATCGCTCACCCAAGGCCGTTTCCTTGGCTCCCCAACTAAATAGGCTTTGAAGCGCAATGTAATGGTTCTGACTCTGATTTTCTATCTTTAGTGTTGCAAGGAATGTGCTTTGCTTTTTGCTACCTCGTTTCTTTGCTTATTTGTTATATAATGGAAGCTCTTTCCATTTCCATTGTAAGCTGCAACAAGCCTAGAAGGTTTTGGCAGCAGGTGCATTTGATAAAACAATTTTAAAGAGGCAGATGTGAGATGAAGAGGATGGCCTCGATCTCTCTACGGCATCATCCTCCCTAAGTGGTAATGTTGGCTTTTTCTGTTTCTAGACTCGGAGCTTTATTTGAGTTTGATCCAGGGGTGGGCTTGAGAAATTTCAGCAATGGATTTTCTGCCTGGTTGCTGAGGGGGTGTGACTTAGTTGGCCTCCTGCATCACAATTCATTCATTTATTTACTTACTTACTTACTTACTTACTTACTTACTTACTTACTTACTTACTTACTTACTTACTTACTTCATTACTTCCTTCATTACTTCCTTCCTTCCTTCCTTCCTTCCTTAGTTACTTACTTACTTACTTACTTACTTACTTACTTACTTACTTACTTACTTACTTACTTACTTACTTACTTACTTACTTACTTACTTACTTACTGTTCTGTCTGGGTTCCCCCAGATGCCAACACCAACTAAAAAGAGTATCCAGACACGCTGATAAAAAGCAAAGTCATTTTATATCTTTGAAAACAAACACAGATAACAAAAACTGTTCTTACAAACTGGAATGCTATGAAGCTTCACAGAAGAGTCACGACGGCCAGACAATACAACAGGCTTCTTGCTGGCACACACACCACTGTAGATAATAAAACCCATGCCTCTACCAAGTTTTCAGCCTTCGAGGCCACAAGCAGAATCAGAGACGCCAAGGATCGAAGCAAGGTCACAGGACTCCCAAAAGATAACTCTCCACAATACAGGAAGGGCGGCCTGCCTTTTCAACCTTTCTGAGGAGAACCACACCCAAGCCCAGCTGTTGCCTATTAGGGATGGAAATACCTGGCTAATTGTCCCCTTCGTTGTGCTGCCCTTCTCTGCCTCATATCTATGATGGCTTGTGCGTTCTCATCTAATGATTCCAGGCTACTCGCTGGGGAGAGCTCCCCCCCGGGGGTCTCAGGCTGTTCTCCCTCCTCCTCGTCCTGACATTCCTCTTCCCCATCTGCCTGGTCCTCCTCCTCCTCCTGTTCCTCGTCCTCCCCCTCTGAGCATGGAGCCGGCAGAGTTCCAGCCGTTCCCTGAGGAGCCTCTGACTGAATCACAACACTTACTTACTTACTTATTTATTGGATTTGTATGTCGCCCCTCTCCGTAGACTCGGGGCGGCTAACAATAATAAAAAACAGCATGTAAATCCAATACTAAAACAACTAAAAAACCCTTATTTTAAAACCAATCGAGGCAGGCATTTTTGCCATCCCCAGGCTCCGGAGGCTCTCCTTGACCGTCTGGGAGGGCAAAAACAGCCTCTCCTGGGCTCCGGAGGCCCTCTGGAACTTTCGGGAGGCCCGTTTTCTGCCCTCTCAGAGCCTCTGCGTGGCTCTTGCACTTACAAAAGTTGGTTGCGTGCAGTCATGGGCTCTTCTCCCCACGTTGGGGGACACTGTCTGGGTAGCAGAAATGGCCCGGGAACGGCACGATCGACAGATTTCTGATGAAAATCGGTGGGGTTTTTGCTTCTGTGCATACGCAGAAGCAAAAATACTGGCGAAAATAGCCAAAATCTCACTTGTGCTTGCGTGACTTCATCGATTTTTGTCTTTTTTTTTTTTTTGCTTCTGTGCATGTGCGGAAGCAAAAATATCGGCGAAGATAGCCGAAATCCCACGAGATTTGGCTTGATACGCATGCAAAGAAGCCAAATCTCACGCAGGGCGCGCCACATGTTTCAGGAGGACTTGCGCCCATGTCAGCCACGGACCGTCCAGGTAGTGAGGTAAGTGGCTGCCCACCGCTTGTAGCGTGTAGGGTGGGCTGGGAGGGGCCAGCCAGGAGTGAGATTTGGAGGTTCTCTAAACTGGTCATAATGTTAGCTATGGGTTTTCCCAAACCCAGGCGAACCTGTAGCTCACCTCTACCTTAATTATTTATTACAGGGATGGGTAATTATGGCTCTTTTATTGACTTGTGAACTTCAATTCCCAGAATTCCCGAGCCAGTTGGAGTTGAAGTCCACAAGTCATAAAAGGACCATATTTGCCCATCTCTGATGTACATAATGCAAAGTTAACAGTGCTTTTGTTTATCTGAACCAGTTTCACTTCCCCTACTAGCAGGAGATACCAGGTACCCCAAATAATATACTCCTCCCCTCCACTTCCCCCCCCCCCCCCCGGTGTTGAGATGCTTACATTTTCTTTCGCCAATTTCTCAGCCTGCTTGGCTTCTCTGGCTTGCCTCCTTTCCTCGCGGGTTGCTTGCTGCTCCCGAAAGCCCTTCTGTTTTTGCAATGCCAAAGTGATCCAGAGAGGCTGCGCGGTTTCCCCTTTCTCCATCACTTTTGAACCGTCGATGGAATGCCTGCTCTGAAGAACTGGCCTGTCTGGAAGATGGAACAGAAGAATAGCTCATGGTTACAATGCTTGGTGCGATAGAAACGGAAGCGGTCCAAAGTAAGACATCCCAGAGACCTTGCATTTGTAATGTGTACGACCTCTTGCTTGAAACTTCTCCTAACTCAGTGCTTCTCCATTATTTTCTGTTACATCTCCCCTAGTAAAAAATAAACATTTCATCTCTCCACCCACCCAAATTCTCCACTGGGACAATTGTGTGCAATATTCAGCATGTTTTCACTGAAAAAACTCAAGCAGTTTATCAGTTTATTATTAAGGTGTTTAAGTGACACCTTAATATATTTGGCTTCATGCTGTCTGCTGCCAACATTTTTAGACACAGTAAACATACCGATCTTTCCTCATCTCCCACCATAGTCACAGTGAAGCCAATCGCTACATACCCTTCATCATATTTCCTCGTCTTAGCTTTTGGGAGACTTACATTTGTCGCATTATCTCCGTCTCTCTCCTCCTTTCTTTTCATCCCTGTTCAATATTTTTCCATTGTGTCTCTTAAGGGTTTGTTATCTGCACTTCATATCTCCTACTCTGTGCTATGTGCTATTGTTCGGTGCAAAAAAACCCTACTCCCTTCGGCAAAAAAAAAGCATGTTTCCCGGGGTCATGCACCTCTCCTGGCATCACTCCGCATCCCCCCCCAGGGGGCCTGCCCCACTATTTGAGAAAAACTGTCCTAGCTACTGTTACAACTTTATCTCAAATAAGCCACTATATATTTTCAGACATTTTTGCTGGTCATCTGGCCTTGGATGTCCTAGGGGTCTTATTTATTTCATTTTGCCTAAATACAATCGATGTTTTTATATTTTTAAAGTGTTCCCATTTCTCAGGTTTTTTTTTTTTAAATTGACCTTTGGCAGTGATGGTGAATCTATGGCATGGGTGCCACAGGTGGCAGAGGGAGCCAAATCTGTTGCCCTAGCATAGCTGCAATGTGCATGTGTGTGACGGCCAGGTGATTTTTGGCTCACACAGAGGCTCTGGAAGGGCATTTTTGGCTTCTAAAGAACTTCCGTGGGGATAGGGGAAGGAGTTTTTACCTCCCCTGGCTCCAGCAAAGCCTTTGGAGCTCGAGAGGGTGAAATACAAACCTACTGGGCCCACCAGAAGTTGGGAAACAGGCTGTTTCTGGCCTCCAGGGGGGTGGGGGAAGCTGTTTTCGTCCTCCCAGGCATTGAATTATGGGCGGGGACACTCACACGTGCATGATAGCATGCATACACGCTCTTTCGGCACCCGAGGAAAAAAGGTTCGCCATCACTGACCTATGGTTTAGACAAGGAGTGTCAAACTCAATTTAATTGAGGGCCGCATCAGGTTGTGTTTGACCTCAGGGGCTGAGTGGCCATGGCTAGGGTGAACATGGTCGGCTAATGTCCTGCAGCCCTCTGCCAGCAAAAATGGACCCCGGTGGGCCACATTATTATTATTACTAATTAGATTTGTATGCTGCCCTTCTCCGAAGACTCGGGGCAGCTCACAGAATATAAAAAACAACACAACAACAAATCTAATTAATTAAAAATTACTACTAAAATCCCATATATATTAAAATCAGTCAGCCAACTCATTCACATGCTGGCCAAGAGCTACAGGAGGCCATCAAAGCTGAAAATGGAGTTTGGGAAGGCGGCACAGGGCCCTTCTGAGCTACATTTTTGCTGGCAGAGGCACCGCGGGTCAGTCCTTCACTGTTTCCAAGGCAGCCCTGCGGGCCAGGTCTAACCACTCCATGGGCCAGATCCAGTCTGCGGGCCTTGAGTTTGACATCCTTAGTTTAAACAATTTTAAAATGGTCTGTTTTCAAAGCCTGCATAGGCGTATATATTGTCCATGGGGCACGGATGGGTTCTGGACTCTGCTATTACCACTTCGCTCAAGGACACACCATGTGGGTGTGCGTGCATGCTCAATATAGTGGTATCTCTACCTAAGAACGCCTCTACTTACGAACTTTTCTAGATAAAATCCGGGTGCTCAAGATTTTTTTGCCTCTTCTCAAGAATCATTTTTCACTTACAAACCTGAGCCTCCGAAACAGTAACTGAAAAAGGCAGGGAGAAGCCTCCATGGGGCCTCTCTAGGAATCTCCTGGGAGGAAACAGGGCCGGAAAAGGCATGGAGAAGCCTCCGTGGAGCCTCTCTAGGAATCTCCTGGGAGGAAACAGGGCCGGAAAAGGCGGGAGAAGCCTCCATGGGGCCTCTCTAGGTATCTCCTGGGAGGAAACAGGGCCTCCACCCTCCCTGTGGTTTCCCGAATCGCACACATTATGTACTTCTACATTGATTCCTATGGGAAAAATTGCTTCTTCTTACAAACTTTTCTATTTAAGAACCTGGTCACGGAATGAATTAAGTTTGTAAGTAGAGATACCACTGTACTAAAAAAAAGGCTTCTGTGTATAAGGGGCGTGCATAAGCGCACCACTGTGCCTACCGTCCTTGTCTTATTGTCTTCTTTTGTTACTTTTTATCATTACTTATCTAATGTTTTATTTGTACAAATTATCACCCTAAAGTTGTTTGACAAAATAAATAAAATAAATAAATAAATAAATAAATATACGCAGAAGCAAAAAACAAGATGGTACAGCCAATAGCGCCGTTGAGAGAGGGCAGAGGCATGGCAGGCCTAGGTTGCTGCCAGTTCCAGCGACCTAGACTACAAAGTTACTAAGTGTTCTATAGAACCAGTAAGAACTAGTAGGAATACACCTCTGCCATGGGGTTGGATTGGACACAACTTTGTGACTAACGCCAACAGGCTTGTATCGTTCATACAATAACTTATATTCATATAAGTCGCCCAATTCCTGTCTGACCAGAGTCCGACAGGAGTTGGGCAACTTATAAATTTAATAAATGAAATTAAAATTCTAGCATGCTGTTCTATAAAACAAATCTGCTAGACACATTTGCTTTCATAGCATGCCTTGTGTGTTTCATGAAAGATTTCCTTTCCTGCTAAGTTCTAAAATTCATTATCAAGGCAGAAAAGAGATAATCCCTTATAGCAGTGTTTCTTCCTCAAATGCAAATATTTGTTAGGTGGAACACCAATAGAGCATTTCAAAATCCCATATTTTTGGCGGGAGCTTAATAATACACCTCTGGAAAACGTCTGGAAAATACTTCAGTGCTGCCAATTTTCTCAAAGTTTGATTAACAAGCTTTGCATCCATCGATTCCAAGATTGGGTTGGCTGCCCTAAAAATGTCAGAACTAGTTTTAACTGTAAGCATCTATGAGTATCAACACTTCTATCTATTTCTAGAAACTGTGGGCGTTTAATTTGGGATACACTTGATATGCTATTTTGGGTGATCTGAGCAAATTTTTAAGCTTGTAGGTGGCACATGGAACTTGGAATATAGACTTCTAATTGCAGAATATCTGCAGAAAAGTCTTACACTTCTGTTGCAAGAAGAAGCAATATAACGTCTGTAATGTCATAACAGTTCCACTAGAAAGGACTTTTGTCAGAGGAACAAGCTGTTGTATAGAAACAAAGGGATAAAGACAGATAAGTTAACGGGGAAAATTTGCCACGTGTAACAGCTCTGTGTATGTATCATATAAACATTATTTGATACTTCCAAAAAAATCATGGCTTATTTGAAGTATCTGCTATTTCTGTTGTTTTCCAAGACTAAATAAAAGTCTATGACATCACAGGTGGGTAGGAATGTATTTTATGTAATCTCAATTTTTGCAGAGACATCTAGTCATGTTTGAGCCATCTTTATTTCTGAATTCTCCTGATCTCTAAGAGTTGTTTAGAAACCTAGAAACATAGAAGACTGATGGCAGAAAAAATTCTCTGGCCTCCGGAGAATCTCCAGGGGGTGAGAAAGGCCGTTTTCATCCTCCCCTGGCTTCGGGAAAGGCTCTGGAGCTTGGGGAGAGCAAAAAATGGGCCTTCTCCATCCCCTCCGGAGAGAGTGGAAACAGCCTTTTTTCGGACTCCCAGTGGGCCCAAAAATTATATGGCTAGTGCGCACATGTGCAGTGGCCTTGAGCTCATATGCCCACTGAAATGCCGTGTGCCATTTGTGGCACGTGTGCCCTAGGTTCACCATCAATGGCCTAGAGGCACAATAAAGCATAAAGGCACCAAATCCATTGACTGAGGATGAATGTCTTCTTAATTTTTAATTTAATGTAACTTTCTGGTAGTGGGTTGTAAATCCCATCACTATTGGTTTGCTCATGCACACATGTGCAGAAGCATCCCGGGCGGTGTTGTGGTTAGCTCTGGCCCAGCTCCTGCCCCAAGGACTGTGGATGTGGGGGAGACATCCACATGCTGCAGGCCTTTTTTGCCCCCGATGGAATCTGCTGATGAAGGCTCCTCTGACCAAGAAGACATGAGTGACAGGGAGGAGGAGAGTGTGGCAGACAGCTCAGAAGGAGATCAATTACCTAGCTCCTCCTTGGATTCAGAACAAGAGTTAATGATACAGCCACGCATGCGGAGAGCGATGCATAGGCAACAACAACTGAGAGATTATTATCAAAGAAAATGAGGCCACCTGTGGTTGGGTGGGGCTGTGGTAATTAGCGAGGCTGCTATAAATAGCAGCCTGTGGGTTTGGCCATTGTGGAGGATTATCTGTTTGTTGTGTTTCGTGACTGCTTTATTGACTTTGACCTTTTGTGTGCTGATTTTTCCCCGCTTTGAAACTAAACCAGGGCAAAGTGTGTTTCACTTTGTGAAAGAAGAAGGACTGTGAATTGCCTCACAGCTGCAAGCTAAGTATCACAGAACTGATAAGGGCCTTGTACAAATTACCAGTTTGTTTGGAGACAAGTGCTCTTTGCTATCCCAAAAGAGGGCTTGGTTTAAGTGAATTTTCATTATAAAGAACATTGTTTTGAATTTTCAAATGTGTGTGTGTGTCTGAAATTGTATCTGTGCAATTTTGGGAGGATTCTACCAGAGAGCTCGACAGAACAGGCGGGTGGGTGGAGCATCCTGACATCGCTACTACCGGTTCGCCAAACAGGGCCAAACCAGGAGCAACCCACCGCTGCTTTATCCACCTTCCTTATGAACCTTTCTAATCAAAATTAACTTTTTAGAAACATAGAAACATAGAAGTCTGACGGCAGAAAAAGACCTCATGGTCCATCTAGTCTGCCCTTATACTATTTTCTGTATTTTATCTTAGGATGGATATATGTTCCTCCCAGGCATGTTTAAATTCAGTTACTGTGGATTTATCTACCACGTCTGCTGGAAGTTTGTTCCAAGGATCTACTACTCTTTCAGTAAAATAATATTTTCTCATGTTGCTTTTGATCTTTCCCCCAACTAACTTCAGATTGTGTCCCCTTGTTGTGTTCACTTTCCTATTAAAAACACTTCCCTCCTGGACCTTATTTAACCCTTTAATATATTTAAATGTTTCGATCATGTCCCCCCTTTTCCTTCTGTCCTCCAGACTATACAGATTGAGTTCATTAAGTCTTTCCTGATACGTTTTATGCTTAAGACCTTCCACCATTCTTGTAGCCCGTCTTTGGACTCGTTCAATTTTGTCAATATCTTTTTGTAAGTGAGGTCTCCAGAACTGAACACAGTATTCCAAATGTGGTCTCACCAGCGCTCTATATAAGGGGATCACAATCTCCCTCTTCCTGCTTGTTATACCTCTAGCTATGCAGCCAAGCATCCTACTTGCTTTCCCTACCGCCTGACTGCCATTTTGAGACTGTCAGAAATCACTACCCCTTTTTCATGACAAAGTTGTCCTTAGGAGTTGCCTTTTACTTACCTCTTTTCAACAGTTCTGGCTTTTTTTCCGTTTTCTCTCTCCAGGGCATGGTGATGGATGGAAAAAACGATTTCTTCTCTCTCGATTCTTCCTCCTCATTCTTGCTTTCACTGGGTGCTTGGGAGGGATGAGGACTCCCTTTACCTTCGCTTTTTCTCCAGCTGGCATCAGGTTCCACTTTAGATATTTTTTTCCCGATGGGTTCAGTGAAGTGAGATCTACGAGGTTTTGCGAGAGGAGATGTAGGTGGTGTTTGGCTGATGGGCTTTGGAGCCAGTGCAGGTTTTGGTGGTAGGGGTGATTTAGAAGCAGATTTATCTTGACTAAGCGCAGACATAGGACCAGTAGGAGATGACACAGGTGCAACTATGGTGTAACTGCGACTAATAATAGTTAACGTGGTATTATCAGAATTAAGCCTTGCATCTTTTTTGTCTTGACTCAGAGATTTGCTATCCTTTAAAAATAAAGGTTTTGCATCCTGTTCGTTGTCTGGGGTGAGCGGAGTTGGCAAGCCATCGAAGCTGTCTCCTGCACTGTATCTTTTCTTCTTTTTTTGCTCTGTTTGCTGGTCATAGTGAAAACGCAAGGAGTAATTGGTCCTCCTTAATTTCACTCCAAATGGGGAGACATTTTCTTCTCCTCCACCTGGTGAAGCTCGCTCCATTTTTTTGGAAGCAAGGTTGGGTTGGGTTTCCGTCGCTGACGAAGTTTCGGATGGGGAGGGTTCTTTATTTGGGGAATACGGGAGACTCGGAACCAGGAAAGATGGGAGATCTTTGGCAAACTTGCACCCTTCAGTATTACCTGCTACTTCCTGTCGCCCTCTGATTTTCCCAGGTGAAGTTCTTACATTTTTTGTACCAACCGGGGACTCTGTTTGGGCTGGCTCATTGTCTGAATGCTGAGTGGACGGACTCGGCTGCATTGATGCATTTTCTGCTTCAGGGACAGTTTTATTCTCTGCAGCTGTATTGGTTTTGGACATTTCTGAAAACTTCTGCCATGCGGGAGTTATAGAAAACTTTGCATTTGCAGACAAAGTCTTTCGTAAGTTACCATGGGAAGTACTTCGGCCTTTAGCTGTCCAATCATCACTGTGCCTATTAAAACCTCCATCCTCTTTCTCGTTTTCTGTACCTTTTAAGATTTTTGAACGAATTGAGGCCCATTCATCCAGGATGGCTTGGTTGTCCACTGAATCTGGAACATGCTTCGCTTTAGTGCTGCTCGGCTTGCCATCAACAGGTTTCTGGATGCTTCCAGGCTGGGGCGTCTCCATCGCTTTCTTTTCTTCTGTTAAACCAAGTAAAGATTTGCAGGCTGTATCTTTTATCTGGTTGAGGTTTACCGCAGTGCCACAGAGTTGTGCTCCAGTGACCAAGATTGCTGTGTGGGGGACACATGAAGAAGTTGGAAGACTACTAGACTTGGGGTCCTTCAATTCTTTTGTGGCAGAAGGAAGTGGAGCCTCTTTTACAGGTGTAACTGGACTTAAATTCACTTTGGGAAATATGATTTCTTTTTCGCCAGAAGACACTTGAAAGGTGAAGCCCCTAGACATTGTTTGCCTGGCGTCAACTTCCTGCCAACGTAATTCTTCACCCAGAACTCTTTCCTGCTCCTCAACTTCAACGCTCACCGCCTGATGAACTCTTAGGCTTCCTTCTTCCTTCTGCTCTTTGCTTGGCTGAGTTCTCTGTTGCTGTCCCGGTTCTTTACGTTGTAGCTCTTTCTCAACAGTTTCCAAATGTTCATCTTCTGGGAGCTTATTTGTGTGTAACTGGTGGGATTGCCTCTCTTCTTTTGGCTTTCCCAATGACAGCTCATCTTCTAAACCAAGGATTTTGTGTCTTTCCAATGGTTGGCTCTCTGTGCTTTGTATACATTCCTCCTGCTGCACCTCCTTTTCAGCCTGCAAATGCCCTATTTCTACTGGTTCTATTTTACTTTGTTCTGTCGATCCAACCGATTTTGCCGATTTTTGTTGCTTTTGCTCATTTGTACTAAATTGTTTTTCATTCAGATTTTGCTGTTGGTCTTCTTGTCCCTTCAGTTTCATGGCCGTTTCCTTCTCTTGTGGTTTGTTTCTATCATCTAAACTTTTGCTGCTTCCTTGTTCTTTCTTTCTCTGTCCTATTTCTCTTTCTTGCTCCGGAATTAGTTGTTGGTTCAGTTCAGACAGCTTTTCAGGTTGAACTGTTTTAAGTTCTTTCATCTTCTGCTTTTCCAAATACTGATGGCTTATTTTTTCTTCCTGAGTCTTTTGCTTTTCTGATTCTTTCTTTTTATCCTTCCATCCCTGTTGGATCAAATTAATTTCTGTTTCTTGATGTCTCTTTTCTTCTTTTGGATCTTTCTGTATCGTACAATCTTTATGCTTTTGTTCTGCTTGTTCATACTGTCTTTTCTTTTCCTCCTGTTGCCTTTGCGACTCCTGTTCATGTTGTTTCCATTGTTCCTGGTGTTGTCTTTGTAGTTCTAGTTCACGTTGTCTCTTTTGTTCTTCTTCTCGCTGTCTCTGGACTTCTAGTTCACGTTGTCTCTTTTGTTCTTCCTCCCATTGTCTCTGTAGTTCTAGTTCACGTTGTCTCTTTTGTTCTTCCTCCCGCTGTCTCTGTAGTTCTAGTTCACGTTGTCTCTTTTGTTCTTCCTCCCGCTGTCTCTGTAGTTCTAGTTCACGTTGTCTCTTTTGTTCTTCCTCCCGCTGTCTCTGTAGTTCCAGTTCACGTTGTCTCTTTTGTTCTTCCTCCTGCTGTTTCTGAAGTTCTAGTTCACGTTGTCTCTTTTGTTCTTCCTCCTGTTGTCTTTGGAGTTCTAGTTCACGTTGTCTCTTTTGTTCTTCCTCCCGCTGTCTCTGTAGTTCTAGTTCACGTTGTCTCTTTTGTTCTTCCTCCTGCTGTTTCTGAAGTTCTAGTTCACGTTGTCTCTTTTGTTCTTCCTCCTGCTGTTTCTGAAGTTCTAGTTCACGTTGTCTCTTTTGTTCTTCCTCCCGTTGTCTCTGTAGTTCTAGTTCACGTTGTCTCTTTTGTTCTTCCTCCCGCTGTCTTTGGAGTTCTAGTTCACGTTGTCTCTTTTGTTCTTCCTCCCGCTGTCTCTGTAGTTCCAGTTCACGTTGTCTCTTTTGTTCTTCCTCCCGCTGTCTCTGTAGTTCCAGTTCACGTTGTCTCTTTTGTTCTTCTCGCTGATTCTGGAGCTCTAGTTCATGTTGTCTCTTTTGTTCTTCCTCCCGTTGTCTCTGTAGTTCCAGTTCACGTTGTCTCTTTTGTTCTTCCTCCCGCTGTCTTTGAATCTCCATTTCATGTTGTTTCCTTGCTTCTTCCTGCTGTTGTCTTTGGACCTCCAATTCGCATTGTCTCTTTTGTTCTTCCTCTTGCTTGTTTTGTAGTTCACGTTCCCATCGTCCCTTTGCTTCTTCCTGCTGCTGTCTTTCTGGTTCCATTTCACATTGTCTCTTTTGTTCTTCCTGCGGTTGTCTTTGGACCTCCAGTTGACCCTGTCTTTTTGCTTCTACCTGCTGCCTTTGTGCCTCTAGTTCTTGTTGCTTCTTCTTTTTCTCTTTCTGCCATTGCGTGTCCACTTCACATGGTTTCCACTCTTCCTGCTGTCTTTGTGCCTCTAGTTCGTGTTGTGCCTGTTCCTCAAGATCCTGAGATTTTTTTTGGATCTGTGCCTGTAATTTTTCAGGTCCTTCTCCATGCCTTCCCTGTTTTTCTTGTTCTCTTAGCTCTTTTATGTGACGATCTTGATCTTTTTTCTCCTCCATTTGATGAAGTTGTTCTTCCTGAAGCTTCAGTTTTTTCCCTATTTGTTCTCCTTGGCATCCCTCAAATTCTTGAAGAAGTCTTTTATGTTCCATAGGACTTTTGAATTTTGTTTCAGCTGTTTGTTTCTTCTGCCCTGACTCAAGATTTAGCCAGTGGTCTTGTTTTCGTTTTCCTTCTGTTTTCTGTCTGTGGACTTCTCCATACTGTCTTAACTTGTCTGGTCTATAATAGCTATCATCTTTTGTCACTTTATCTTCAGTGCCCTGTGATTCTAGGATGTCTTCTCTGAAGTCCATTTCTATTAAACTTTGTACCTCCTAGAATTGGGAAATAAAAATAGGTTTATTTCATGCAGTAGAAGGCTGTTAAAATCCAATTCCTATTGTACATAAATCTTAAAATTTGTGATGAATTACAGTAGTCCTCAATTTACAGCAGTACGTTTAATGATCAGCATTGAGCTGTTATGTATGGAAGTACCTATTTGGGGAGGGGGAACAATTAGCATTCTACCATTTAGAAAAGGTATCCCACTGCACAGGAAGCCACAAATCCTAGCGATTTGGAGACCTGGAACCAACCAGAACCAGGTCAGATCTGCCTTGGAGGGGCAGGGGAAAAGAGAGGCACCAGATGGTGATGGTGGGGGCGGGGGCTTGCAACACCCCACTCAGGGAGCTGGCATCAGCCTCTCAGCCAGCAGCTAAGGAAAACAACCTTGTCATCGTTAGCTGGGATGGCCATAAGCAAACTGATTGATTGAAGAAGTTGTGGATTGCCTGGGTGTCAAGTCTAAGCATTTGTGCTGGAGTGAAGAAGAGCTGAAGCTGGTGAGTATTTGGTTGATTTAATGATTTAAAAAAGAAAATTAAAACTCAAAGGGAAACAAAAGAAGTTACAAAATGGAGTGAGCGGCTATCTAGCAATTGGAAAGATCATAGAGAGACTTAAAGGAGCAGGATTAAAAGCCCAACTTTGAGGATGTTCTTATAACTGACCTGGTAGTAACTGGAATAAGTAAGAATTTGAAGAAAAAACTTTGTAAGTGTTAAGTGGATTTAAAATACAGAGATTTTTTTTTAAAGCTGCTTTGTTATATTGGGAATTGACAATGCCATCTACTAGTTAAAAGAAAATACTACAACAGTTTGTGAAAGCATGTTTATGCTGACAGCTGGAGACTGACCTTGACGAGAAGAAGATATCTAGGAGTCTGAAAGAATTTGAAAGCAGTGTATAACTGTTATTGTGCCTGATGGTACAATGTGTTGAAGATAGAAGATAAGAGGACTTTGGACTGGACTGGATTGAAATATAAAGAGACTATATGGATCTGTGATTTAATTAAAAAAATTGTGAAGTTTGTGACATTAACTTGACAATATGGAGGCGTGTGTTTATGAAGAACTGACTGGGATGTTAAAATACATTTATGAAGATTTTAAAAATTATTTTTTGGCCTTTGGAAGTGGAAAGAAAACAGAAAACAAGCTGGAATATAATGAACACTTAGAATTAGCAATGGTGGGAAATGAAGAAAAAGAAGAACAAGATTACAAAGATAAAAGAGAACTGGGGAGAAAAAAGAGATGGATGAGATTTACAGTGATGAGAAATGAAAAGGAAATTGAAAATAAAAGACAGATTGATGATTATATCAGGATTTATAATGACTACACTGGGATTTACAGTGACAAGAAAAAAGCCGGAGGGGAATATTCATATCAGAAGATGCAATTTAAAAATGAGGGTAGTAATAGTGAGAAGATACTAAGAGGAATTGAGAGCAGACCTACACAAATAATATATTCAAAAGGAAGAAAAGGAGTTGGAGAGAAAAGAAGTTTTGAGTAGTTCAGAGAACTGACAATTACCACCTCTGTCTGGTCCCATCTATTCAAAAGGAATAGTTTCCTCCTGAGTTCCAGCTGATTGGCTGGGGTTTTTTTTGTTGCCCTGCACAGGAGAACGGAGCTGGAGAGCAGGTTAGTGGGGTGGGGAGAGAATGGAGATTTTGCAGTATGCTTCGCCCAGGAGTGGGGACAGAATGGGGATTTTGCAGTATTCTTACCCTGACATGCCCACCAAGCCACACCCACAGAACCGGTAGCAAAAAACTTGAATCCTGCCACTGAATTAGTATTACTTAGTACAAGCAAATGAGGTTTGCTCCCTCTTTATCTATAGCAGTGATGGCGAACCTATGGCATGGGTGGCACATGTGGCACACAGAGCCATATCTGCTGGCACGTGAGCCGCTGCCCTAATTTAGCTCCAACTTGTAAGTGTCTGCCGGTCAGCTGATTTTTGGCTAGCACAGAGGCTCTGGGAAAGTGTTTTTGGCTTCCAGAGAGCCTCCAGGGGGATAGGGGAGGGTGTTTTTATTTTCCCCCGGCTCCAGGAAAGCCTTTGGAGCCTGGGGAGGGTGAAACAAGAGCCTACTGGGCCCACCAGAAGTTGGGAAACAGACCATTTCCAGCCCACAGAAGGCTCTGGGGAAGCAGGGGAAGCTGTTTTTGCCCTCCCCAGGCATTGAATTATGGGTGTGGGCACTTGCGCATGCGCAATAGCATATGTACATACTTTTTCAGCACCTGAGGGAAAAAAGGTTCGCCATCACTGATCTATAGTAACTTGTCTTACCAGTATAAGAGGGAAAGTAGAGCTATGTCCTTTTCTCCTTGATAGCTCCTTGATTAGGAAATTGTTTTATGTTACGATTGTTTGTCTGGTGTTAATACAGTGGTACCTTGTGATACGAACTTCGGCTGGCCAGGAAGGACGTCTTTGTGACGTCAAAGCTCCACCCATGGAATTCCCTATTGGGATTCCCGAACTCCTTTCCAGCCTCCCGACCGGCCCGTCAGCTCCGCGGCTCTTTTAAAAAGCTAACAGCCGGGCGGCGAGGCTTCTCGGCGTCCTCCTGAACCCGAACGCCGACCCCAAACATTTGCCGAACTTCCAGGATGTTCGGCAAAAGTTCGGGTTTGGCGTTCGGGTTCAGGAGGATGCCCAGAAGCCCCCCGGCTGTTTCAAAAGGTGACAGCCGGGCGGCGGGGCTTCTCGGCGGCCACCCGAATCCGAACTTTTGCCGAACTTCCGGTTTCGGCATTGGGAGAACGCTGAGAAGTGCCTGGCTGTTTCAAAAGGTGACAGCTGGGCGGTGGCGTTTTTTTTTTCTTGCACACATTAATTCGTTTTACATTGATTCCTATGGGAAACAATGTTTCGTCTTACGAACTTTTCACTTTACGAACCACCTTCCAGCACCAATTAAGTTCGTAAGATGAGGTATTACTGTACCTGCTTATCTGAGTGTTGGTTGCTGTAAAGAATGTCTTTTTGTTTCCTCTTTAGCTTTTTTATTCTCTCTTTTAAATGGTGTGTAAATATCATTTATCTCTACGGTATGTACATTTTTGAAGTCTATGTACACTTCTTTTACAGATGACTAGGGAAAAAAAGATACATGTTGAATGCAGGTCAGTCAATAAAATAGTGGAACCTGACAGTTATGACTTTATTTCTGAGAAATGATCATCAGTGTCAGTGAATCTCCCAAATGATAGGAGGTAGATCCCATCCATGGATACCAGCTGAAGTGTAATACTGAAAGATTCAAAGGTTACCTAATGTGCTTAGAATAGATAGCTCTGTGTCTTACAATCAGCAGGTAAAATTCAGACCTCCGTAGAAATCAGTTCAATACCTTTGACAATCTGTGCTTTTTGGAAACTCTCTGATTCTTTGGCCTGACTGAGAGTTTGTGCTTCGCTGCACTGTTGTCCAGACAAGAAGTGGCTAAAGGGATGGCATCAAGGTTGACAGTTTCGATGGTTCCAGAAGGAGAATGGTGTCTTTTTGGCCGAGATGACACTTTGACAGGCGTCACCTAGAGAAATCCCAAGAAAAAGGGAAAAAATGATGGAAACAAACGAGATCCTGTATTTAAAGCAAAACAAATTCCAAATCCAGTAACCGTTCTGGACATGAATTCAAAACAGGTTCAAGAGTTCCTTTTATAACTTTCCTTCTTTATTTTTGTAGCTTCCTGTGCCCCCAAATGGCTTCAAGAACTCTCAGAGAGAATGCTAACGACCAGATGAGGGAAAAGAATACAGTGTTCCCTTGATTTTCACGGGTTCGAACTTCGCGAAAAGTCTATATCACGGTTTTTCAAAAACATGAATTAAAAAATACTTCGCGGGTTTTTTCCCTATACCATGGTTTTCCCCGTCCGATGACGTCATATGTCATCACCAAACTTTCGTCTGCTTTTAATAAATATTTTTTAAATAAACTTTAATAAATAAACATGGTGAGTAATAATCTAAATGGTTGCTAAGGGAATGGAAAATTGCAATTTAGGGGTTTAAAGTGTTAAGGGAAGGTTTGTGATACTGTTCATAGTCAAAAATAGTGTATTTACTTCCGCATCTCTACTTCGCGGAAATTCAACTTTTGCAGGCAGTCTCGGAACGCATCCCCCGCAAAAAGCGAGGGAACACAGTATACCGGTAAATTCTTCCATCCCCCACTATTCAGAACTAAAGAAGCTTCTTGAATGAGAAGCAAAACATCTTCAAAGAAAAGACAAAAAAAGTCCAATTGCCTTTTGAAAAGGCACCTTTGGGACAAACATGACTTGGATGAGTGAGAATCTCCAGAGACATTAATTAACTCCATAATTTGAGAGAGGGCACCTTTTCTCCCCCTCAGCACCACCCTGTTGTGGTTAGCTCTGGCCCAGCTCCTGCCCCAAGGAATGTGGAGGTGGGTGAGACATCCACATGCCGCAGGTCTGTTTTGCTCCCAGTAGAATCTGCCGATGAAGTCTCCTCTGACCAAGGAAGCGTGAGTGACAGAGAAGAGGGGAGTTTGGCAGACAGCCCAGGAGGAGATCAGTCATCTGTATCATCCCTGGATTCTGAACAAGAATTAATGACACATCCACGCATGCATAGAGTGATGCATAGGAGACAACAACTGAAGGATTATTACAAGAGAAAATGAGGCCACCTGTGGTTGGGTGGGGCTGCTGTAATTAGTGCTACAGATAAAAGTGCAGCCTGGTGTTTTAGCCTCATGGCAGTTTATCTGATTCATTGTTTCATCAAGATCGTGGGTTTTGCTCTTCAGGATTGTGTGTGTAGACTCTCTGGACTTTAGAATTGGACTTAATTTCCCAGTTATTGGGTGAGCAATTGGACTGCATTTAACCTGTGCCTTGTGTGTTCCAGAAAATTCCTTTGACATTTAAAAAGGGAGCTGTTTATGTTTTTCTGATTATAAAAACTTTTGGGTTTTCCTTTTATCGTGTGGTGTGTGTCTTCCTGGACTAATTACCCTGTAATTGTGGGTGGTTGAGACACGCCGGCAGAACACACCCAATATATTTTTTTTTCTGAGCTCTCTAGTTCAAGACTCATTGCAACCAGGAAGGGGTTGCCGCTCCTGCTCCTTGCAGCTCTGCCTCTCCGGCATGAACACGTGTGTGTCCGAGTGAGATTTCCCTTTTGTGTATGCACAGAAAGCAAAATTTCATGAGGGATACACCCGCATGCAAGATTTTGGTGATATTTTTGCTTCCGTGCATGCACAGAAAGAAGAATTCATCAAAATCACACATGTGTGTGCATCCTCTCATGAGATTTTGCTTCCTGCGCATGCAAAATCTTGCTCAGATGCACATGCATACATGCCGGAGACGTGAAGATGTGCGTGCAGCTCAATTTTCGCTACTGGTAAGATGGCATTGACCATACCGGTAGAAACCCGCTACCGATTGTAACTACCATATTTTTGGGTGTATAAGACGCACCTTTTGCCTCTCTAAAAGAGGCTGATAATTAAGGTGCATCTTATACTCTGAATGTAGCTTTTTTCTCCAGCCCTAACTAGCTGCTAACAATCTTCTCAGCTCTTACCTTGCAGGCTCTTTCATTGTATCTCTCTGCTAAGAATGTTTTCCAAGCCCTAAATCTTTGCAGGATTTTTTTAATTACTGTAACTTGCTCTGAGTAAGTTTCTTTCCAGCCCTAACCAGGTGCTAATGATGTTCCAAGCTCTTACCTGCTTGCAAGCTCTTTCATTATTACTCTCTGCAAAGAATGTTTTCCAAGCCTTAAGCCTTTGCAGGGTTTTTTCCATTGCTCTATTTGCTGAGACAGTTTCTTTCCAGGTGCTAATGATGTTCCCAGCTCTTACTGGCTCGCAAGCTCTTTCATTGTTATTCTCTCTCAGAATAAAATAAATAAATAAGCCCTTAACCAGGGGATAAAATAATGTGCTGAAGCTGACCAGGCTAAGGATACTAGCCAGATGAATACCTGGAAAGCAGATTCTTTTCCCTATTTTTCTCCCCCAAAACTAATATATTTCGTTGCGTCTTATATTCTGAAAAATATTGTAAAAATATATTGGCACAAAATTCATTTTTAGCTGAACAAACTTTCAAGAGACGTTCCTTGGATACCAACAAATTGCTTTGTCATTGTGAGTTAACGTCTTCTAAAAACCTTCTTCGGTGATCTTCCACCCACTGAAACAACAGCATGGGGAGTTGATTGGAGACCTTTCCCATCATAAACGCCTACCCCTGCCACTGCACACGTAAGAGCCGGTACCAGGCAAGTATTTCTTTGGCTTTCGCAACAGCAAATGTATGACAAAGTGCCCCCCTTGAACATTCCCCCGTTAACAAAACCATGTGACAAAAATCTCTTCCGATGGTAGCTTTTCCTACGAATGATGTTCCCATATTTATGCCTTATTAGTGAAGTTCTGAACAAAGCTGGGGAGAATCTTTAAGCAGACACAATCGATTATTAAAGTTGCTTTCCCAAAAAATTCTGCATTACATCCTGAACAAAAGTTTACATTTTAGTAATCCAGGAAGTACAGTGGAACCCCGACATAAGAGCTGCTCTACTTAAGAGCAACTCGAGATAAGAGCTGGGAGGGGAGAGATATTTTTGTTCTACTTACAAGCCCAAATTCGAGATACAAGCGCCAAGGAGCTGTCTCCTGAAGCCAAACGCTAACTTCCGCGTTCGGCTTCAGGAGACAGCTGCGAAGCGGCGCGCGTGTTTTAAAAGGTTGCAGCCGGCCTGGGGGGCTCGGGGGGGGTGCTTGCAGCTTTCTTTCTTGCTCTTTTTCTTTCTCTCTTTTACCTTCCCTTCCTCTATTTCTTCTTTTCTTTCTCCTTCCCACCTTCTTCCCTCCCTCCCTCCTTTCACTCATTCCTCTCTTACTCTCCCCTTTCATAAGTTTCCTTGCTTCCTTCCTCTGTTCCTGTCCCTTCCCCCTTTCTTTCTTTCTTTCTTTCTTGCTCTTTTTCTTTCTCTCTTTTACCTTCCCTTCCTCTATTTCTTCTTTTCTTTCTCCTTCCCACCTTCTTCCCTCCCTCCCTCCCTTCACTCATTCCTCTCTTACTCTCCCCTTTCATAAGTTTCCTTGCTTCCTTCCTCTGTTCCTGTCCCTTCCCTCTTTCCTTCCTTCCTTCCCACCCTCCGTCCATTCATTCACCCATTCCTCTCTTGATCGCTTAAAGCCGGTCCCTGGTGCAAAAAGGGTTGGGGACCTCTGTCCTACAGGATTGGGTGGCAGAGAAGTTGAACATATGTAAATTTAAAAGTTTAAGAAAGTTTACAAGTTAAGTGAAAGAAACTTCATTATTCATTTATATGTACATGTACATTTCTTCATTAAAAACATGTCTTTCTGCATAATTTAGACTAACTTTGTGAGTTTTTTGAGGGCTGGAACCAATTAAAATTATTTACATTAATTCCTATGGGGAAAAGTCGTTCGAGATAAGAGCTGCTCGACTTAAGAGCCCAGGTCCGGAACGAATTAAACTCGTATCTCGAGGTACCACTGTATAGCTATTATCTGCTAGTGATGATGTTCGTCCATCGTGTTAGAAAAGGACCTTCACATCTAACAGATTGTTGTTGTTAGCCGCCCTGAGTCTACGGAGAGGGACGGCATACAAATCTAATAAACAAACAAACAAACAAGCAAACAAATAAATTGTACTGTAGGTGCTTCATCACTGAAAGATTTTAAGAAAAGACTGGCCAGCCACCTGTTCAGTCTGAAAGCAGTGGTGGCACCCAGTGAAGGGCTACCAACATTTTTACTACCACACTGTGGGCGTGGCTTATGCAGGACGCCCTACATTTTCTTTCAACATCTTTCAGTGCAAATTGGGTGCTCTTGGGTGGAGTTCCATTTTTGCTACCCCACTGTGTGTCCCCCCTGTCTGAGCAGTAGCCCACCCCTGATGGCGCCTAAGGCGCCACTGAGAAACAGCTTGGGTGCATGACAGACCTCGGTCACTGCTGGTTCCAGTGACCCAGGCGATCAAATTACTAATGGTTCTATAGAACCAGCCTGAACCGGCAGGAGTCCCTCTCTGGCTGAGCCCATCCTAGAAATAAAGATGCTAAAAGACAGCAGTTTGCTTTGTGGCGTGCCAACTTTTCATTTTGAAAGACTGGATGGGAGGATGGTTAAAATAACTCAAAACAATGAAAAACTAATTTTGTTTTTCAATTTTGCCAGGTGGTGCAAATAAACCGACTGGAACCAATAGAAGGTCAACAGGCACAAGCGATAAATATCATAACATTTAAAGCCATACATGGTTTTATCTCAGCAGCTACAACTCCAGGTTCAGAGGTAGAGGTCTGAGCTGCCCATTAAAAAATGTGATTAGACATTTGGTGCAATTTGTTGTAATATTAGAAGTGGCCCCTAAGAAATAAGTGCCACTAATGTTTTATTTCTGTTACCTTTTCATCTCTGTCCTGACTTCTTTCGCCCAGACCTGCGGGACTTAAGGAATCTGGCATCACAACTGACTAGGAAAAAATATATATAAATATCATACAAAACTATTGCAACTTCCGATATATTGTAGATTCATATTTTCTAGAAGCACCAAATGCCTTTATATTATAGTCAAAAGAAGATCCCATTACAATGTTTTGTTGTAATACCTAATCTAATTCCATTTCAATTTGTTGGACAAATTGAATAAACAAATTTGCTCCCTTCTTTTCCAGTTATTTAAAACCATGAAAGAAGAAGCTGGATGGCAAGCCTAAAAGAATGGATGTTTTTCTAGTTTTCCTCCCTTTACCTTTGATACAGCTATGAAAAAACAACACGAAAAAGCTTATTTTTTAAAAAAACCTATGAATTTAGTAAGAGTTTAATGAAGGTTATTCATAAATGCATGCACTACTTATGTATAAGGGAGTGGGTCAATTGTGTGTTATAAATCCAAATATTCTCATGTTTTTTAAAAAAATGATTGGATCAATTGAGTGTGCACTGTAATCCAAATGTTCTCACCTTTCTTTCTTTCTTTTTTTAATGTGTCCAGTCCTACTAAAAAGTCAAGCTAGAGGCAAAATATGCATTCATTTTGTCTCCTTTATTAAAAGCCTCTTCCCATTTTGGATGCTGTTAAGCAATATATACACAGTCCTTATGCACCAAAGCATATGCACCAAAGATAAATTCCTTGTGTGTCCAATCACACTTGGCCAATAAAGAATTCTATTCTATTTATTCTATTCTACTCCAATGTCGTCTGGAGAAGAACATTCCTAAAAGACCTTTTAAAAAGGTTTCTGCAGTAGGAAGCATTTGATCTTCATCAAAAGTCAAGAAACTTGGAGTTTTGGTGCAATTATCCTTTGGCAATCATTTACCCGAGGGATGGGGTATATAAATCACAGGCCACACATGGTGTGCCAGTCCTATTTTTTGTGGCCCCAGAAGACTTCTGTAACCATCCCACCAAACCAAAACAAAGGCACCCAAAGGTAACTGAACTTTCAGATTTTTCTTTGAAGACATTTCGCTGGACGAGCTTCAGAGCTGCAGAAGCTCCTTGGATGAGAAGCAAAATGTTTTCAAAGAAAAATCAGAAAGTCCATCTGCCTCTTGAAAAAAAAGCACTGTTGGGACAACCATGACCTGGATGATGGAGAAGCTCCACAGACAAAACAAGGCACATATTTTGCTCATAAGTGTCACTAGCAATACTCTTTGTGATCCTAAGAAATAGGAAAAGGCTTTAAAGATGAGATTAGGGAACAAAGGACCAAAGAGTTGTCAATCCCTGGTTAAAGCCTTGTATTTTCTATCCTTGTTTCAGTTATTGATAAGAGTCAATAGATTAGAATCTTTGCTTTGCTCCAGGATATTTTGCTGAAATTAGGTACAACAATTCTTCCTTTCTACATAAGCAACCCAACCATGCAATTTCTCCAACCCTTGGCAAAGCAATAGGACCAGGAGTAGATCCTAGAAAAAGATGGGTTTGACTTTACCCTCAGGAATTGCACGCATGGCTTTATGTGCTCGTCTCCATCTAGAGCAGTGATGGCAAACCTATGGTACGGGTGCCACAGGTGGCATGGGGAGCCATATCTGCTAGCACGCGAGCCGTTGCCCTAGTTCAGCTCCAACGTACACGTGTGTACTGGCCAACTAATTTTTGGATCGCACAGAGGCTCTGGGTGGGTGTTTTGGGGTCCCAGAGAGCCTCCGGATGGATGGGGGAGGGCGTTTGTACCTTCCTCTGCCTCCAGGGAAGCATTTGGAGCCTGGGAAGGGCAAAACACAAGCCTACTAGGGCCACCAGATATTGGGAAACAGGCCGTTTCCAGCCTCCAGAGGGCCTCCAGGGAACAGGGGAAGCTGTTTTCGCCCTCCCGAGGCAGTGACTTATGGGTGTCAGTGCTCACACATGCACGATAGTGGGCGCGCACGCTCTTTCAGAACCCAAGGGAAAAAAGGTTCGCCATCACTGATCTAGAGCTTCCCTTAGCCTTTGAATCCAAAAGACTACACTGTTAAAACAATATGTTGTCATAGTTAGTGGGTACACAGCTTTGAATTGTAAAGAATTAACTGCACTAGTCAAAAAACCAGACCCCCTTGAATCAGATTTCATGATTTGCAGAGACTCCCAGTGCCTGAAGGAACAGGAGGCTGTACTTCAAGTATATAAAGTTGTGCACTTAGGGAATACGGTGGCTCAGTGGCTAAGAGGCTGAGCTTGTCGATCAGGAAGTCTCCCAAATACTGGATTTCTTTGCGATACATAATTCATCATCCTTGAATGATGTCATTGAACATCTTCTATAAATGTTCGTTTTGAAGACTGGTAATTGGCCCTTCACTGTCAATTACTTACTTTGTGGTGGTTCTCTGGAAGGACCACATCTGGTGGCATCACCGTCTCCATGGGGTTATTCAGCAACACATCTGCTTCCAAACTTCCACTAGCTTCCCCGGGTGTTTTTACAGATACTGTCATTTGTGAGGGTTGGCCAAATTTAATATTCTTGGCCAACTGTTGCTGAAAATCAAAATACAATTGTATATTAGAAAGAGGGAAGCAGGGACAGTGCGTTCTTAATTCGATAGCTTGGGTTTAGTAATCAAGGGCATTCATGCAGGGGGCAAGGATGTCAGGATGGCACCTATGCCAAGTTGACCCTGAGCCGTGGTGGTGCAGTGGTTAGAATGCGGTATTGCAAACTAATTCTGACAACGGCCAGCAGTTCGATTCTGAACCGGCTCAAGGTTGACTCAGACTTCCATCCTTCCGAGGTCAGTAAAATGAGGAGCCAGATTGTTGGGGGCAATAGGCTGACTTTGTAAAACCACTTAAGAGAGGGTTGCAAAACACTGTGAAGTGGCATATAAGTCTAAGTGGCACTGCTATTGCTATAACTAAGTCATAAGAGCCGCATTCCGTTTTAAAGAAGTTTTGTAAGGATCACATATGTAAAAAACAACTACAGATTGAGATACACAATAACACTGCCCCTTTAACACATAGACATTTCTATTAGGGGATGAGATATAAATATTAAAATATTGGGTGAAAGAGAAAGCAATTTCTACAAAAAGGAAAATAAAATGGGGCTCAACTATCCATACAGCCTTATCAATATCAAGAGGCTACTCTAGGTTTAAAACATATATATATATACAGTGTTCCCTCGATTTTCGCGGGGGATGCGTTCCGAGACTGCCCGCGAAAGTCGAATTTCCACGAAGTAGAGATGTGGAAGTAAATACACCATTTTTGGCTATGAACAGTATCACAAACCATCCCTTAACACTTTAAACCCCTAAATTACCATTTCCCATTCCCTTAACAACCATTTACTCATCATTATTACTGGTACTCACCGTTGAATAAGACACTTAGTGATCCTGGTATTTATAAACATAATTATTTATTAACAATAATTATTATTTTTTGTTATTTATTTGCAAAAATTATTAGTTTGGCGTATGATGTCATCGGGCAGGAAAAACCGTGGTATAGAAAAAAACCCGCGAAGTATTTTTTAATTAATATTTTTTGAAAAACCGTGGTATAGGCTATTCGCGAAGTTCGAACCCGCGAAAATCGAGGGAACACTTTATAGCCTTTTATAGAAGGAAGGCAGCTCAGGTCTCGCTGTGTTTGCCCTAGAACAAGGACAGAAGCACCAGCCTGAAGATGACGGGTGGGACCTCATTGAAACGTCGCCAAGGGAAGAAACCCGAATATACCAAGACCGCCATACCTGTACCCGTGAAAATATACATGGGTATATACTGCTCAAAAAAATAAAGGGAACACTCAAATAACATATCCTAGATCTGAATGAATGAAATATTTTCATTTAATACTTCGTTCTGTACAAACTTGAATGTGAACAACAGCATGTGAAATTGATTGTCAATCAGTGTTGCTTCCTAAGTGGACAGTTTGATTTCATAGAAGTTTGATTTACTTGGAGTTATATTGTGTTGTTTAAATGTTCCCTTAATTTTTTTGAGCAATATTCCAATTATCTTGAATTTTCATTTTAAAATACTACAGAGAATCTTACAAAAGTGGGAGAGTGGGGAATTTTTTTTTTGAATTGATCAAGTTAGGTTTCAACTTTCCCCAACTTTCACAAAAGGGCATTGCAAAAGTCTTGCGAGATTAGGGATTTTTAACAATATGGGACATGTATTTTGCCTTTTTTTTGGTCTCCGAGCTAGAGTTTGAGGATGCAGACAGGCAGCTAAGCTTGAATCACAAATTGCAGCTCAGCTGGTACTTTACAAATGGGCTGTCTGTCATTCCATGTTCTTCAAGCAATGTCCACCCTTTCACTCTTTGTCCAGCCTTCCTAATGTGGTACCCATACCTGATACTGATACATTGGCGTTTAACTCTCAGCATCTCAAAAGTAAGAGAACATCTCTAAGAGGCTCTACAACTACACCCTGCTTCCCTGAGAGCATCTTTTCCTTCTTTCTCTGCCATTTGACCTATTCATGGATATTGTCCCTCAGGCATGGGCAGTGAAGGGTTGCTCATCTTCGGCACTACTGGAGCACCCTCCTCGGCCGTTACGGGTGTGCAGGCACAAGATTCAGCCTCTGCGCATGCGCGGCAAGCGAAATCTCAAGCGGGGGCGTGGTGGGGGCGTTAGGAACACTCTCCCATTTTGGGTTTCTGTTACCTTCCCTGCTGGTTCAGAAGTGTTTGTGTGTGTGTCGTGTCAGAAGTTACATCCGGGTACTGACCTTCTGCACATGCGCGGAAGCCTTTGCACATGCGCAGAGGGTTATTTGCCAGCCACTTTCAAGCAGCAGCGACCAGGGAAACGGTTCAGGGGTGTGGCAAGCCAGTCTTCACTACTGGTTCAGTGACTGTGGCCAAATTTCCACCACCGGTTCACACAAACCGGTCCGAACGGTAGGAACCCACCACTGTTGTCCCTACATTTTCTCCTTCTTCTTGTTTTATAGAAAACAACCTCTTCTTCCTAAGAATGAATTGACAATGTTCCCATTAACAGGGGGAAATGGGCAGAAATATGACTTGCATTTCATGTTTCTCTATATTTAATGTAAGATTGAGCCTATTGGATCTTGTCTACAAACATGTGAGTATAGATGTTTCTTCATCTTATATTATTTATTTATTTATTCAATTTTTTTATGCCGCCCTTCTTCTTAGACTCAGGACGGCTTGCAACATGTTAGCAATAGCACTTTTTAACAGAGCCAGCATATTGTCCCCACAATCCAGGTCCTCACTTTACCCGTCTCGGAAGGATGGAAGGCTGAGTCAACCTTGAGCCGGTGATGAGATTTGAACCGCTGACCTGCAGATCTATAATCAGCTTTAGTGGCCTGCAGTATTGCACTCTACCTGCTGCACCACCTCGGCTCATTATGCCATAGGCCAGAGATGGCAAACCTATGGACACATGCCACAGGTGGCACACGGAGCTATATATGTGGGCACGTGAGGTGTTGCCCTATGTTACAAACTAATTCAACTCCTATCATCAAACGATGCCTTAAACACTACACACCATAACTAGACACAAAAACATTTTTTTCCCGAATGCCATCACTCTGGTAAAGAAATAATTCCCTCAATATTGTCAAACTATTTCCTAAGTATGCACTACTAGTAATATTCTCATCGTTCCCATCACCCATTCTCCTCTCACTAATGACTGTATCTTTGTTGCTTGTATCCTTACAATTTATATTGACTGGTTCCTAATATGATTTGATTGCTTATATGTACCCGGATTATCATTAAGTGTTGTACCTTATGATTTTTGACAACAATAACAAGAACAACAACAGCAGCAACAACAGCAACAACAACAACAACAACAATAATAATAATAATAATTTATTAGATTTGTATGCCGCCCCTCTCTGCAGACTCAGGACAAACTTTTCTTTTCTATTATGTGCACTGAGAACATATGCACCAAGACAAATTCCTTGTGTGTCCAATCACATTTGGCCAATAAAATTCTATTCTATTCTATTCTATTCTATTCCAATCCAATCTGTTCCGTTCCATTCCATTCCATTCCAATCTATTCCATTCTATTCCATTCTATTCCATTCTATTCCATTCTATTCCATTCTATTCCATTCTAATCTATTCCATTCCATTCCAATCTATTCCATTCCATTCCATTCCAATCCATTCCATTCTATTCCATTCTATTCCATTCTAATCTATTCCATTCCATTCCAATCTATTCCATTCCATTCCAATCCATTCCATTCTATTCCATTCTATTCCATTCTATTCCATTCTATTCCATTCTATTCCATTCTATTCCATTCTAATCCATTCCATTCTAATCCATTCCAACGTATTCCAATCTATTCTATTCTATTCCAATCTATTCTTATCTATTCTATTCTATTCCAATCTATTCTATTCTATTCTATCCTATTCTTTTATTCTATCTCCAGCACACATGTGCATGCTGGCCAGCTGATTTCAGCCTTCTTTCCAGCCGTTTTTGCTCTCTCCAGGCTTCAGGAAAGCCTCCTGAACCCTGGGGGTGGTGAAAAATGACCCAATGGGACAACCGGAAGTTAGTCTGTGAACTTCCGATTGCCCATTTTTCTCTCTTCCCAGGCTCTACCAGACGTCTGGAGGCTTCAGTGAGGCCTGTACGCATGCGAGTGGGAGGGCAGCTTGGGGTTGTGTGCACGCATAGGTGGAGGGCATTGCATTATGGCATATCATGCGCGCTCACACCCTTTTGGCACCCAGGCCAAAAAAGGTTTGGCATCCCTGCCATAAGCATTGCCAGTCACTGTGCATAGAGATCTTCAGTTATCTTTCGGTACTTAAGAGGACGCGCTTCCCTAGCCATTATTTTTATAAAGGAATGAACAGGTGAACATACACTCTTTATAAGAATTAAACTGTCTTAGAATACATTGAATCCCTATCTTCAAATTGCTAGCTGAATCAAGCCCAGCTGGGAGAGGAGACACTGCCAATTATTTTTATTTTCTAAATTGCAGGGAAATTTCCCGCAAGGTCTCATCTTGCTGTTTGTCATCTGATGTGAGATAACACATAGGAAATGAACACTCAAATGGAAGAGTAAATAATCTCACGGGTTTTTCAAAACAGAAGCATTCTCCTAAGCAGAGGAAAACAAGATGCACAATGAAAAAAATTATACAAAATTACAATAATGACTTCCATTAAGCAAAAGTTTCGAAATGCTTCCTGATAGATTTAACCCTCAAACGCGGTCTGACAAATAACAAAGCAGATTTAATTGTGTGTGTATGCATGATGAGCTGAGCTCCTGATGACAGCATCCGTGAACTCTTCCCTACAGAGCTGAATAATTGATCTGACAATTTCTTTTCCCAAATTTTTCTTTTTTTATTTTTACACTTCTTCCATAACCTTGAAATTACCAAATAATCCTAAAATTTGAAAATCTATAATCGATTTAACTACTTAATTAAGAGCGAAGAATCCTTTGTTCTATTTATGTAGGTTGATATTATATACTAGAAGGATAAATTGACAGTGGTGATAGACTAAATTTTCTGATTGAATATAGTTAATTACCAGTTTTAAAGGTGGGTATCTAAAAATTAGAAAGAATGGAAGCAGTTTAAATGAAAAATCCTTTATGATTGATTATTATGTTATAAATGAGATCACTTTAGGTGTATTTGGAAAATATACTATGTTGAGACTTGAAGAACTAAATGATTTGGAATAAGATCGTTAAAGTAATGAAGACTGATACGAAAAGCATAATGGTAATTTAAGAAAACTATACAAATGAGTATTGCTTTCTATGGGGCGTTTGGTTATGATAAAATGGGAGGGGGGGACTAAGCAAATATGGCTTAAAATTAAAAGACATGAAAAAGAGTAACTATCTTGGTAAACTAAGCTAATAGCAGCTAAATGGGGGTGGGTGGGTGGTGTTTAAAATTAATTGGTAGATATTCCAGAAGACAATATATATATATATATATATATTTGTTTTCGTAGATTTTCACGGGTACAGGTATGACGGTCTTGGCATATTCGGGTTTCTTCCCGTGTAGGATTCAGAAATTTCTGGCGACGTTTCGACGAGGTCCCACTCATCATCTTCAGGCTAAAGATGACGAGTGGGACCTCGTCGAAATGTCACCAGAAATTTCTGAATCCTATATATATATATATTAGAAGCATAATAATTTCATGAAAATGTACCTGTAATAAATGTCTTATATATTAAGAATATATGAATGATTGATTAAAAAGTGTATAAATATAAGCATGCATTTACAATACTGTAACATTTAAAGATATATGGATTAATGTATGAATTGTTGAAAAAAAGAAAGTTTACTAAAAGAAATTACCAAGTAATCCTCAATTTGTGCAATACTGTAACTAACTCTGCTGAGTTTTGGAGATCAATCAAGGTTGACGAGAAGCAGAGGATGACAGCACTAGCATTATCTAATTGCAAGAAATTCTAAACAGCTCCACTTTGGACCTTGCATAAACTCTTTGATATTTAGAGTACTTTCAGATTTTATCTTATATGTATTTAAGATTCACGTGAAAAGATATAAACTCCGATAACCACAGCTGTCCCTGCTATTTTGACATTTCTTTTTCTCTACATGCAAAACCTGTTACAACTGGCATATTGTGTTGATTACGAAAAAATAAAATAATACACTAATATGCCTCAAAAATGCAAATTGTCACTTTGGGACAGTCCAGGGCTGAAATGATTAAGGAAAAACATAGTGAAGTACAGTGGTACCTCATGATACGAACTTAATTGGTTCCAGGAGGAGGTTCGTAAGGTGAAAAGTTCATAAGACGAAACAATGTTTCCCATAGGAATCAATGTAAAAGCAAATAATGCCTGCAAATCCTTCAGGAAAATCCCAAACTTTAGAAGGAAGGCGAACAGAGGGCAGGGAGGAGCAGCTAAAGGGGGCGGGTGGAAGAAGCAAGGCTAGGCTAAAGGGTGAGTGGGAAGGAAGAAAGGCAAGGGGGGCACCCCTCCCTTTTCTTTCTTCAAAAGACACCCTTTCAGTGCCTGTGCAAGCACACTGTTCTCCTACTTTTTTAAATGCAAACTCTTTCCCCCTCCAAGCCGCCCCTCCCTTTTCTTTCTTCAAAAGACACCCTTTCAGTGCCTGTGCAAGCACACTGTTCTCCTACTTTTTAAAATGCAAACTCTTTCCCCCTCCAAGCCGCCCCTCTCTTTTCTTTCTTCAAAAGACACCCTTTCAGTGCCTGCGCAAGCACGCTGTTCTCCTACTTTTTTAAATGCAAACTCTTTCCCCCTCCAAGCCGCCCCTCCCTTTTCTTTCTTCAAAAAAGGGGGGGGAAACAAACCCCTTCATCCCAGCAGCAGCGGCTTGGGTTCGTAAGGTAAAAATAGTTCGGAAGAAGAGGCAAAAAAATCTTAAACACCGGATTTGTATCTCAAAAAGTTCGTTAGAAGAGGCGTTCGTAAGATGAGGTACCACTGTACTTATGCAGGCTGTATGCCGTAGTATCACATACTAATTTTCCAATCGATTTTTTAAACTTGGGGTGTTTTTCTAAATTTATCTGTCTTAACATATAAAATCAGTATATTGACATCTCCAAGAATCTCAGTATTTCTTCTCTTTTTCTCTTGGTCGGAGAAAGGTAGTGTAACTTTCAGAAAAGGTAGCTTCTTTTCTCAAGATAACATTTTTTTCGGAGATGTTCCTTGTTGTTTCATAAAAGTCCTTTATGAAGTATTTGCAGTAATGGGCTGCTACCCCCCGGGGGGGACGAACTCAGAGGGGGTAGTAAGTTTACACACTATTTATTGAATACTTAATAGGTTTTTTGATTGTCTTTCCTTCTCAAGTATCTTAGTATAATCCTTAATTATTTTTAAAATAGGAAATAATTAAATGGTATGTTTTTACCCATAAACTGCTTTAATCATTTTAATCATTATCTAGAACTGAACTTTTATAGCAATGAAAGAAAATTGAGCTACTTGCCTAATCTGTTATCATACTGAACCTTGTTGGTTCAGTACAAAACATTAAAATGTTACTGTGCTCCTCAACAAATAACACTGTCTATCATTTGTCCTTTTTGTGGCTATTCAAATAGTGTGACTTAATCAACTGAAAAAGAGTCCAAGCACCTATTCAAAAACTTATCTTAGTTGGTAAGCCATTCCCACCCAGTCACATGACCTTTAAGCCACCCCAGTCACATAATTGTCAAGCCACTCCTACCTGGTCACATGACCATCAAGTGACACCCACAAAATAAGCCACACCCATAAAGTGGCAGCAATGTATGTATGTATGTATGTACGTACGTACGTATGTATATATACAGTGTTCCCTCGATTTTTGCAGGGGATGTGTTCCGAGACCGCCCGCAAAACTCGAATTTCCGCGAAGTAGAGATGCGGAAGTAAATACACTATTTTTGGCTATGAACAGTATCCCAAGCCTTCTCTTAACACTTTAAACCCCTAAATTACAATTTCCCATTCCCTTAGCAACCATTTAGATTATTACTCACCATGTTTATTTATTAAAGTTTATTTAAAAAAATGTTTTTTAAAGGCAGACGAAAGTTTGGCAATGACATATGACATCATCGGGCAGGAAAAACAGTGGTATAGGGGGAAAAACCATGAAGTATTTTTTAATTAATATTTTTGAAAAACCGTGGTATAGATGTTTCGCGAAGTTCGAACCCGCGAAAATCGAGGGAACACTGTACATACAAAGGGAGAGATTGGGGAATGCTGATTTTGAGCACTGTTTTTGAGCATCTTCAGGTTCAGGCATTTCTCTGCCATCTTCAGCTCAGTCATGATGTTTTTATTCCACTGAAATCTTTGGAGGAGGTTAACCTTCAGATGGAAATCAACGTGGGCCTCCTACTTCATGTATGTTATGGGGTTGCCTGCTCAAGCACTCTGAATATCGAAAAAGGCTTCTGAATGGATCTATTGTTGGGAACAATATGGGCTTTTCAAAGGCAATTGTTCAATGCATTCCTTGGTATTAAAGAAACGTATTGTAATCTGCCAGAGTTTGAAAGGCATGAAGCCACCAAGCAAATAAACAAGCAAGCCGGAATACACTGTGTTTTTATCTGGTTTATTGAGATTTCCCTACAATAGAATATTTGCCATAGCTATCTCTTAGGGATATCTTGTATAAACATGTGATGAATGAAATATTTACGGCTATTTCGAATGCAAGTTCAGCGTCAGGTTACATTCTTTCTTCAACATTTCAGTTTTAATATACAGTGGTACTTCTACTTAAGAACTTAATACAGGCCACTGAAGCTGACTGCAGATCTGAAGGTCAGCGGTTCAAATCTCATCACCGGCTCAAGGTTGACTCAGCCTTCCATCCTTCCGAGGTGGGTAAAATGAGGACCCGGATTGTGGGGGCAATATGTTGGCTCTGTTAAAAAGTGCTATTGCTAACATGTTGTAAGCCGCCCTGAGTCTAAGGAGAAGGGCGGCATAAAAATCGAATAAATAAAATAAAATAAATAAATAATTCGTTCCGTGGCCAGGTTCTTAAGTAGAAAAGTTTGTAAGTAGAAGCAATATTTCCCATAGGAATCAATGTAATAATGCGTGCAAACCCCTTAGGAAAGAAATAAAACCTCGAATTTGGGTGGGAGGAGGAGGAGGAAGAGGAGGAGGAGGAAGACAGTCGCTGCTGAAGGAAGAAGGGGAGGTGAGGGGAATAAAAAAAATCCAAAACTTTAAGGCTTAAAAAAAAAAAGAGGCGGCAAGGAGGAGCACGCGGCTGCCATCTGGACTGCGAAAGCCTTCTTAAGCACCACCGAAAGGCTCCGGGATTAAAGGGGGAATGGCAGGAAACTGGCCAGGCCTTCGTGCCGCTCTCAAATTTCCTGGGAAATTTTTCCGGGCTCGGGTTCTTAAGTAGAAAATAATTCTTAAGAAGAGGCAAAAAAATCTTGAACATCCGATTCTTATCTAGAAAAGTTCTTAAGTAGAGGCGTTCTTAGGTAGAGGTACCACTGTATTCATTAAAAACAATTTCAGTTTCTTTTCCCTATCTCTGAGAGGTGGGATAATTTAAAATATCTTTTTTATTTCTCTCTCCAATTTGTTTTATGGTGAAATATCGTTTTAATAGAAATAACACACTCTAAATGTTAATGCGCTGCGAGGGTTTAATCATGTGTCCATGAAAGACCATGGCATTTCTGGTTGGGTTTGCTTGTAATCTGTGAGGTAAAAATAAATTTTCTGATGGTAGACAGGAAATGTCAGACACCCCACTGAGTCATTTGTCAATGCACGTCTGCGATTTACATCCGAGGCTGAAATAAGATTGGATTAGTTTTATGTACAGGCCTGTTCTGGAATATAAAGAGGTGGATTTATTGGAAGCACGTTGTGTAGGTTGGTCAAATGTTGAGATGGGGAAATGGATGGAATCATTTTTAATCTGTGAAAAGGCAGCAAGCCTATGATATGGTACACAAGGCAGCAAGTCGACCGCAATGGGAATAGTTCAGGGTGGGTTCGGAGCAATGTTCCCTCTAATTTTTTTTCAGTGTGGGCGGAAAAGTATAGTGTCTGAGCGACAGTCCCTTTGGGACTGGGCGGCATAGAAGTATGTATGTATGTATGTATGTATGTATGTATAATTAATTAATTAAAAATAAATAAATAAATAAGAAAAAAATTCCCGTTTTTTATTAAAAGAAATTAATAATAAAACAAAACCAAAATCTATTACTATTATTACTATCTTCTCCTCTTTTTCCATCCCTGTCTCCTCCCCCCTTGTGTGTGTCTGTGTGTGTGTGTGTGTGAACTCTTGAACCATTTCCAATAACAGGTGAGCTATTGGAAATGGTTCAAGAGTTCACACACACACACACACACACAAAACGGCTGGGGGGTTTTTTCTCTGTTATTATTTGGGTGCTTTTTACCATATGCTTTAAATCAAGAGTCATTTCTCTCTCTTTCTCTCTCCCCCTCTTGCTCTCTTTCTCTTTTTCTCACTTTCTCTCTCCCTCTCTTTCTATCTCTCTCCCCCTCTTGCTCTCTCTCTCTCTCTCTTTCTCTCTCGTTTTCTTTCTCTCTTTCTATTGCTTTCTTTCTCTCTCTTTCTTTCTATCTCTCTTGCTTTCTTTCTCTTCTCTCTCTTGCTATGTCTCTCTCCCCTTTCTCACTCTCTCTCTTTCTCACTTACTTTCTCTCTCCCTCTCTCTCTGTCAGTGAGGGGGCTGTGAGAGAGCTTTCTCCGAGTGCTTCAGGAATGCCTGCCCTGCCTCTACTGCAGCCCCCTTGCTGAAAGTCTGGAACGAAAGTGCTCCCAGCGAAGGGGCTGCGAGAGGGGCAGGGCGGGCATTCCCGAAGCGCACGGAGAAAGCCCTCTCTCGCAGCCCCCTGGCTGGGAGCGCTTTCGTCCCGAGAAGCCGCACCCGCCCAGAAGAAGTCGCGCCCCAAGGCAGGAGGCGGCGGAGGAGGAGAGGGGGTGGATCGGGCGGGTGGGGGGCAGGGCCGAGAGGCCAGGGGCGCGAGGGGGCCGGAGGCACCGTGGGGAAGCAGGGGCAGCCGCGGCTCCCTTTCCTCCTACTGCCGACACCTCCCCGCCCCCGCCCCCCCCACGGGCTGGCAGGGGGATGGGGAGCGTGTACTCATGGAAAAGGGTGTGCGGGGAGGTATTTTGGGGCACGCACATGTGCACGCGCGCAGCATACGGGGAACACTGGTTCGGAGCGGTTCACCTGAACCGGTAGTGACCCACTGGTGATGTCATGACGATGTCACCAAACCAGATCAGTTGGTGCTGGTCTGTGGGCACCACCATTTAAAAAAAATTCCGAAGTTTTCTTCTTCTGTGCATGTGCCGAACCCAAGTTTCTGACACTGTGCATATTCATCTGGCTAGCATCCTTAGTCTGGTCAGCTTCAGCACATTATTTTATCCCTTGGTTATGGCTTTAAAAAACCTTATTCAGAGAGAGTAACAGTGAAAGAGCTTTCAAGCCGATAAGAGCTTGAAAGGCTGAAAAGAAATATTAGAAGCAAGTTAGAGCAATGAAAAAAAAAACCTTAGGGCTTGGAAAACATTATTTGCAGAGAGAAACCATGAAAGAGCCTGCAAGGTAAGAGCTGGGAAGATCGTTAGCAGCTAGTTAGGGCTGAAAAATAGCTTAGACAAAAGCTACATTTAGAGTATAAGACCCACCCAATTTTTCAGCCTCTTTTAGGGAGAAAAACGGTGCGTCTTATACTCTGAAAAATACGGTATATGAAAGAAGAATGGGGGGCAGAAACAAGGAAGTGTGGCTAGATGGAGTTGACCCTCAAAAAAGCAGGATGAAACCCTGAAAAAATAAGGAAATAAAACTTTAAAGGAAAAAAAAGCACTGTAGAATTGGTGCTGTCTCCTGTCTCAGCTGTCTCCTGAAGCCGAACGCTAAAGCCGAACTTCCGCGTTCGGCTTCGGGAGACAGCTGCAAAGCGGCGTGGCTGTTTTAAAAGGTCACAGCCGGCCTGGGGGGCTTCCCAGCACCCCCCCGAACTCCGAACCCGGGTTCGGGGGGGTCCTGGGAAGCCCCCCAGGCCGGCTGTCACCTTTTAAAACAGCCGCGCGGCTTCCCAGCAGTCGCCGAAAGCCGTTTTTTTGTGGGGGGTTTTTTGGTTGCACGGATTAATTGACTTTACATTGTTTCCTATGGGAAACAATGTTTCGTCTTACGAACCTTTCGTCTTACGAACCTCCTCCTTGCACCAATTAAGTTCGTATCATGAGGTATTACTGTACCTTACTCCGCCAGACTTGAAATTCTTGGTTTAGACAACTTACAACTCCGTCATCTCCATTCCGACTTAATTATAGTTCATAAAATCATATACCAAAATGTCCTACCTGTTAACGACTACTTCACCTTCAACCGTAACAACACACGAGCACGAAATCGATTTAAACTAAATGTCAACCGCTCCAAACTAGACTGCAAAAAATACGACTTCAGCAACAGAGTAATCAACGCCTGGAATGCACTACCTGATTCTGTGGTTTCTACTCCTAACCCCAAAACCTTTAACCTTAGACTATCTACAATTGACCTTTCCCCCTTTCTAAGAGGTCTGTAAGGGGCGTGCCTAAGCGCACCATTGTGCCTACCGTCCCTGTCCTATTGTCTTCTTTTGTTTCTTTTTATCACTCATGCCCTCATCACCTTGAGGCTCGACTACTGTAACGCTCTCTACATGGGGCTACCTTTGAAAAGTGTTCGGAAACTTCAGGTCATGCAGAATGCAACTGCGAGAGCAATCATGGGCTTTCCCAAATATGCCCATGTTACACCAACACTCCGCAGTCGGCATTGGTTGCCAATCAGTTTCCGGTCACAATTCAAAGTGTTGGTTATGACCTATAAAGCCCTTCATGGCACCGGACCAGATTATCTCAGGGACCGCCTTCTGCTGCACGAATTCCAGCGACCAGTTAGGTCCCACAGAGTTGGTCTTCTCCAGGTCCCGTCAACTAAACAATGTCGCTTGGCGGGACCCAGGGGAAGAGCCTTCTCTGTGGCGGCCCCGGCCCTCTGGAACCAACTCCCCCCAGAGATTAGAATTTCCCCCACCCTCCTTGCCTTTCGTAAGCTTCTTAAAACCCACCTCTGCCTCCAGGCATGGGGGAACTGAGATACCCTTTCCCCCTAGGCCTTTACAATTTTATGCATGGTATGTCTGTATGTATGTTTGGTTTTATAATAAGGGTTTTTAACTGTTTTAATATTGGATTGTTATATGCTGTCTTTATTACTACTGTTGTTAGCCGCCCCGAGTCTACGGAGAGGGGTGGCATACAAATCCAATAAATAAA